>NC_092738.1:40555473-40867598 GCF_047496885.1 Scyliorhinus torazame | reverse complement strand
GAGGCTGGTCTCCGCCTCCCCTCGGGCTCGGTATAAAGGTGTCTGACTCCGCCTCCCCTCGGGCTCGGTATAAAGGTGTCTGACTCCACCTCCCCTCGGGCTCGGTATAAAGGAGGCTGGCTCCGCCTCCCCTTGGGCTCGGTATAAAGGAGGCTGGCTCCGCCTCCCCTCGGGCTCGGTATAAAGGTGTCTGACTCCGCCTCCCCTCGGGCTCGGTATAAAGGAGGCTGGCTCCGCCTCCCCTCGGGCTCGGTATAAAGGAGGCTGGCTCCGCCTCCCCTCGGGCTCAGTATAAAGGTGGCTGGCTCCGCCTCCCCTCGGGCTCGGTATAAAGGTGTCTGACTCCGCCTCCCCTCGGGCTCGGTATAAAGGAGGCTGGCTCCGCCTCCCCTCGGGCTCGGTATAAAGGTGTCTGACTCCGCCTCCCCTCGGGCTCGGTATAAAGGAGGCTGGCTCCGCCTCCCCTCGGGCTCGGTATAAAGGAGGCTGGTCTCCGCCACTGCCCCAGTTCCGGAACAGAGGCCAGGAGTCTTTCGATTTTGCTTATTAAAGCCTCAGTTACGTTCACTACTCGTCGTGTTCATTGATGGCGCATCACCGCGATTCTCCGGTCGCCGGGAATCGCGTCCCGGCGACAGACCGGCGTCGTGGGCCGTCTCGGCCTCATCTCTGATTCTCCGAGCTGGCACGGACTCAGAGAATCCCAGCCGGCGTTCTTCTTTGATCAGCCCGAACGTCAGGCACCAGTGTGGGGGCCACTCACCATGCTGGCACTGTGCCTTCTCTGAACACTTCTTGCTCACCCAATAGTCCTTTTTTCTTTCTTCCCCAGTACTTTGGTAAATGCCTTCTTATACCAAGTTCTGAACTTTTCAAAATATTTCAATTATTGCACAAAGTTATTTTGGATTGTAGTGGAGAGCCTCCACATGCATGCTACCCCCTCTGAGCTCAGGCCTCTCCCTCCCCCCCCCCCCCCCCCCCCCCCCCCCGCAGCTGCTATACCTGAGTCAGGTGTTCCTCTGCTCGCCCTGACTGTCCAAGACCCACCTCCAAAAGCACGGCGCTGTCAAATGGCATATTTATCAGTTGACATCAGATACATCGAGGTTGTAAAATAAGCTCAATTAATGTACGTGATAGAATGACCTTTCAATTGTGATTTCACCAGTTTTCTTCCCTGCCCTTCATTCCCTGAGAGGGCTGCCCCCCCCTCCGCCCGCATCCCCATCATCATCAAACCTTCCCATAATTCCAGAGATGTTGGGACAAATTGCAGCGCAGACCAGGGATCAAACCACGGAGGCGGTTCAACCTGGGCATTTATTTGACAGGGAAAAGACCAGAAGAGGCCAGAGGATCTGCCTATTTTGAGGTTTATTGGTAAACATCTGTCATTAGGTCAGAAACAAAAAGTGTGTGTGGGGGGGGGGGGGGGGGGCGGGGGTCGTCATTAAGTACTTGTTCTTGAGATTTAGGAATTTATACGCAGCAGGAGATCAAAGGAAAGCTTTCCAAGAAAGGGCTCAGTCACGACAAATGTGACCTTTCTGAATTCCTCACACAGGTCTCAATCGTTCTGTTTATGCAATTGTTCATGTCAAGTTATGTTATCTGAATCAGAAATTGGTGCCACTCTTAAAGAGTCCAAATACGTGAAAAAGCAAAACTTTTTTCTCCCACTCTTTAGGCTGTCTTTAAACACAGAGGCCCTGACAGGCAATGCAAGTGTTGTAGCGTGTGACAAAGCCACAGCATTGCATGATGGGAAAGCCTGCCCTCTGCTTTCAAGGGATTAATCCTGCTTTTTCATTATGTCATAGGTGTGGAAGACAAGGATACCGACGTGGAGACTGGACAATGAGAGCATGTGCTGCATCTCAGGATGCATCCCAAATTATGTGTCATGTCCTCCATTTTCCTCATCATCATCCTGTTCCTCATCAGAGGATGAATGCTGCAGGTCTTCTTTCGTCTGTATTTGTGATCCTTGCTCTTGAGCGATGTTACGCAGGATCCAGCAGGTCACGTCGATTCTGGATTCTCTGGCTGGAGAGAACCTCAGGGAGTCTCCCGACCTGTCAAGGAAAAAGTAGCCAGCTTGACTGGCATCCCAACCACCACCATTCACTCCCTCCACCACCGACACACAGTGGCAGCCGGTTTAGCTCAGTTGGCCGATCAGAGCGAGGCCAGCAGCGTGGGTTCCATTCCCGTATTGGCCGAGATTATTCATGAATGCTTGTCAAAGCTTTGACAAAGAGCCATCAGACTTGAAACATTCTGAATTCACACTGTGTACCCGAACAGGCGCTGGAGTGTGGCGACTGGGGGCTTTTCCCATTGGAGCCATCCCCACGCTGCTGGGAAACCCGTGGGTGGGGGTGCGCTGCCGGCGGGAACAGAGAATTCCAACGGTGGAGAATTCCGGCCATCGTCTTTGACTTTTGCCAGCCGTTCCGTCATTCCTCCCCAGGCACTGTCTTGGGTGGAAGCCAAATGCTCTCAACTATGGTGTCCTATTTGATCCCGAGCTGAGCTAATGACCCCCTATCCTCTCCATCACAAAAAGGAAAGACCTCCGTAACACTGCCCATCTCCAGCCGAGCCTCAACCCATCTGCTTCTGAAACTGCTCATCTCCTGCCTATCCCAATACTCTCCTGGACAACCTTCCCTCCTCCACATTCCATCAAAAATTCAGCTTATCCAAAACTCTGCTGCCCGTACCCTCGCCTGCCAAAGCACAGCTCACCCTCACCCACTTTCCTTGCTGAATTACATTGGCTGATGCCAACCATGGATAGAGAAACGTGACTCTGTATCTGCAGCGGCATCAGTACCAACCTCAGTTATATATGGTCAGCACTGCCTTCGGAACGGGCACTACCTTTGCCAGCAGCTCAGTGCTGTGAATGAGAATCTATGCAGGACCCACAGTCAAATACTTTATTTACCTTAAAAGCTGCTTAACACCCTGAGGGGTGTTGACAGGGTGGGTGTGGAGAGGATGTTTCCTCTTGTGGGACAATCTAGAACTCGGGGTCACTGTTTAAAAATAAGGGGCTGTCATTTCAAACGGAGATGGGGAGAAATGTTTTCTCTCAGAGGGGGGTGAGTCTCTGGGACTCTCGTCCTCAAAACGCAGCGGAAGCAGAATCTTTGTATATTTTTAAGGCCGAGGTGGACAGATTCTTGATTAACAAGTGGGGTGAAAGGTTATCGGGGGTCAGCAGGAATGTGGGGTTGACGTTACAATCAGATCAGACCCAACCTTATTGAATGGGATAGCAGACTCGAGGGGCCGAGTGGCCTCATCCTGCTCCTAATTCTTATGTTCATAAGTATTTCCTTTGATAGGATACGGTGCTGCTTTATTCAGCTTGAGCCTCGAAATGGGAGTAAATGTGGAGTCAAATTAAGCTGATTAAAGTTTGTATAAATTCTTTGGCAGTCCATGAATAAAAGTGCTACAGGCCCAGATTTTAACCTGCAATCCGTATTTGAACCACTTTATTCCAGTTAACATTTGACTTTGCTACTCTGTTATATGTCTCATAATTATGTTGATATAACTTGCGGACAGGAGGTTAATCCTCCCTCACCTGGTTTTGTTCCTCCCACAGAATCACTCGCCAGGGTTAATAGGTTAGAAAATCAAGAGCCATGTGTCCAAGAGCCGCATTAACCTGTTCTCAGGATCTCCGCTGCACTGTCTCAGATCAGGGTCTTTCGTGTATAACAAGGGTCAGAAGGCTTCCATGGTTAACTACTTTGACCCTTGAATAGCACGGGGTCATCGCCATTCCTGCTGTTAAAGGCTCTGTTAATTTTAATAGCTTCAGCTGAATGCTAACTTTCTCCTGACGAGACAAATCTTCAGCAAACGGTTCCTGGTTTCTATGTTGGGGCAAATTGTGCAAAATGCGCCCAATGGGTTGCACTACAGTCTCCAACTCAGAAGGTTGTAGCCCTGCTTCATAAGACCATGAGACATAGGAGCAGAATTAGGCCACTCGGCCCATCGAGTCTGCTCCGCCATTCAATCATGGCTGATATTTTCTCATCCCCATTCTCCTGCCTTCTCCCCATAACCCCTGATCCCCTTATTAATCAAGATCCTATCCATCTCTGTCTTAAAGACACTCTGTGATTTGGCCTCCACAGCCTTCTGCGGCAAAGAGTTCCACAGATTCACCACTCTCTGGCTGAAGAAATTCCTCCTCATCTCTGTTTTAAAGGATCGTCCCTTTAGTCTGAGATTGTGTCCTCTGCTTCTAGTTTTTCCTACAAGTGGAAACATCCTCTCCACTCTATCCAGGCCTCGCAGTATCCTGTAAGTTTCAATAAGATCCCCCCTCATCCTTCGAAACTCCATCAAGTACAGACACAGAGTCCTCAACCGTTCCTCATACGACAAGCTCTTCATTCCAGGGATCATTCTGGTGAACCTCTTCTGGACCCTTTCCAAGGCCAGCACATCCTTCCTTAGATACGGGGCCCAAAACTGCTCACAATATTCAGAACAGGTTTCTCCAAAATTTTGTTTACTCTAGTCTTCTGGGTGATGGTGAGCTGTCCTCTGCACCCTTCCTGACCTTTTTGTTTAAGGGTACTTGCCCCTCCACAAAAGAGTGGGTGTAGCCAAAGAAGGTAATAATTGTATTGGCCAACAATGGTTCAAATCGGTGAGATGGAATATTCTTCATTATTTTGAGATCAATGATATAGCTCTCCATATACAAGATGGTAGAGTTTCTCCACAGTGTACTGCCTCCCGTCCAATGTTCAACAAACGATATGGATGTGCCGTAGATATTGGAAATGCCAAGATAGGTCAAAGTTACTGCCAAAGGAACACTAGACGTGAGGAATACCTGGATAATGAGGAACACAGTTGTGCCTTAAAAAAAAACAAATTAAGTAGCCCTTTCCATGGAGGTGGGGTGATCAGTTTGTTGTCCCCAGCTGCACTTTGCTTTTTTCTTCCCTGGGATGTGGGTATTACCCATCTCTAATTGCCCTTGAACTGAGTGTCTCACTCCGCCATGTCAGAGGAACAGTTCAGAGTCAACCACATTGCTGTGGGTCTGGAGTCACATGTGGGCCAGACCGGGTAAGGACGGCAGATTTCCTTCCCTAAAGCGCATCAATGAACCAGGTGGGTGTAGTGATCTCTGTATATGTCTATACATGAAGGGTTAATGTGTAGTCAGTACAGTCAGATGATCACTAGAGGGCAACACTAACGGGGAGTATAAAAACAAGCTCAATCTGTTTTCCCGCTCTCTTCGGGTGTTGTGGCTGGAGAACAAAAGTAAATTTAGCTCAGAGTGTAAAGTATAATATTCATAGTTAATCTAATTCTATCTTGTTTAATTTAACTGCGAGTAAAAGTATTGAAGAATCAAACTCACAAGTTAATTGATTAGTTACTCAATAAATTATTTGTTAACCCTAATCTAGACTGACGCTCCCGTTGCAGTACCGAGGGAGTGCTTCACTCTCAGAGAGGCGCAATCCTGCAGATAAGGTGGTAAAGCCTTCTTAGGAGAGATGGAAAACTGAGCAGAAAGAAGAAGAGGGGAATAGACACGAGGGCATAGAGTCAAGGAGAAAAGTCTTCAAGAGGCTTTTTGAAAGCATGGAGGAGAGAGGGCAGGTAAAAGTTGTGAAGTGAAGAAAGCGGGCAGGCATAATCGCAGAGGGCAAATAGAAAAGCCACTGATGATGGGAGTGGGAGCAAAGTGGAGAATGAAAGCTATAAATGTCCCAAGCATAAATCTCCATGCTGTACTATCTGGCAGCATGGTGAGAGATATGTTTTATGTTCAAAGGCATGTTTGTAATCAGTGTAAGTAAAAGAATATTTATGAAAGTCAAGCTGCTGATTTTATGTTCAAGATGTTTGTTTGATGCTGTGGCAAAGCATTCCTGTGGCCACTTTAATTCTAATTATACAGCACTGGATGTCTGTCAGGAAGATATTGCTGAGGGTTTTAAAAAGCAGAGGGGTTGCTGTAAGGAATTCATCCTTATGAAGCTGAACTTACACCTAGACAGGTTTGAGGAGAAAAGAAGAACTGCCTACACAGAGAGCCAATTTATCACTATCACACTTGTCTTGCCTTGATTTTCGCTCCACTGCATCACAAGGTTTCCCATGTTTGATAAGGTTCCCCATGGTCGGCTCATGAAGAAAGTAAGGAGGTGTGGGATAGAGGGAAATTTGGCCAATTGGATAAGTAACTGGCTATCACATAGAAGACAGAGGGTGGTGGTGGATGGGAAATTTTCAGACTGGAGACCAGTTACCAGCGGTGTACCACAGGGATCAGTGCTGGGACCTCTGCTATTTGTGATTTTTATCAATGATTTGGAGGAGGGGGCTGAAGGGGGGGGGGGGGGGTCAGTAAATTTGCTGATGACACCAAGATTGGTGGAGTAGCGGATGAGGTGGAGAGCTGTTGTAGGCTGCAAAGAGACATTGATAGGATGCAGAGCTGGGCCGGAAAATGGCAGATGGAGTTTAACCCTGATAAGTGCGAGGTGATTCATTTTGGTAGAAATAAATTTGGTTGCGGATTACAGGGTCAACGGCAGGGTTCTGAGGAATGTGGAGGAACAGAGAGATCTTGGGGTTCATGTCCACAGATCTCTGAAGGTTGCCACTCAAGTGGATAGAGCCGTGAAGAAGGCTTATAGTGTGTTAGCGTTTATTAACGGGGCTTGAGTTTAAGAGCCGTGGGGTTATGCTGCAACTGTACCGGACCCTGGTGAGACCACATTTGGAGTATTGTGTGCAGTTCTGGTCACCTCATTATAGGAAGAATGTGGAAGCATTGGAAAGGGTGCAAAGGAGATTTACCAGGATGCTGCCTAGTTTGCAGGATAGGTCTTATGAGGAAAGGTTGAGGGAGCGAGGGCTTTTCTCTGTGGAGCGGAGGAGGATGAGAGGCGACTTAGAGGTTTATAAGATAATGAGGGGGGTAGATAGAGTGGACGTTCAGAGACTATTTCCTCGGGTGGATGTAGCTGTTACAAGGGGGCATAACTATAAGGTTCAGGGTGGGAGATATAGGAGGGATGTCCGAGGTAGGTTCTTTACTCAGAGAGTGGTTAGGGTGTGGAATGGACTGCCTGCTGTGATAGTGGAGTCGGACACTTTAGGAACTTTCAAGCGGTTATTGGATAGGCACATGGGGCACACCAGAATGACAGGGAGTGGGATAGCTTGATCTTGGTTTCGGACAATGCTCGGCCCAACATCGAGGGTCGAAGGGACTGTTCTTTGTTCTATATGTTCTATAATTGTTATATTGAAATGGAGGAATTAGTACCTCAGAAAACCTTTTTAAAAAAAAAAAAATTTTTATAGCCATTTTCCAATTTTAACAGTATAACTGTTTTAACATATAACATACATAATATTTACAAGTATGATGTTTCTTGTGTACAATTTTACATGCACCCCTTTGGTCAGCCCTCTTGCCCCTCCCCTCCCCCCCAAATCAGCCCTTTCCCCCCTCCTCCTCCCCATTGTTAGTCAGGCGCCTTCCTGGCACACCCTTTCTCCCTGCGATTTGTACTGCTGTATCTTTCTTATGCTGTTCCTGTTGTTATCCTTGTGGGTTCGCTTTGGGGGTAGGGGGGGGGGGGCTCTGCTCCTCCCATGTCTCTCCCGGATACCCCCCTTGATTTCTTTCTTACCTCCCCCTTTCCTCGCTGCCTTGTGTGCTCTTGTCTGCCCTCATCGGGGGTCCCCCCCCTCCCTAATCACTATTGGCTTTGAACAGGTCTTGGAACAGGCTGATGAATAGCCCCCACGCTTTGTGGAAGCCCTCGTCCGACCCACGGATTGAACTGCATGACAAAGTGGTGCACAGAGCGCACCTGACCAGAACCCGAATGAGCAGGTTCTTCCCGGAGGTGGAGGACAATTGTGAGCGGGGCCAGAGGGGCCCGGCCAACCACACCCACATGTTCTGGGCTTGCCCCGAACTTGTCGGGTTCTGGACAATGTCTGAGGCAATGTTGTGGGGGCGAGGGTGAAGCCGTGCCCGACCCTGGCAATCTTCGGGGTATCGGAGCAGCCAGAGCTACACATGGGGAAAGGGGCCAACTTTCGCTTCCCTAATCGCACGCCGGAGAATCCTGCTCGGCTGGCGATCGGCAGCACCACCCACAGCTGCAGACAGACTGGTAGGAATTTCTCCACCTGGTTAAGATCAAGAAAATTGTTTTAATGCTTCCCCGATGAATCTGCAGGTACAGTTTAAATGTAGAATGGAACTTGTTCCTGAGGGAAGTTAAAGCTTGAATATCAGTGAACTCTTCATTGAAAGTCCAATCTATTAGAATTGGTGTTAATGAGCTGCATAGCTGGCTAATAAACTGGAATAATTAGCTGGGTGGGAACGAGGACTAACGAGTGAGGTAACAGACAAATTGGTGCACTAGGCTCCAACTATTTTGATAGAAACCAAATTAAACAAACTCAGGGACAAATTAAAAGGGGCAGTCCCTTAAAGGGAAACTGCCTTGAAACAAAACCAAATCACAAACAAGAACTAAAGTGTGATTTGTCGATAAAGCACCCCAGACCCGGTGGTGCCCAGCGGGCAAGGAAGGCCTCTATGGTACCCACGGGCACCATACGCTCTCCCTCCAGGGACACCCGGCCGTGAATGTAGCCATGGGAGGGGGACAGGCTGTCAGGTCAGACACGGACAATCCCCTCAGTCACCCGCTGCCTAGACCCATTTATGGCAAGTTTGGCCAGGCCCAGGAGCACTAGGCTCCATCCTTCTCAGAGTTCAAAATCACAAGATAGGTATGGGTGAGGAAGGCCATTTGCCTATCCAACCTTATTCACCGAGAAAGGCCCTTCATCCCGCATCATTGAAGAGCCAACTGGTTGTTAGGCAATCCCTGGCTTGGTCACCTCTATTATCCCATCCAAAAGCCCATTCTACATGTTAATCACTCTGGCATTAGTCTAACATTTGCTGTTCACCAAATTGAATCTGGGCTTCCTTGTCCTATCATCACAGTGTGGCTCGAGGTAGTGCAGTACCATATCTGAGCATCCGAATGGTTAGAAAAGAAAGACCATTCGGCCCACTGGATTTTTGCAAGAGCGACCTGGCCAGTCCCACTCCCCGACCTGTTCCACACAGCCCTGTTTCCCCTCTTCAGACACAATTCTCCTTTTGAGGGCCTCAGTTAACTGTGCCTCCACCACACTCTGGCAGTGCATTCCAAACCCTAACCACCACTCCCTACATTAAAAAGCTTTTCCGAATGTTGCAAGTGGTGGACGATGATGCGGGTCTCGTTGTCCCAGGTCACATTGCTCGCCCGCTCTCAGATCTTGGCAATCAGGGAAGTAGGTAATGGTGATGGGAGGGTTCCAGTCATAGTGTTGAGCCTGCATTACGCACTGCAAGGTTGACTGATCACTCTGCTAGTACTTTGCACATGAGCACGTGGAACAGTGGAGGGAAACTTGCAACCCGGGGGCCCCATGCGGCCCATCTGGGTTCTGAGTGGGGCCCACGAGACATTTTGTTGACCGTTGCCCCCGCGCAGGGTTGCCACATTCCGCTGATTTCCGTCCGGGTAGTGTTTTTCCTGCCGGTGTGACTGAAGTGATTCACACGTAAAGAGAGGACAAGTGAAGTGAGGTGTGTGCTGATTGCTCACAACATTGAGTGTGAGAGCCGTGCTCTGTGTCCAAAGTGGAAATATTTCTATTGTTTTCACCATTCGAAGCTGATGAGAGTTCTATTAATATATAAATGATGAAGTATTTTCTATAACTCGTTATGAAATATCCGCCGTGTATTAAATGTATTTAATCTTATTCATGGGGTGACGGTTAGTGAACGATCCTGATTTCAATCCTGTGGCCCATTGCGATGAAGGAGGGTCACTCGTGGCCCACTCACTGGCTGGAGTTGGCCACTGATGTGGAAGCTCAAAATGGAAGACCTTCAACAAAACATTGTCGCTTTATGCAAATAGCAACCTCGCCCTGGACTTTGTATCAACTGGAAATGCAAAAGGATGTGAATTCTTTGGGAATGGGACAAGGAAAAAGATTCAAACATGAAAACTGATTGGCGGCATAATGGGCAAGTATTTAAAAACCAAAATCCTTGCCTCACTCATTGATGGTGATAAACAAAGAAGAATTTGAATCTTATAATAAATAGCAGGGCGGTGTACTTCAGGAATGTTAGGTACCATGGGGAAATTACATTTGCGGGATTAATGTGATGAAGTAAATCTCAAAAAAAACCTAGCCCAAACTTGAATTCCGTGAGCTCGATTTAAACAATCGTTCTTTGATATGTCTATTTACTTGGAATAGATACAAAACAATTGCCAGGTCTTTATTGTGCCAGCTGGAATGGGAAGAAAAAAACCCACTTCCTTTTAGATCTCCCACATACTGGATAAAGGTTGCAGCTTAAGGGCTGTGGCGTTCCCAAGGATTCAAAATCTCAACTAAGGTACTTAATTATTGTGTCCAGTGTACAAGGCCAAAATTAAACTCACTAATACTGAAATGTTTTCCCCTCATGTCACTTTAAAAGTGATTGGCAAAAGAACCTTGGTCTTTTTGTTTCCAATCCCTTTATCAATAGGAACGGTTTCTCCCGATCTACTCCATTCAGACTTGTCAAACATTTGATTCTCTCCAAACTGCTCTTCTCCAAGCAGAGCAACCCCAGCTTCTCCCAGTGTAGAGGGCCGCCATTCTTGGCAGGCATTGTGTGATTCCTTCACGTTCTTCCCAGTTGTGAAGTCCTTCAAATGGCAACAATTGGCCTTGGTTTTGTGAACCAACACTGTGGCTAGAATGCTTTCCCTACACAGACGCGCACACACACACCAGACGATTCAGCAGAACAATTTTGGGTCATAGGTGGGAAGCTGGCTGGTCATGAGACAGCAGTGGCCTGTGCTGATTTTGAGGTCACCCCCATTGCCAAGGGCGAGGCCAGCTGCCACCACAGAACTTCCAGATGTTGGCTGCAGTGCCGTATGGAGAATTGGACCAGGAATGCCAAGGTTACTACCATCACCTCCCTCATTGCCTCAGCACAAATCCATCATTTCTAGTCCTATGGATCCCATCAAAGCAGCACCTCCCTCTTGGGCATGGGAGACTTATTGGTCACTGTTTTTAGCCCTGACCCTACCAACTGCAATTTAAAATCACAGGCACCAAGGACACAGGCCCAAAGCTTCTCCCAGACTGGCTTTTGCTGAGCTACCTCCCTGGACAGGACCTCAACATTAACCACCGAGCAATATCAAATTAACTAGGGGGCACCACATTGAAGGTGGTTCTGTTGGAGGAGTGTGGGAGAAGTCTTCAGTGAGCAGTGGGAATCCAGACTGAGTTTGTGCCTCCCTTTCTTGTCCAGTGGTTGAGTTGAGACTTCAGCTGGGAAAGGGCAGCTGATTCAGCACGCTGCAGGGATCACGTCAAAGACTCTCCACATTCTGATCGCTCAACCACAAATCACAATGAATTTACACACTGCACCTTAAATGAATCGCAGAATTGTTATGGTGCCGAAGGGGGCCATTCAGTCCATCGTATCATTAAGGGCAGCGCGGTGGCACAGTGGTTAGCACTGCTGCCTCACAGTGTCAGGGATATGGATTCAATTCCGGCCTCGGGTGACTCTGTCCGGAGTCTGCACTTTCTCCCGTGTCTGCGTGAGTTTCCTCCGGGTGCTCCGGTTTCCTCCCACAGTCCAAAGACGTGCAGGTTAGGTGGATTGGCCATGCTAAATTGTCCCGGGATATAATAATAATCTTTGTCACAAGTAGGCTTACATTAACACTGCAATGAAGTTACTGTGAAAATCCCCTCGTCGCCACATTCCGGCGCCTGTCCGGGTCACATTGGGAGAATTCAGAATGTCCAATTCACCTAACAGCACGTCTTTCGGGACTTGTGGGAGGAAACCGGAGCACCCGGAGGAAACCCACGCAGACACGGGAAGAACGTGCAGACTCCGCACAGACAGTGACCCAAGCTGGGAATCGAACCTGGGTCCCTGGTGCCATGAAGCAACAGTGCTAACCACTGTGCTACCCATGCGGGTTAAGTGTGTTTTGGGGGTCAGGTTACATGTGGTTTTGGGGTCGGAAGGATAGGGTAGGATGCTCCTTCAGCAGGTCGGTGCAAACCCAATGGGCTGAATGGTCTCCTTCTGCACTGTAAGAATTCTATGATTGTATGTGTCTGCACCAGCTCTCCAAACGAGCATCGTGACTTCGTGCCATTCTCCTGCCTTTTCCCCATACCCCTGCAAGTCTAATATCCTCTGGAATGCCTCGATTGAACCTGCTCCTACCAGTCTTCACTTCCAGTCCCAAACCACTCGCTATATGAAAAAGTTTTTCGCACATCACATCTGCTCGCAAATACCCTCTCGTTATTGATCCTTTTCCTCATGGGAACACGGTCTCCCAGTCTACTCTGTCCAGCCCCCTCATGATTTTGAGCATCTCTACCAAATCTCCTCTTAGCCTTCTTCTCTTCAAAGGTGAACAGTCCCAACCTCTCCAATCTATCCTCATTTCTCATCCCTGGAACCATCCTTGTGAACCTCTCCTGCTCTCTCTCCAATGAACTCTCATCCTTTTAAAAACGTTTTTTCCAGTAATGAGGTAAATAGCATAAATTTAAACAAAAAACACAGTTCCGGAAAGGTGATTTGCACCATTTTATTTACATACCATATCTGGCACGCATTCATTATTAAAACAGTTTTAGACGGTTCAAACACAAGGTGTGGAATCAAGTCACACAACTTCATCCGGCACAAAATACTTAATTTTAAAAAAAAAGTGCGCCACACAAATCTCAGCTTACACAATGGCAGCCAACTTTGTCCTTTGAAAAACATTTCCAATTCCCGGGATCGATCGCCCAAGAATGTATGTAGGTGGAAGAAGATTGTCACAGTTTCAACGTGCAAGACGTAGAGGCTCTACCAGGAAAAGGTTTGTCCATAATTTGAGACATTCTTGGATTCAAGCTTCAAATTAGATCTCTGTTGCCAATGACGAACACTGCTCCTTCAACCAACCATTCTCCATTTTCGACATCGCGTCACTCCGCACCATTTTTCTCAATCATTTAGATGGACAAAATATCATTTCAACCTCCAGATATATTTATTCTAAGATAGTTAAAGAGTTTCCTCTTTTTCAGTCTGAAATATTTTCATTTCCTTGTCATGTATCCCTTATTTTGTTTCCACTTCACAAAACAAAAACTCTTTTACTCTTGTCCTTCATGCTTCTGACTCCAGCTTTTGCCCGCCCCCTTGACCACACACACACACACACACACCACATCCCCCAACACGCACACCATTGTCATTCTATGCAACCCAGTGCAGGTCGCAGCTAAGCCATCAGGGAAGACTCCCTCGCGTTCCTTGTTCCTTCTTGATGTTCTCCAGAGCCACTCCGTGGAGCTTCATCCGCTTATTTTGATGGGTTTTGGCATGTTTGGCGAGGTGATCGCTCCTCATGAACCTTTTGCCACATTCCTGGCAGCAGAAGCGTTTTTCTCCTGTGTGTGTCCTCAGGTGTCTCTGGAGCTCGTCAGACCGCGTGAAACTTTTCCCGCAGAAGAGCCAGTTGCAAACAAAGGGGCGTTCCCCAGCGTGCCAGCGCAAGTGAGCCTTTAGGTGGGAAGTCTTTCCGTAGATTTTTCCACAGCCTGCAATGTGGCAGAGATGCTGTTTCTTCTTGCCTTGCCCCTCACTGTTGCCCGGCAACTGGCAGTTGGGGCACCTGCACCTCCTGCAGCGCCTGGAAAAATTCAGAAGAGCTTTGGAAGAGCTTGCCGCTTGGGTTTGATGGCCCAAGATAACAGGTCTTCCAAATTGGAGGTGGTGAGGATTGACTGTATTGGGCTGTTGCATGCTCCACCAAGGGATCTCATCTGCATGGCTGGGAGATACATGTCTGGATTGCAAAGCTGAGGAACTGGGAATAAAGTTGGGGAAGGTCGGAGTGACTCCATTAGCTTCCGGGTAAGAATAGGCTGAACCTGCAGGGACGGAAGTCAAAATCTTCACAGAAGATAGCTCAAAAGCGTAGATAGATTCTGCGGGAGGGGTCAGGGTGAGTTCACGTGATCCCAATGCAGATGACGCTGTCCCACAAGAATACAGAGCCTTTGGAGGGCTGAATGGCATTGCGGGAGAGCCTCCAAACGCTTCATTGTTCCAAAATGGAAACATTCCCGAGGTGGACTCAATAGATGAGTCATATTGAAACGGAGGAAAGTCTGCAGAGGTTGGTCCAACTTGCCCGACTCTCCCACAGGTAGCGGCCAACATGGACAAACACTTTACTGGTACAGGCGGAGAACTTGGGTGCGCGGACCTGAAAAATGGCAACAAAACAAAAATCAATTTCTGCTAAGCTTGGAATAACAAAATGTTTTTCAATTATACTTTACTTAATTTGGATTGGTTTATTGTCACGTGTACCGAGGTACAGTATAAAGTACTTTTCTGCGAGCAGCTCAAACAGATCATTAAGTACATGAAAAGAAAAGAAAATACATAATAGGGCAACACAAGGTACACAATGCAAGGGCTATTCTACAGAGGGTAATACAATTGGGTGCCTTCAGAAACTCACTCACAGATCCACCTAGTGGCCAGAACCAACAACTACATTATGAAAATAGTAACTTGGTCACACAGAACTAGAGTGTCATTGAATAGGAGGGACCTGCTATCAAAACTTTGTCTTGCACTCAAGTGTCAACAGGAACAAAAATGTATACTGTACACAAGAAGAGGGTGCCGATTGGTTGGCAAGTGGTTGGTCGACATGTGGACATGGAGAATGCACCAGGGAACAGCTAACTGCCAAGCTTTTGTTTCAATTCAAACCAGGCAAGTCAACTCTGATCAGTCAAGGCATTGCCAGGGGGCCTGAAGCAGGGAATGACTGTACCCCAAGCTTTTGTTTCATTTAAAAAGACGCAATGGGTGGAATGCTCCTTCTGTCTGCAAAGGACAGACCCCCCTCCCCGTGTGAATGGATGTAGCTTCAACTGTTGTTCAAATGTTTGAGACACATTACCCTTCCGAGGTAATCGGAAGTAGAGTGGACACTTTTCAGAACCGATAGCAGCGGCCTTAGCCCCATTCGTGAGATACACAGTCAGCAATGATCTGATCAGGGTAGTCACGATCTCACAGGATGCTTTTGATGGGCCCTATTTCAGCATCAGGATTGCACAGTGAGCAAATGGCTCGCGTCCCCATTTACAAGGTTGCCAAAAAGGCCAATTTATAACATGTGGATCTGTAGGAATTCCCAACCTGTGTATTGACCAGTGAATGGAGGCTCGCAGTAGACCGTAGTAGAGAACCCATTGGCACAATTCGCAACCATGTTGAGAAAAGGGAGTACATTTGGCGGTTCCATTTCACAGCTGATTTTGAGCACAGGATAGAGACCATTAAGTTGTGCAAAGAAATTCTTTCATGCACATTGTAGATTCAAATACAGCAAACGCAATATCTACATGTCCGAAATATGCAAGGGGCAGGAGGTTTGAAAGGGGGGGGGGGGGGGTCATTCCATCAAAGACATGTTTCTTGTGGAAACTGACAAAGATGCATCTAGAGGGATCCCCATGGCAACACCATCTACTTGAGCATGCATAGAATGATACAGTGCATCAGTCCACCCACCCCAGAGCACCCTACAAGGGCCTACTCCCTCGCCATATCCCTGTAATCCACCTAACAGCACGTCTTTCGGGACTTGTGGGGGGAAACCGGAGCACCCGGAGGAAACCCACGCAGACACGGGGAGGATGTGCCGACTCCACACAGACAGTGACCCAAGCCGGAATCGAACCCGGGTCCCTGAACGTCTTTGCTTTCCAGCAATACATTGTGACAGCTAAAATAGAGTGGGAAACATTGACATAGCCATTGACAATAGTATATATGTTGACACAAAAGAGGAGAAAAATGGAATATTGGTGAACAGGAACTTCCAAGATATTTATTTAATTTTATGGTTAGGCAGAGGATTTTGTTATCACCAAAAATTCAGTCAGTGGTGCAGAACCTTCTGGTGGAATGCCAAGGGGAGCAAAAGCAAGTGTACAATGTTGCCAAGCTGCCATAATACTATCAAAGAACAAAGAAATGTACAGCACAGGAACAGGCCCTTCGGCCCTCCAAGCCCGTGCCGACCATGCTGCCCGACTAAACTACAATCTTCTACACTTCCTGGGTCCGTATCCCTCTATTCCCATCCTATTCATGTGTTTGTCAAGATGCCCCTTAAATGTCACTATCGTCCCTGCTTCCACCACCTCCTCCGGTAGCGAGTTCCAGGCACCCACTACCCTCTGCGTAAAAAACTTGCCTTGTACATCCTACATGTAGGGGTAGCACGGTAGCCTTGTGGATAGCACAATTGCTTCACAGCTCCAGGGTCCCAGGTTAGATTCTGGCTTGGGTCACTGTCTGTGCGGAGTCTGCACGTCCTCCCAGTGTTTGCGTGGGTTTCCTCCGGGTGCTCCGGTTTCCTCCCACAGTCCAAAGATGTGCGGGTTAGGTGGATTGGCCATGATAAATTGCACTTAAGTGTCCAAAATTGCCCTTAGTGTTGGGTGGGGTTACTGGGTTATGGGGATAGGGTGGCGGTGTTGACCTTGGGTAGGGTACTCTTTCCAAGAGCCGGTGCAGACTCGATGAGGAGGACACGCTGGGAGGATGTGCAGACTCTGCACAGACAGTGACCAAAGCCGGAATCGAACCTGGGACCCTGGAGCTGTGAAGCAATTGTGCTAACCACAATGCTACCGTGCTGCCCCAATGACTTGCCAATTTTTATACTCAATGCCCCAGCCAATGAAGGCAAGCATGCCGTTTGCCTTCTTGACTACCTTCTCCACCTGTGTTGCCCCTTTCAATGACCTGTGGACCTGTACTCCTAGATCTCTCTGACTGTCAATACTCTTGAGGGTTCTACCATTCACTGTATATTCCCTACCTGCATTAGACCTTCCAAAATGCATTACCCCCTCACATTTGTCCGGATTAAACTCCATCTGCCATCTCTACGCCCAAGTCTCCAAACGATCAAAATCCTGCTGTATCCTCGGACAGTCCTCATCGCTATCCGCAATTTCACCAACCTTTGTGTCGTCTGCAAACTTACTAATCAGACCAGTTAAATTTTTCTCCAAATCATTTATATATACTACGAACAGCAAAGGTCCCAGCACTGATCCCTGTGGAACACCACTGGTCACAGCCCTCCAATTAGAAAAGTATCCTTCCATTGCTACTCTCTGCCTTCTGTGACCTAGCCAGTTCTGTATCCACCTTGCCAGCTCACCTGTGATCCAGCGTGACTTCACCTTTTGTACCAGTCTGCGATGAGGGACCTTGTGAAAGGCCTTACTGAAGTCCATATAGACAACATCCACTGCCCTACCTGCATCAATCATCTTTGTGACCTCCTCGAAAAACTCTATCAAGTTAGTGAGACACGACCTCCCCTTCACAAAACCATGCTGCCTCTCACTAATACGTCCATTTGCTTCCAAATGGGAGTGGATCTTGTCTCGAAGAATTCTCTCCAGTAATTTCCCTACCACTGAAGTAAGGCTCACCGGCCTGTAGTTCCCTGGATTATCCTTGCTACCCTTCCTAAACAGAGGAACAACATTGGCTATTCTCCAGTCCTCCGGGACATCCCCTGAAGACAGTGAGGATCCAAAGATTTCTGTCAAGGCCTCAGCAATTTCCTCTCCAGCCTCCTTCAGTATTCTGGGGTAGTTCCCATCAGGCCCTGGGGACTTATCTACCTTAATATTTTTTAAGACACCCAACACCTCGTCTTTTTGGATCTCAATGTGACCCAGGCTATCTACACACCCTTCTCCAGACTCAACATCCACCAATTCCTTCTCTTTGGTGAATACTTTGCTGCCTGGGGCTAAATACCCTAGTGTTCTACATGAAGAGGACAGAGATTCAGGATCCACAAGCTGTTTACTGGAGTGGACAGATGCCAGGTTTGCGAAGGTGGTCCATCGAGGGAAAAATAACGAAGAACATTAATAGGAACAGGAGGCGGCCAATAAATTCGAGGCCCCTGGAACTTGCCCTGCCGATCAGCGAGATCATGATGGATCTTGCCCCAATTCCACATTCCCACCCTATTCCATTTCCCTCAGATCTCAGTCTTGAAGATAGTCAACGATGGGAGCGTCCACAGCTCGCTTGGGGGGGGGGGGGGGGGGGGGGGGGGGGGGGGAGGGGGAGAGGAGGAGAAGATTTCCAAAGGTTCACAGGTCCGAGGTGAAGAAATTTCTCCTCATCGGAGTCCCAAAATGGCCAACTCCTTATTCACCAGCCCAGGGAAGCAGCTTCTTGGCATCTGCCCCGTCAAGCCCTCAGAATTTCACACGCATCACAAGAGATCACCTCTCACTTGCCTAAACTCCAGAGACCATAGGCCCAATCCTACACTCTCACCCCAGGAATTACTGTCATAGGCTGCCAATAACGGACTAGGTTCGCACACACGGGAATAGCTGCTTGAGCAAGTTCCTCAACTCATGGAATGGAACCTCAGCCTGGCAAAACTCTTGATTTTAGAACAAAACAACAGTGCGGAAGTTCATTATCTGGAGTAAAACCGAGATTGTAGGACAAAGGCCCCAGGTTCCATTAGGTAAATGGCTAATTGAGGACTAATGAGGAGTTTTTCGTCACACAAAAGTGCGATCAACACATGGGATTAGGCTGGCAGATAGAGTGTAGCGGAGGCAAAAGTGGTCCAAGAACAACTGCATGCTGATCTGGAGGAATGAGCTCTGATGGGCCGAATGGCATTCCTCACCTTGTTACCTTCAGATATTTGGTCTTATAGTAAGTGGTACAGTCAGGGTGAAAAGTCAGAGTTAAAATGTGACTGCTCCAGTCATGTTTTTAAAAGGAATCCTGGTTTGAAAGGTTGGGGGCCAGGGGTGCAATTGGGCATTGTTAAAAGCTTGCATGAATGCATTTTTGTTTGGATTAGGAGGGGGTCCCTGTGGAGTTAATTAGATTTCCAGCTTGGTAAGATGATGTAGTTACTGGGAGGGGCTATGGTATCAGGCATTTTGCAGAACGGCAAGTCAGTGGTGTTTTAGATGAAGCTGTGAGCAGAAGTCAAGATTTTCTCCCGCTGCCGTTCAGTTGAAAGATAGATGTCTGTAGACAGATCAGCAGTGTTGCTGGAAAGGGAAGCTGAAACAAGTGGAGAAACCGCTTCTGAAAAATGAGTTTCTGCATGGGTCTGACAGGAGTCAGATCTTGCCTTTAAAGCAGTGTCAAAAGATCTTTCTTTCTCAAATTAGCATATCCAGACATTTCTGTAAAACCGGTATTCTCTCGTGTTAATGGTGCTGAGAGCCGAGATGGTTTTGTTGTTTGAGTGGGAATAAAGATAGCAGTTAAACCGCATTGTGTCACTGTATTGATTAGCATGGTTTAAGGGGTAATTATAAACGATTTTCCTGGTGTGATGTTAAAAATATTTTTTATACTGTATTAGTTTTAAAATACCAAATCCCTATTTCTTTGTGAAATCATTCCTGGAGTGAGGTATCCTTTCCTCAGTCTTACCAAATTAAAATTAAATATTGGCGTTTCAGTCCAGTATCCTAGCAACTGTTGGGGTCAGGTCAAAGGTCATCATAAACTGCAATTACCATGGGATCTCCAGATGCTTGAGAGGAGGGGGGGAAAAAAATTATATATTTTTAAAATCAAGTGCTATTGCCATAAACTAGATTTAGGACGGCATGCTCTTTATAAAATTAATTTTAAATTTACTGCCTATTCGCCTTTGCCAATGATAATAATCTTAATTAGTGTCACAAGTCGGTGTACATTAACACTGCAATGAAGTTACTGTGAAAATCCCCTCGTCGCCACATTCCGGCGCCTGTTCGGGTTACAGAGGGAGAATTCAGAATGTCCAATTCACCTAACAGCACGTCTTTCGGGACTTGTGGGAGGAACCCGGAGCACCCGGAGGAAACCCACGCAGACACGGGGAGGACATGCAGACTCCGCACAGACAGTGACCCAAGCCGGAATCGAACCTGGGACCCTGGAGCTGTGAAGTAACTGTGCTAACCACTGTGCTATAGGTGTTCCCAATGAACGCATTATATTAATACAATTATTTTTCTATAAATATTAGAATCCAGAAAGTCAGAGAGTGAAGGGTAGAACTGGTGCCAACCTTACAACACTTTAATAGGCATTTATTTACAGAGACACAGATTCCAAGCATGCGCCTCCAAACCCAAAACCCCAGATTCAGTCGGCTCCTTCTTATGAAGGAACAAAGTGAATCCCCAGTGAATGCCCACCATTTGCATACAATTGATTAGTACGCTGTCAATGACCTATGCAATGTTGTAAAATCTTTAGGTAGGGCAGTTCTCGAGGGCTGGTATTTCCAAGTGTTTCGAACGATGGAACAGGCTGGAGGAGCTAAATGGCCGTCTCCTTTTCCATTATCAGCTGCTTGGTTACTCAACCCATCAGCGAGCAGCGTTCACATTTTCTTTACAAAAAATCAGAAACGATCATTTGTGGGATTGAAATCTTACTACGTTTCACTCATTCTAGATTTCACCACTCAAACATCTCTTTAAAAAATATACATACATTTGTAACAGGTTGGAAAAGTAATAATCCACACAAGAGTGTATTTGAACTAGAATGGAACTTGAAATAGCAAAGAGGCTAGATATAAATAGTTCTAAACAAAACCCCCTCTCACGACCTTCATGCATCACACATGACCCACTCAGAAGGGTGGCCCGTGTGGAGTTTGCACATTCTCCTCGTGTTTGCGTGGGTTTCACTCCCACAACCCAAAGATGTGCAGGGTAGGTGGATTGGCCCCTTAATTGGGGGGAAAAAAAATAATTGGGTACTCTAAATTTAAATTTATTTTTAAAAAATGACCCACTCAGACCAACAGGTTCTCAAGGTCATTGCCAGCCTTTGCTGAACTGGTTAATCTCAGCCACTAGACCTCATGCACTTAGATGAGGCAGGGAGGGACACTACCACTGTGCAGGTGGCACAGTGATTAGCACTGCTGCTTCACAGCTCCAAGGTCCCAGGTTCAATTCCCGGCTTGGGTCACTGTCTGTGCGGAGTCTGCACATCCTCCCCGTGTCTGCGTGGGTTTCCTCCGGGTGCTCCGGTTTCCCCCCACAGTCCAAAGACATGCAGGTTAAGTGGGTTGGCCATGATAAATTGCCTCTTAGGGTGGGGTGGGGCCTAGGTAGGGTGCTCTTTCGAAGGGTCGGTGCAGACCCGATGGGTTGAGTGGCCTCCTTCTGCACTGTAAGGATTCTATGAGAAACAGCCTGGATTCCCAATCCACAATGCATTCCATGATTCTAGTTGTTCCATGATCCTGGTTGTTAAAAAGGGCATGCAGGTGGATATCCGACAAGGCTAGGATTGGACCCATCCACGATTCATGCCAAGTCAAATATCCTGTCCAACTCCAACTATCTAAACTCTTCCGTGAAGAACAGCCCCTTTGTCATACCCCACCTGAAATAAGATCATTTTTGTGCATTTTTTTTTTTTTTTTTTTTTTATAAATGCTGGCAACATTTGAAGCAAGCTGCAGGAGTTCAGCCATATCGAAGTGCTGAGCATGGAATTTGAGTAGAATTGACTCGTGATCATTCTTCACTTAAGGGGCTGAATCACAACATCTTGCAAAAAGCTGTCTGACACCCCAATGGTGAAAATTCGACAGGACAAATCATGGGGGCGGGAAATAGCCATGTGAATTTTTATAAAATGTCAGGATTATCTTAATGTTATCAAAATACACCTCACCTTATTCCCGAATTCAGTACCAGTCTTGGTGCAAATTTTCTGTTACATAATTCATTTGCCTTGGGATTTTCTTTCTTTAAATAAGCAATTGCTTAAGTTTCTCTTTTCAACTTGTAGTCATTAAAATCCTGTTGTCTTGTGGAACTTCAGTTGCTACATGTTGGAGGGTGATCAGGGCAACATCAGTTCTTGGTGGATGTAATCCATGCCAAAAAGCCTCCAATTATTCAGTTCCCAAAGATGAACAGATTGGATAGGAAAATGTCCAAAATTGCTCACCTATCAAAGTAAATCTAATTTATTGCACTATTGATCCATCGATACGGAGAGAACTTCCCATTCTTTGGTCACTCTAGTATCACGCAGTAACAGGAAAATTCTCAGGTTAGAATCGTAGATTCCCAACAGTACAGGAGGCCATTCGGCCCATCGAGTCTGCTCCGACCCTCTGAAAGGGCACGCTACCTGGGCCCACTCCCTCGCCCTATCCCTGTAACCCCACCTAACCTTTGGACACTAAGGGGGAATTTAGCCTGGCCAATCTACCCAGCCTGCACACCTTTGGACTGTGGGAGGAAACCGGAGCACCCGGAGGAAACCCACACACACACGGGGAGAACATGCAGTCTCCGCACAGTCACCCAAGGCCAGAATTGAGCCCGGGTCCCTGGAGCTGTGAGGCAGCAGTGCTCAACCCACGCTATTAAAGATCACACTTACAGCTAGAATAAATGGTCAAGTCAGACTTCAAAGCTTGTGTGGGAAATTAGAAAAATAACAAGAGAACTATTGGAAGAAGGTTGTCTCTAGCAAGCCTTCTGACAGGGGATGTGCATTTACACAAGCTTTGTTTTCAGAGCCAACTCATACAATCAAATCCAACTTCTAAGTGAAACTTCAAACCAAATCAGATGCGATTGTATGTAAATGTTTGTTAAAAGCTGATCAAAATCACTTACATTTGAATACAGTGCTCATTTAGCCCCCACTCAAATTCACACCCTGGTTATACTTCACACTGGGGTTTCAAATGGCTTTTCTGTGGAATCTAGCCATTGTGTGCTTTTGACACTGCCTGCATTAAGACCATAAGACAATGGAGCAGAATTAGGCCACTCGGCCCATCGAGTCTGCTCCGCCATTCAATCATGGCCGATATTTTCTCATCCCCATTCTCCTGCCTTCTCCCCATAACTCCTGATCTCCTTATTAATCAAGAACCTATCTATCTCGGTCTTAAAGACACTCAGTGATTTGGCCTCCACAGCCTTCTGCGGCAAAGAGTTCCACAGATTCACCCCCTCTGGCTGAAGAAATTCCTCCTTATCTCAGTTTTAAAGGATCGTCCCTTTAGTCTGAGATGGTTCTCCTCTGGTTCGAGTTTCTCCTACAAGTAGAAACATCTTCTCCACGTCCACTCTATCCAGGCCTCGCATGATCCTCTAAGTTTCAATAAAAGGTCCCCCCCTCCTCCTTCTAAACTCCAACGAGTACAGACCCAGAGTCTTCAACCATTCCTCACATGATAAGTTCTTCATTCCAGAGGCCCAAGACCTGAAGTCATATTGGTACAGTTTCTTGAAGTCACCATCATTTCAGGCAGGCTTAACTATCAACAGACTCATATCAAAGAGTCTGAAGGCTGTTCCTTGGTACAGTACTACTTCGGGCACAACACGTCCTGTGTGGTACTGAGGGAGTGCTGCTCTGTTGGAGGTGCTATCTCTCGGATGACACATGAAGCTGCCTCCTCAGGTGAACACGGAAGATCCCAAGTGTCCTGGCCAACATTCATCCCTCAAAATCAACATAACAAAATCAGATTGTCTGCTCATTATCACATCCCAGTTTGTGGAACCTTGCTCTGCGTTTCCTACACTAAAGCAATGATCACATTTATTCCATGTGATGCCCCCAAGGGCTTTACAGTAAAAAGGCACTACATCAATGCAGCGGTCTTTTTATTCTGCATCTAAATATTGTGCCATCTTAAGGTTAGGCCATACACCCTGAACACAGGTTGGCATGTGGGCTAGTAGAACAGAGCCAGGTTACAAATTTTACTCACCCTTCGCTGCGAGAGAACCATAGAACGGTTCCAGCAGTCGCTGCAAGAACAATTCAGCTCGTCCAATTCCCCCGCTCTTTCCGTCTTGCTCTGCAAACCTTGGCTTTAGCTATCTATCCAATCCCCTTTCGAAAGCCACGATTGAATCTGCTTCCAACACACACTCGGACAACACGTT
This sequence comes from Scyliorhinus torazame, assembly GCF_047496885.1. NCBI lineage: Eukaryota > Metazoa > Chordata > Chondrichthyes > Carcharhiniformes > Scyliorhinidae > Scyliorhinus > Scyliorhinus torazame. The sequence continues at coordinate 40,843,394 of NC_092738.1, read as the reverse complement.
CCAGATCCACCACACACTCGCTGTGCAAAATAGATTTTCCTCAACTTGCCATCGCTTCTTCTTGACCAAGCTGCGCAACCCCTCCCACCCCCCCTCGTCTCGCGAGACTTCCTCTTTACCTACTCTGTTCAGTATTGTTCCTCTCATGGATTTTGAATACCTCCCAACAAATCTTCTCCCAACTGTAAGGAGAGCTTTCAACATCCTTCCTATAAAAGTGTGGTGCCCAGAATTAGACTACAGGGAGGCCAAACTAATGTTTTATAAAAGATTCATCAGAACGTTTCTGCATTTATACTTTCTTTCGGCAATTTTACGTTTGTTCACATCAGCAGGACCTTCCAGTCCCGGTGACAGCACCCCCCTCTCCCCTGCCGCGGGTTTCCCGGCAACGAGGGGTGCATTCAAAGAACGGTACACGAACAGGCCATTCGGCCCTCCAATCCGGTCTAAAGTAAAACCTTCTGCACTTCTGGGATCCGTATCTCTCTATTCATGTATTCGTCAAGATGCCTCTTAAAGTGCCGCTATCATATCTCCATCATCTCCTTCGGCAGCACATTCCAGACACTCATCACCCTCGAAGTAAACCATTTGCCTCGTACATCTCTTCTAAGCTTGCCTATCGCACCTTAAATCTACGTCCCCTAGTAATTGACTCTTCCACCCTGGGAAAAAGCAATTATCATAATTTTGTAGACCTCTATCAGGTCGCCCCTCAACCTCCTTCGTTCCAGTGAGAACAAACCGAGTTTATTCAACCGCTCCTCATAGCTAATGCCCTCCATACCAGGCAACATTCTGGTAAATCTCTTCTGCACCCTCTCTAAAGCCTCCACATCCTTCTGGTAGTGTGGCGACCAGAATTGAACACTATACTCCAAGTGTGGCCTAACTAAGGTTCTATACAGCTGCAACATGACTTGCCAATTCTTATACTCAATGCCCCGGCCAATGAAGGCAAGCATGCCATATGCCTTCTTGACTACCTTCTCCACCTGTGTTGCCACATTCCGTGATCTGTGGACCTGTACGCTCAAATCTCTCTGCCTGTCAATACTCCTGACGATTCTGCCATTCACTGTACATTTCCCAGCTGAATTAGACCTTCCAAAATGCACTGGAGTGGTCAGAATATCCCAGGATATTTTGGGTGGGATGCTGTAAAAAGCATCCTAAATGAGCATTGGAATCATTGGCACTTCCCTACCCAGATTGTTTGAGGACAAAATAAAGAATGCCCATTCCAAGACAATGCATAATATAATAATAATCTTTATCATCACCAGTAGGCTTACATTAACACCGCAATGAAGTTACTGTGAAAAGCCCCTAGTCGCCACATTCCGGCGCCTGTTTGGGTCACAGAGGGAGAATTTAGCATGTCCAATTCACCTAACAGCACGTCTTTCAGGACTTCATAAAATTTACAGAGCAGAAGGAGGCCATTTGGCCCATCGAGTCTGCACTGGCCCTTGGAAAAGAGCACTTGACTTAAGCCTACACCCCATCCCCATAACCCAGTCTCCCCACCCAACCTTTTTTGGACACTAAGGGACAATTTAGCGTGGCCAATCCACCTAACCTGCACATCATTGGATTGTGGGGGCGAAACCCACACAGACAAGGGGAGAATGTACAAACTCCACATGGACAGTGACCCGGGGCTGGGATCGAACCTGGGACCTCGGCGCTTGAGGCAGCAGTGCTAACCACTGTGCCAACGTGCTGCCCCCAGGAAAGGAAATATTAGGTCAAATGAAAGTTTGGCCAAGAGGTTTTAGGGAGTTTTAACAAGGTCAGAGATAGTGAAGAGGAGAGTAGTTTAGGAAGGGAATTCCAGGGGTTAAAGTCCAGGCAGCTGAAGTGAAGGCGTGTCCACCAATGGTGGAAGGGTTAAAATCAGGGATGCTGAGAAAGACAGGATCAAAGCAGCACAGATACCTCAGAGGGTGGTGCAGCTGTAGGATATTGGTAGCGACGTTAACAAGGATGAGAATTGCAAAATAATGGCGTTTTCTGACCGGCACCCAATAGAAGTCAGCGAGCACAGAGGTGATGGGGGAAAATGGACCTTGCTGCGAGTTAAGACATGGACAGAATTTGTAAAGTCTGCAGAGAGTGAATGTGGGGAGACCAACCAGAAGGGCAACAAAAGGAATAAGTAGAAAATAAAAAGGCGGCAGAAAGATCAAGGGTGACAAGGGAACAGGGAGCAAAGCTTAAAGATGAACAAAGAGCCGGATGGGAGACAGTTGCACATCACAAGGCAGCAAACACATGGTCATATGAGGTGATCAGCCGTGACTAGGACAGGTAATCACAAGTGGAGAAATTTATCTGACCTGTGCCGCCGTTCGACACAGTCCACAGCCGCCACGCCAGGCTCCCGACCGCCGAGACCACACGTCAACCACACGGTGGGGAACTCGGCCCATCGGGGCCTTCAGGTGACATGCTAAGGCTGTCCCAATGGTGTGCAGTGCATGATGACACCATTTCAGAGGACAGAAAACCAGCGCCACCCCCGACTTGGGCGTCGGGCATGATTCTCCGCCCGATCGACGATATGGGGGAAACTTGTGAATCCTGGCCATTGATTTTAAAACTGCCCAGGTGATTAGTTGAGCCACATGGACCATAAAGTGCCAGGCACAATCCCTGGCCCAGTATGGAGAGAGTGGATCCCAACTAGAGACTGCAATAGCCCCTCAGTACCACTGTGCTGGGGGTGGGTGGGTATATCTATAGGGATGTTCCACTATGGACTGCATTCAGAGGTACTGCCCCCTCAAAATCAAATAGCCTCATTGAGACTTGCCCCATGAAGAATGGACACTCGAGCACTTTCCTTATTGAAACAGTTGTCAATGTGCTCAGGAGAGGAAACGAGAAAAGGAATCTTCTTCACCACACTGTATGGATGACACAGGGAGGAGCTCTGATTAAACCATGACTTAATTAGAAATTAACAAAATCAAAATTAGCAGCGCCTCAAATTACAGCACAGGAAGTCTTATACTTGCTTCAATCCTTGCCACTTTCTTTGCCTGATCACCATATCATCTTTTACACCCGACTGTTCAAGTACCCAATTCCATTTTACCCCTGCACCAACTTATGACAAATAATTCCACATTTAAAAGCCTCTTATGGGTCAAACAGAATTCTTCAAATCTACACGCTTTAGCATAGTCTGGGTCACCCTCATGGTCAACAATTCACCTCAAAAAAGACTCCAAACTCAAAAAGCCTTTTCAGGTCCCTCTTTAGCCCCCTTAGTTCGAGTGAAACAGATCAAATGTTCCAACACACTGGGAAGATGAGATCCTAGTTTGGAATAGTGTTAATCCCATTACACACGGCCCAAAGACATGGATTTAAGATAACTTCACAAAGAGAGCCAGAGATAAGATGAAGAGCAGGTTTCTTTAAGGCAAGTTAAGATCTAGAAGGCGCTGGTGGAAAGAAATGCAACAGTAACTTTCAAAAGGCAACCGGATACGATGCTCAAAGGGAGAGAGAACTACAGAGCAACAGGAAAGAGCAGCGGATAGCTCTTTCAAAAAGGTCCGCACAGACACAATGGACCAAGTGGCCTCACTGTGCTGAAAGAGTTTACCATGTATTAAAAATTTGTGCAGAAACGGAAACAAAAATTAGTGCATTGTACTTTTTCTTCCCAAGTGCCTGATTTTGGAAGGCTTGTCAGCAGGTTTAACTCAGTTAACAAAATGATAATAATCTTTATCAGTGTCACAAGTAGGTTTACATTAACACTGCAATGAAGTTATTATGAAAAGCCCCTAGTCGCCACATTCCGGCGCCTGTTCGGGTTACAGAGGGAGAATTCAGAATGTCCAATTCACCCAACAGCACGTCTTTCGGGACTTGTGGGAGGAAACCGGAGCACCCGGAGGAAACCCACGCAGACACGGGGAGGACGTGCAGACTCCGCACAGACAGTGACCCAAGCCGGGAATCGAACCTGGGACCCTGGCGCTATAAAGCAACAGAGCTAACCACTGTGTGCCCATGTTGTATCTGAACAATATGATTCACTCCGAATTCCAGTCAAAACCACAAATGCACGGCCACGGAGTGAAGAGAAGGATGATGCGATTCCTCCTCTCACTCAGCACTCGGGTAGGCCCGACCAAACGTTCTCCCTACAGGAAGCAACCTTATATAATTCCGATGGCTGAAAACTGTTTCAACCACCCTAACCCCGCCGCCAGTCTATATGTTTAATATGAAATGGATACTGTAATTGTAACCGGTAGTCCTAAATGTAGTGAGACACTTTTAAAAGTGTCACACCCAGTGTGGAAAGAAACTGATCTGTTTTGTAATTCATCCGAAAGTTTTTACACATTACAAATAAAAAGAAACGAGACCCTTCAGCCCATTGCGGCTGGGTCAGCCATCAAGCACCTATCTACTCTAATCCCATTTTCCAGCACTTGGTCCCTGTGTGCTGGGGTGTTTGAAGCGCTCATCTAAATGCTTCTGAAATGTTCTGAGGGTCTCTGCCGCCATCACCCTTTCAGGCAGCGAGTTCCAGACTCCCACCCCCTCTGGGTGAAAACGTTTTTCCTGAAATCCATGCCCCCCCCCCCCCCCCCAGTTGTTGACACGTCTACTAAGGGTGGGGGGGTGGGGGGAAGAGTTTCTTCCCATGTACATCCCTCAATTAGGTCCCCCCCCCCCCCCCAATGTTCCAAGAAAAACAACACCAGCCTCTCTTTAGAGCTGAAACACTCCAGCCCAGGTAACATTCTGGTGAATCTTGTCTGCACCCAGAACTAACAATCTTTATTATTGTCACAAATGGGTTTACATTAACACTGCAATGACATTACTGTGAAAATCCCCTCGTCGCCACATTCCGGGGCCTGTTCGGGTCACAGAGGGAGAATTCAGAATGTCCAATTCACCTAACAGCACGTCTTTCGGGACTTGTGGGAGGAAACCGGAGCACCCGGAGGAACCCCACGCAGACACGGGGAGAACGTGCAGACTCCGCACAGACAGTGACCCAAGCCGGGAATCGAACCTGGGACCCTGGCGCTGTGAAGCAACAGTGCCCTCAACCCCAGCCTCTGTTCTATGCAATACAGCTTACAAATTTCAAAAGTATATTAAAAAGTTTTTTTAAAGACAAACTGCCCACATGTAATTTAAAACAGGATCCTAAATCAATCAATGAAGTTGGCAACATTGTCCCCAGAACCGATAAAAGGGGACATGATCCCAAATCAATCAAACATGGCAACATAGTAAGGAAGCTGTTCCTGAGCAACAGTACAGAAGATTTACCGAGAGCTTGTTGAAAAGAGGTGGGTGGTGAAATGTAATTTATAAAACCACTTAGTGTTAGTAATTTCAGAAGTACCTCGCTGGCTGGAGAGCGCTTTGGGGCGGCCCAATGGCCACGAAAGGCGCTATAAAAACGCATTTAAAAAGACAGACATGTATACATAAGCCACACTTTTACCATTCAAAGCATCACTTTCCCTTTTCTTTTTGACCCTCACCAGCAATTGATGTTCGTGTGTCGAATCATTCAGCCAGGGCAACTAAAAAAGTGATTGAAATCCAGTCTGTGATCCGGGGTGGCGGAAATCGACAACAGGATCAAAAAGTTTATTCAACAGCTTAGCTTGCAAAGTGATGATAAAAAAAAATAATACAACACCTCTTGATGCAACCGTTGTTTTAAAAAAATTAACGATGTGCAAAAGCAGTCTGTTGGTCGGAGGGAGAAATAGAGGGAAGTCTTATCCACTTGACATTGAACGCTTTTGGAAATGAAACGAAATGAAACTAACCTGCAAGAAACCCACGAGCAGATCAATTGTTTCCTCTTAACCTAACGACGGTGACCATTCGCCAGCCTGATGTTTTATAAGGTGAGCTGATTTGAAAAGGGGGGGGGAGAGAGAGGAGATTTCCTCTCCTTGTTACTTGCCACTGCTCTGAGCTGTGATCATTGCAATATAATGTTTTGAGAGAGAAAAAAAACACACACACAAGTTTTTTGGTCCCTTAGCAGCCAGTAAAAGTCAAGGCTTTAGAAGTCAGCCGCTTCTCAGTGATGTGAATGGCCTGGGCGCTCTTCAATCAATCGACAGTTGTTTCAAATGCTTGGGATCTCGAAGGGAGGGGCTACCTGGATCAATGTGTGCTGGGGTTCCTGTCTCTCTCTCTGATAGGGTGACAGAGCAGACATATCCCCCCACCAACCAGAGGGTGACCATCTTTTCAACTCAGTTAAGGGTTAAAAGCAACACACAAACATAATCCTTTTATTGCCCCCCCCCCCTTCCTCTTCCTTCTTTGCAACCAAGTTTCCCTTTATTCCCCAAATTCAAATCACATCAAAAGTCCCATCGTCGACATTCCCAACAGATCTCCTGCTTTTATCCAGGCACTTCATGGCCTGGGAGCTTGTCATTTTAGCTGCAAGGGGTTCACCAGTTTTGAGCCCTGATTAGTCTGGGGGGGGGGGGACATTTTTGTCAGCTGGTTGTTAGCTATTTTCCTGTGGAATATTAATGTTAAGGCTTTTAAATCAGGAATGTGGATGGAGCCCCTTTGAGAGAAGGAGGGGGGAGTCCTCATCATAGATTCCCTACTGTGTAGAAGGAGGCCATTCAGCCCATCAAGTCTGCACCGACCCTACCTAGGCCCACAGCCCCACCTAACCTGCATATCTTTGGACACTAAGGGGCAACTTAGCATGGACAATCCACCTAACCTGTACATCTTTGGACACTAAGGGACAATTTATCATGGCCAATCCATCTAACCTGTACATCTTTGGACACTAAGGGACAATTTATCATGGTCAATCCACCTAACCTGCACATCTTTGGACACTAAGGGACAATTTAACATGGCCAATCCACCTAACCTGTACATCTTTGGACAATAAGGGGCAAATTATCATGGCCAATCCACCAAACCTGCACATCTTTGGACACTAAGGGACAATTTAACATGGCCAATCCACCTAACCTGTACATCTTTGGACACTAAGGGACAATTTAACATGGCTAATCCACCTAACCTGCACATCTTTGGACACTAAGGGCAATTTATCATGGCCAATCCACCTAACCTGCACATCTTTGGACACTAAGGGACAATTTAACATGGCCAATCCACCTAACCTGCACATCTTTGGACACTAAGGGACAATTTAACATGGCCAATCCACCTAACCTGTACATCTTTGGACACTAAGGGACAATTTAACATGGCTAATCCACCTAACCTGTACATCTTTGGACACGAAGGGACAATTTATCATGGCCAATCCACCAAACCTGCACATCTTTGGACACTAAGGGACAATTTATCATGGCCAATCCACCAAACCTGCACATCTTTGGACACTAAGGGACAATTTAGCACGGCCAATCCACCTAACCTGTACATCTTTGGACACTAAGGGACAATTTAACACGGCCAATCCACCTAACCTGCACATCTTTGGACTGTGGGAGGAAACCGGAGCACCCGGAGGAAACCCAGACACACTCAAGGAGAACATGCAAACTCCGCACAGACAGTGACCCAAGGCTGGAATTGAACCTGGGATCCTGGTGCTGTGAGGCAGCAGTGCTAACCACTGTGCCGCCTATCTTTAAACTGCCTGGCTAATTCTGACAGCAATGTGCTAATATCTGCCTGATATGGCTTGATGTCCAATTTTGTTTGATAGTGCCTTGGAATAGTTTACAGTGTCAAAGCAAGTGTTTTTAAAAAGTCACCTGGTGCATTCAAGCCAAAAACTAATCAATTGGCATAATTGCGTTTTGAAATTTGTTTCTGGGATGGGGCATCACTGGCTGTGCCAACATTGATTGCCCATTCCTAATTGCCCTTGAGGGCCACCACACCTCAGGCCCATTTCAGAGAGCAGTTAAGAGTCATAGAATCATAGAATTTACAGTGCAGAAGGAGGCCATTCGGCCCATTGAGTCTGTACCGGCCCTTACAAAGAGCACCCTACTCAAGCCCATGTATCTACCCGACCCCGTAACCCAGTAACCCCCACTTAACCATTTTGGACACTAAGGGACAATTTAACACGGCCAATCCACCTAACCTGCACATCTTTGGACACTAAGGGACAATTTAACACGGCCAATCCACCTAACCTGCACATCTTTGGACACTAAGGGACAATTTAACACGGCCAATCCACCTAACCTGCACATCTTTGGACACTAAGGGACAATTTATCATGGCCAATCCACCTAACCTGCACATCTTTGGACAATAAGGGACAATTTATCATGGCAAATCCACCTAACCTGCACATCTGTGGACAGTGGGAGGAAACCGGAGCAGCCGGAGGAAACCCACGCAGACACGGGGAGAACGTGCAGACTCAACCACATTGCTGTGGGTCTGGAGTCACATGTAGGCCAGACCGGGTAAGGACGGCAGATTTCCTTCCCTAAAGGACATTAGTGAACCAGATGGTTCACTAATTCGACCATTGATGACAGTTTCATGGTCACCGTTGCCAAGATTAGCTTTTTAATTCCAGATTTAATTTATTGAATCAAACCTGGAGTATTGTGAGAGTTTTGGTGTCCTTATCTGAGGAAGGATGTTGTTGCTGTGGAGGGAGCGCAGCGAAGGTTTACCAGACTGATTCCTGGGATGGCGGGACTGTCATATGAGAGACTAAATCGGTTAGGATTATATTCATTGGAGTTTAGAAGAGTGAGAGGGGATCTCACAGAAACTTACAAAATTCTAACAGGATTAGACAGGGTAGATTCAGGAAGAATGTTCCCGATGGTGGGGGAGTCCAGAACTAGGGGTCAGGGTTTGAGGATAAGGGGTAAATCTTTTAGGACTGAGGTGAGGAGAGATTTCTTCACCCAGAGAGCGGTGAATCTGTGGAATTCACTCCCACAGAAAGTAGTTGAGGCCAAAACGTTGTGTAATTCCAAGATGGAATTAGATGTAGCTCTTGGGGCTAAAGGGATCAAGGGATATGGGGAGGAAGGTGGGATCAGGGTATTGAACTTGATGATCAGCCATGATCCTAATGAATGGCGGAGCAGGCTCGAGGGGCCGAATGGCCTCCTCCTGCTTCTATTTTCTATGTGTGTTTCTATGACACCAGCTGCCGTGGTGGGATTCAGACCTGTGTCCCCAGAGCCTCTGGGTAACAAGGCCAGTGAGATTACCACTATGCCACAATCTCCCCAAATGTTGAGCCCTTTCCAATAGAATCTTTTTGCTGTGTGCGCCTAGACAGTGAGGTTTGATAGACTATTCAACTGCAAGGGCATCACTGTTGAGCTTGATGCCACCCTCAGATGACAGTTAACTCACTGGGCAGGTAACTTGGAATATGCTGGTCTTTACCAATGGAACCCTCCAGAATATTTTGTAGTAATTTTAGTCACGGTTTCTACACTTCCATTTTCCCCAGTGAAGTGGACTTAGGGACAGACAATTGTCAAATAGTTTCTCCGGAATCTTCCTCTGTAACATTGACAGCCGATCAATGGAATCTTCTTGGGGAAACAGCTTAAGTGGCAGATTGTGCGTTTTCTTCAGAGTTGATGCCAAGGTTACGACAGGGTATCAGGGAACCCCTGTTAAATGAGCGCGGGGAACCTTCCGGACTCTATATGGAGGCGGATGGAGGAGATGCGGGTGCATTGGGTCAGGTCTGAGGGCCTTGGTTACTGCATTTTCCCTGCTCGACTCTCGTCGAGGTCAGTGGTGATGGCCACTTTGAGGATTTGAAATCAGTTTGGGCAGCGTTTTAAACCTGGCTCCATGTCACTGCTGGTTCCAATTTGCAGGAACCTTGGGCAAAATTCTCCGGAAACGGTGCGATGTCCGCCGACTGGCGCCAAAACGGCGCAAATCAGTTGGGCATCGCGCCGCCCCAAAGGTGCGGAATGCTCCGCATCTTTGGGGGCCGAGCCCCAACATTGAGGGGCTAGGTCGGCGCGGGACGAATTTCCGCCCCGCCAGCTGGCGCAAAAGGCATTTGGTGCCCCGCCAGCTGGCGCAGAAATGACATCTCCGGGTGGCGCATGCACGGGAGCGTCAGCGGCCGCTGACGGCATTCCCGCGCATGTGCAGTGGAGGGAGTCTCTTCTGCCTCCGCCATGGTGGAGACCGTGGCGGAGGCGGAAGGGAAAGAGTGCCCCCAAGGCACAGGCCCGCCCGCGGATCGGTGGGCCCCGATCGCGGGCCAGGCCACCGTGGGGGCACCCTCCGGGGCCAGATCGCCCCGCGCCCCCCCCAGGACCCCGGAGCCCGCCCACGCCGCCTTGTCCCGCCGGTAAGAGAGGTGGTTTAATTTACCCCGGCGGGACAGGCATTTTAGCGGTGGGACTTCGGCCCATCCGGGCCGGAGAATCGCGGGGGGGGGGGGGGGGCCGCCAACCGGCGCGCCGCGATTCCCGCCCCCGCCGAATATCCGGTGCCGGAGACTTCGGCAACCGGCGGGGCGGGATTCACGCCAGCCCCCGGCGATTCTCCAACCCGGCGGGGGGTCGGAGAATCTCGCCCCATAGGTTTGTGCCATCTGGCTTAGATTCATCATTCAGGGCATTGGAGAGGGAGGGGTTGGAAAGGTTTAGGGACATGTTTCTGGAAGGTAGGTTCGCCAGCCTACACGAGTTGCGAGAGAAATTCCAGCTCCCGAGAGGGAATGTATTCAGGTACTTACAGATGCGTGGTTACTTTACGCAAGGAGCTTCCTTCATTTCCCCCGGTACTGTCGCCTTCGTTTATGGACAGGGTCCTGTCCTTGGCCGAGTTTGGGGAGGGTAAGATTTTGGATGTCTCTGGGCAGATGTTGGCGATGGAGCAGGCATCCTTGGAGGAAGTAAAGAGGAAGTGGGAGGGTTTGACCTTTGAGGGTGTGTGTGGAGTGAGGCTTTTCACAGGGTCAACTTCCCTTCCTCGTGTGCGAGGTTAAGCCTGATCCAGTTAAAGGTGCATAGGGCACATCTGACTGGGGCAGGTGTGAGTGGGTTCCTCTTTGGAGTGCAGGATAGGTGTGAGAGGTGCGCTAGGGGACGGGTGAATCACAGGCACATGTTTTGGTCTTGCCCCCCCCCACCAAGCTTGTTAGTTTCTGGGTCTCCAATGTCAGGGATTCTGGGCATTCAGCTGGAGCCATGCCCATTGGTGGTCATCTTTGGAGTTTCGGACCTGTCGGTGCTGGAGCTGGCGACGAGGGCAGACGTTCTAGCCGTCGCCTCGCTAGTAGTCCGGAGGCGAGCTCTGCTTGGGTGGACATCCCCAGTGCCGCCTAGGGCCTCAACGTGGTTGGGGGACCTGATGGAATTCTTGCACTTGCAGAAGATCAAATATACCATGAGGGGGGTCGGTGTAAGGGCCACGCTCGAGGGAGCTGGTTACCGCCAGCTGTTAGGGAGAGGGGGTGTGGTTTAGTCTCTGTATTTTGATGAAGATCCTTTGTTTGTTATGGGGGGGTGGGGGGTGAGGGGGATTGGGTGGTTGTTGCACTATTGTTGTTTGTGTTCTAATGAAAATCTTGTTGAATAAAAATATTGTCAAAAATCAATAAACCGAGCATTTGAGGTTGAACAATGTTCGCAGCTGCGCGCCTGTGATTACTTTTTTCCCTGTGTTTCGCTGCCACACAAGCTTCATTGGGCGTTGTCTCTGTCTCATCATTTTCAAATCATGGAGAAGTTAAGCAGAGGAATTGCAGCTGTGTTGTTGGATAGAATCGCTGCGAGCTGAAAGCCTGGCGTGTGCTGTTTGTCTTGGCCACAATGACTGCTCTGATACCTTTGGTGCCAACAGGTGCTTGTAAACCTCTGTTGAAATTCGGAAGTAGGTGGTCGAATATCGATGGGGCGATCTTCATCCACATTGGCTTCCGGGCAGACAATGCTCCAATTTAAAAAAACCAACTCCCATCCGTGTGATCAACTGCTTCCCTGATTTGGCCCTATCCCGATCTCTGTACCCCCTCCAGCCCGATAACTCCCTGAGGTGTCTACATTCCTCTTGTTCTGACCTCTTGTACTTCCCCGATTCCCATCGTTCCGAATTGGTGACTGTACCCGGGCCCCAAGCTCTGGAATTCCCTCCCTCGCCTCTCCGAATTCTCTGCCTCACTTGCCTCCTTTCAGACACTCCATTAAAACCTACTAGGATTTTGGTCACCTCTTACCGCCTTCTTCTGAGGCTCAATGCCCAACTTTGTTCGAGAGCGTTCTGGTGAAGCGCCTTCGGACATTTCTACTACATTACAGGGGCTATATGAATGCAAGTTCTTGTTGCTGTGCTCCTCACATGCAATGATGGCACAGTGGTTAGCACTGCTGCCTCACAGCGCCAGTGTCCCAGGTTCACTTCCAGCCTTGGGGGCCTGACTATGAGGAGTCTGCACGTTCTCCCCGTGTCTGCATGGGTTTCCTCCGGGTGCTCCGGTTTCCTCCCACAATCTGAAGATGTACAGGTTAGGTGGATTGGCCGTGCTAAATTGTCCCTTAGTGTCCAAAGATGTGCAGGTTAGGTGGATTGGCCATGTTAAATTGTCCCTTAGTGCCCAAAGATGTGCAGGTTAGGTGGATTGGCCATGTTAAATTGTCCCTTAGTGTCCAAAGATGTACAGGTTAGGTGGATTGGCCATGATAAATTGTCCCTTAGTGTTCAAAGATGTGCAGGTTAGGTGGATTGGCCGCGCTAAATTGTCCTTTAGTGTCCAAAGATGTGCAGGTTAGGTGGATTGGCCGTGTTAAATTGTCCCTTAGTGTCCAAAGATGTGCAGGTTAGGTGGATTGACCATGATAAATTGACCCTTAGTGTCCAAAGATGTGCAGGTTAGGTGGATTGGCCATGATAAATTGTCCCTTAGTGTCCAAAGATGTGCAGGTTAGGTGGATTGGCCATGTTAAATTGTCCCTCAGTGTGCAAAGATGTACAGGTTAGGTGGATTGGCCATGTTAAATTGTCCCTTAGTGTCCAAAGATGTACAGGTTAGGTGGATTGGCCATGTTAAATTGTCCCTTAGAGTCCAAAGATGTGCAGGTTAGGTGGATTGGCCGTGTTAAATTGTCCCTTAGTGTCCAAAGATGTGCAGGTTAGGTGGATTGGCCGTGTTAAATTGTCCCTTAGTGTCCAAAGATGTGCAGGTTAGGTGGATTGGCCATGTTAAATTGTCCCTTAGTGTCCAAAGATGTGCAGGTTAGGTGGATTGGCCGTGTTAAATTGTCCCTTAGTGTCCAAAGATGCGCAGGTTAGGTGGATTGGCCATGTTAAATTGTCCCTTAGTGTCCAAAGATGTGCAGGTTAGGTGGATTGGCCGTGTTAAATTGTCACTTAGTGTCCAAAGATGTCCAGGTTAGGTGGATTGGCCATGTTAAATTGTCCCTTAGTGTCCAAAGATGTACAGGTTAGGTGGATTGGCCACGATAAATTGTCCCTTAGTGTCCAAAGGTGTGCAGGTTAGGTGGATTGGCCGTGTTAAATTGTCCCTTAGTGTCCAAAGATGTACAGGTTAGGTGGATTGGCCATGTTAAATTGTCCCTTAGTGTCCAAAGATGTACAGGTTAGGTGGATTGGCCATGATAAATTGTCCCTGAGTGTCCAAAGGTGTACAGGTTAGGTGGATTGGCCATGCTAAATTGTCCCTTAGTGTCCAAAGATGTGCAGGTTAGGTAGATTGGCCATGTTAAATTGCCCTTAGTGTCCAAAGATGTGCAGGTTAGGTGGATTGGCCATGATAAATTGTCCCTTAGTGTCCAAAGATGTACAGGTTAGGTGGATTGGCCATGATAAATTGTCCCATAGTGTCCAAACATGCACAGGTTAGGTGGATTGGCCATGTTAAATTGTCCCTTAGTGTCCAAAGATGTGCAGGTTAGATGGATTGGCCATGCTAAATTGTCCCTTAGTGTCCAAAGATGTGCAGGTTAGGTGGATTGGCCATGCTAAATTGTCCCTTAGTGTCCAAAAATGTGCAGGTTAGGTGGATTGGCCATGCTAAATTGTCCCTTAGTCTCCAAAGATGTGCAGGTTAGGTGGATTGACCATGATAAATTGTCCCTTAGTGTCCAAAGATGTGCAGGTCAGGTGGATTGGCCATGTTAAATTGCCCCTTAGTGTCCAAAGATGTACAGGTTAGGTGGATTGGCCATGTTAAATTGTCCCTTAGTGTCCAAAGATGTGCAGTTTAGGTGGATTGGCCATGATAAATTGTCCCTTAGTGTCCAAAGATGTGCAGGTTAGGTGGATTGGCCATGTTAAATTGTCCCTTAGTGTCCAAAGATGTGCAGGTTAGGTGGATTGACCATGATAAATTGTCCCTTACTGTCCAAAGATGTGCAGGTTAGGTGGATTGGCCATGCTAAATTGCCCCTTAGTATCCAAAGATGTGCAGGTTAGGTGGATTGGCCATGTTAAATTGTCCCTTAGTGTCCAAAGATGTACAGGTTAGGTGGATTGGCCATGCTAAATTGTCCCTTAGTGTCCAAAGATGTACAGGTTAGGTGGATTGGCCATGTTAAATTGTCCCTTAGTGTCCAAAGATGTGCAGGTTAGGTGGATTGGCCATGTTAAATTGTCCCTTAGTGCCCAAAGATGTGCAGGTTAGGTGGATTGGCCATGTTAAATTGTCCCTTAGTGTCCAAAGATGTGCAGGTTGGTGGATTGGCCATGATAAATTGTCCCTTAGTGTCCAAAGATGTGCAGGTTAGGTGGATTGGCCATGTTAAATTGTCCCTTAGTGTCCAAAGATGTGCAGGTTAGGTGGATTGGCCATGTTAAATTGTCCCTTAGTGCCCAAAGATGTGCAGGTTAGGTGGATTGGCCATGTTAAATTGTCCCTTAGTGTCCAAAGATGTGCAGGTTGGTGGATTGGCCATGATAAATTGTCCCTTAGTGTCCAAAGATGTGCAGGTTAGGTGGATTGGCCATGATAAATTGTCCCTTAGTGTCCAAAGATGTACAGGTTAGGTGGATTGGCCGTGTTAAATTGTCCCTTAGTGTCCAAAGATGTGCAGGTTAGGTGGATTGGCCATGCTAAATTGTCCTTCGTGTCCAAAGATGTGCAGGTTAGGTGGATTGGCCGTGTTAAATTGTCCCTTAGTGCCCAAAGATGTGCAGGTTAGGTGGATTGGCCATGTTAAATTGTCCCTTAGTGTCCAAAGATGTACAGGTTAGGTGGATTGGCCGCGCTAAATTGTCCTTTAGTGTCCAAAGATGTGCAGGTTAGGTGGATTGGCCGTGTTAAATTGTCCCTTAGTGTCCAAAGATGTGCAGGTTAGGTGGATTGACCATGATAAATTGACCCTTAGTGTCCAAAGATGTGCAGGTTAGGTGGATTGGCCATGATAAATTGTCCCTTAGTGTCCAAAGATGTGCATGTTAGGTGGATTGGCCATGTTAAATTGTCCCTCAGTGTCCAAAGATGTACAGGTTAGGTGGATTGGCCATGTTAAATTGTCCCTTAGTGTCCAAAGATGTACAGGTTAGGTGGATTGGCCATGTTAAATTGTCCCATAGTGTCCTAAGATGTGCAGGTTAGGTGGATTGGCCGTGTTAAATTGTCCCTTAGTGTCCAAAGATGTGCAGGTTAGGTGGATTGGCCGTGTTAAATTGTCCCTTAGTGTCCAAAGATGTGCAGGTTAGGTGGATTGGCCATGTTAAATTGTCCCTTAGTGTCCAAAGATGTGCAGGTTAGGTGGATTGGCCGTGTTAAATTGTCCCTTAGTGTCCAAAGATGTGCAGGTTAGGTGGATTGGCCATGTTAAATTGTCCCTTAGTGTCCAAAGATGTGCAGGTTAGGTGGATTGGCCGTGTTAAATTGTCACTTAGTGTCCAAAGATGTACAGGTTAGGTGGATTGGCCATGTTAAATTGTCCCTTAGTGTCCAAAGATGTACAGGTTAGGTGGATTGGCCACGATAAATTGTCCCTTAGTGTCCAAAGGTGTGCAGGTTAGGTGGATTGGCCGTGTTAAATTGTCCCTTAGTGTCCAAAGATGTACAGGTTAGGTGGATTGGCCATGTTAAATTGTCCCTTAGAGTCCAAAGATGTGCAGGTTAGGTGGATTGGCCGTGTTAAATTGTCCCTTAGTGTCCAAAGATGTGCAGGTTAGGTGGATTGGCCGTGTTAAATTGTCCCTTAGTGTCCAAAGATGTGCAGGTTAGGTGGATTGGCCATGTTAAATTGTCCCTCAGTGTCCAAAGATGTGCAGGTTAGGTGGATTGGCCGGGATAAATTGTCCCTTCGTGTCCAAAGATGTGCAGGTTAGGTGGATTGGCCATGTTAAATTGTCCCTTAGTGTCCAAAGATGTGCAGGTTAGGTGGATTGGCCGTGTTAAATTGTCACTTAGTGTCCAAAGATGTCCAGGTTAGGTGGATTGGCCATGTTAAATTGTCCCTTAGTGTCCAAAGATGTACAGGTTAGGTGGATTGGCCACGATAAATTGTCCCTTAGTGTCCAAAGGTGTGCAGGTTAGGTGGATTGGCCGTGTTAAATTGTCCCTTAGTGTCCAAAGATGTACAGGTTAGGTGGATTGGCCATGTTAAATTGTCCCTTAGTGTCCAAAGATGTACAGGTTAGGTGGATTGGCCATGATAAATTGTCCCTGAGTGTCCAAAGGTGTACAGGTTAGGTGGATTGGCCATGCTAAATTGTCCCTTAGTGTCCAAAGATGTGCAGGTTAGGTAGATTGGCCATGTTAAATTGCCCTTAGTGTCCAAAGATGTGCAGGTTAGGTGGATTGGCCATGATAAATTGTCCCTTAGTGTCCAAAGATGTACAGGTTAGGTGGATTGGCCATGATAAATTGTCCCATAGTGTCCAAACATGCACAGGTTAGGTGGATTGGCCATGTTAAATTGTCCCTTAGTGTCCAAAGATGTGCAGGTTAGATGTATTGGCCATGCTAAATTGTCCCTTAGTGTCCAAAGATGTGCAGGTTAGGTGGATTGGCCATGCTAAATTGTCCCTTAGTGTCCAAAGATGTGCAGGTTAGGTGGATTGGCCATGCTAAATTGTCCCTTAGTCTCCAAAGATGTGCAGGTTAGGTGGATTGACCATGATAAATTGTCCCTTAGTGTCCAAAGATGTGCAGGTCAGGTGGATTGGCCATGTTAAATTGCCCCTTAGTGTCCAAAGATGTACAGGTTAGGTGGATTGGCCATGTTAAATTGTCCCTTAGTGTCCAAAGATGTGCAGTTTAGGTGGATTGGCCATGATAAATTGTCCCTTAGTGTCCAAAGATGTGCAGGTTAGGTGGATTGGCCATGTTAAATTGTCCCTTAGTGCCCAAAGATGTGCAGGTTAGGTGGATTGACCATGATAAATTGTCCCTTACTGTCCAAAGATGTGCAGGTTAGGTGGATTGGCCATGCTAAATTGCCCCTTAGTATCCAAAGATGTGCAGGTTAGGTGGATTGGCCATGTTAAATTGTCCCTTAGTGTCCAAAGATGTACAGGTTAGGTGGATTGGCCATGCTAAATTGTCCCTTAGTGTCCAAAGATGTACAGGTTAGGTGGATTGGCCATGTTAAATTGTCCCTTAGTGTCCAAAGATGTGCAGGTTAGGTGGATTGGCCATGTTAAATTGTCCCTTAGTGCCCAAAGATGTGCAGGTTAGGTGGATTGGCCATGTTAAATTGTCCCTTAGTGTCCAAAGATGTGCAGGTTGGTGGATTGGCCATGATAAATTGTCCCTTAGTGTCCAAAGATGTGCAGGTTAGGTGGATTGGCCATGATAAATTGTCCCTTAGTGTCCAAAGATGTACAGGTTAGGTGGATTGGCCATGATAAATTGTCCCTTAGTGTCCAAAGATGTGCAGGTTAGGTGGATTGGCCGTGTTAAATTGTCCCTTAGTGTCCAAAGATGTGCAGGTTAGGTGGATTGGCCATGCTAAA
Organism: Scyliorhinus torazame; assembly: GCF_047496885.1. Taxonomy (NCBI): domain Eukaryota; kingdom Metazoa; phylum Chordata; class Chondrichthyes; order Carcharhiniformes; family Scyliorhinidae; genus Scyliorhinus; species Scyliorhinus torazame. Next base: position 40,825,478 of record NC_092738.1, on the reverse strand, counting down.
TTGTCCTTCGTGTCCAAAGATGTGCAGGTTAGGTGGATTGGCCGTGTTAAATTGTCCCTTAGTGCCCAAAGATGTGCAGGTTAGGTGGATTGGCCATGTTAAATTGTCCCTTAGTGTCCAAAGATGTACAGGTTAGGTGGATTGGCCATGATAAATTGTCCCTTAGTGTTCAAAGATGTGCAGGTTAGGTGGATTGGCCGCGCTAAATTGTCCTTTAGTGTCCAAAGATGTGCAGGTTAGGTGGATTGGCCGTGTTAAATTGTCCCTTAGTGTCCAAAGATGTGCAGGTTAAGTGGATTGACCATGATAAATTGACCCTTAGTGTCCAAAGATGTGCAGGTTAGGTGGATTGGCCATGATAAATTGTCCCTTAGTGTCCAAAGATGTGCATGTTAGGTGGATTGGCCATGTTAAATTGTCCCTCAGTGTCCAAAGATGTACAGGTTAGGTGGATTGGCCATGTTAAATTGTCCCTTAGTGTCCAAAGATGTACAGGTTAGGTGGATTGGCCATGTTAAATTGTCCCTTAGTGTCCAAAGATGTGCAGGTTAGGTGGATTGGCCGTGTTAAATTGTCCCTTAGTGTCCAAAGATGTGCAGGTTAGGTGGATTGGCCGTGTTAAATTGTCCCTTAGTGTCCAAAGATGTGCAGGTTAGGTGGATTGGCCATGTTAAATTGTCCCTCAGTGTCCAAAGATGTACAGGTTAGGTGGATTGGCCATGTTAAATTGTCCCTTAGTGTCCAAAGATGTACAGGTTAGGTGGATTGGCCATGTTAAATTGTCCCATAGTGTCCTAAGATGTGCAGGTTAGGTGGATTGGCCGTGTTAAATTGTCCCTTAGTGTCCAAAGATGTGCAGGTTAGGTGGATTGGCCGTGTTAAATTGTCCCTTAGTGTCCAAAGATGTGCAGGTTAGGTGGATTGGCCATGTTAAATTGTCCCTTAGTGTCCAAAGATGTGCAGGTTAGGTGGATTGGCCGTGTTAAATTGTCCCTTAGTGTCCAAAGATGTGCAGGTTAGGTGGATTGGCCATGTTAAATTGTCCCTTAGTGTCCAAAGATGTGCAGGTTAGGTGGATTGGCCGTGTTAAATTGTCACTTAGTGTCCAAAGATGTACAGGTTAGGTGGATTGGCCATGTTAAATTGTCCCTTAGTGTCCAAAGATGTACAGGTTAGGTGGATTGGCCACGATAAATTGTCCCTTAGTGTCCAAAGGTGTGCAGGTTAGGTGGATTGGCCGTGTTAAATTGTCCCTTAGTGTCCAAAGATGTACAGGTTAGGTGGATTGGCCATGTTAAATTGTCCCTTAGAGTCCAAAGATGTGCAGGTTAGGTGGATTGGCCGTGTTAAATTGTCCCTTAGTGTCCAAAGATGTGCAGGTTAGGTGGATTGGCCGTGTTAAATTGTCCCTTAGTGTCCAAAGATGTGCAGGTTAGGTGGATTGGCCATGTTAAATTGTCCCTCAGTGTCCAAAGATGTGCAGGTTAGGTGGATTGGCCGTGTTAAATTGTCCCTTAGTGTCCAAAGATGTGCAGGTTAGGTGGATTGGCCATGTTAAATTGTCCCTTAGTGTCCAAAGATGTGCAGGTTAGGTGGATTGGCCGTGTTAAATTGTCACTTAGTGTCCAAAGATGTCCAGGTTAGGTGGATTGGCCATGTTAAATTGTCCCTTAGTGTCCAAAGATGTACAGGTTAGGTGGATTGGCCACGATAAATTGTCCCTTAGTGTCCAAAGGTGTGCAGGTTAGGTGGATTGGCCGTGTTAAATTGTCCCTTAGTGTCCAAAGATGTACAGGTTAGGTGGATTGGCCATGTTAAATTGTCCCTTAGTGTCCAAAGATGTACAGGTTAGGTGGATTGGCCATGATAAATTGTCCCTGAGTGTCCAAAGGTGTACAGGTTAGGTGGATTGGCCATGCTAAATTGTCCCTTAGTGTCCAAAGATGTGCAGGTTAGGTAGATTGGCCATGTTAAATTGCCCTTAGTGTCCAAAGATGTGCAGGTTAGGTGGATTGGCCATGATAAATTGTCCCTTAGTGTCCAAAGATGTACAGGTTAGGTGGATTGGCCATGATAAATTGTCCCATAGTGTCCAAACATGCACAGGTTAGGTGGATTGGCCATGTTAAATTGTCCCTTAGTGTCCAAAGATGTGCAGGTTAGATGTATTGGCCATGCTAAATTGTCCCTTAGTGTCCAAAGATGTGCAGGTTAGGTGGATTGGCCATGCTAAATTGTCCCTTAGTGTCCAAAGATGTGCAGGTTAGGTGGATTGGCCATGCTAAATTGTCCCTTAGTCTCCAAAGATGTGCAGGTTAGGTGGATTGACCATGATAAATTGTCCCTTAGTGTCCAAAGATGTGCAGGTCAGGTGGATTGGCCATGTTAAATTGCCCCTTAGTGTCCAAAGATGTACAGGTTAGGTGGATTGGCCATGTTAAATTGTCCCTTAGTGTCCAAAGATGTGCAGTTTAGGTGGATTGGCCATGATAAATTGTCCCTTAGTGTCCAAAGATGTGCAGGTTAGGTGGATTGGCCATGTTAAATTGTCCCTTAGTGCCCAAAGATGTGCAGGTTAGGTGGATTGACCATGATAAATTGTCCCTTACTGTCCAAAGATGTGCAGGTTAGGTGGATTGGCCATGCTAAATTGCCCCTTAGTATCCAAAGATGTGCAGGTTAGGTGGATTGGCCATGTTAAATTGTCCCTTAGTGTCCAAAGATGTACAGGTTAGGTGGATTGGCCATGCTAAATTGTCCCTTAGTGTCCAAAGATGTACAGGTTAGGTGGATTGGCCATGTTAAATTGTCCCATAGTGTCCTAAGATGTGCAGGTTAGGTGGATTGGCCGTGTTAAATTGTCCCTTAGTGTCCAAAGATGTGCAGGTTAGGTGGATTGGCCGTGTTAAATTGTCCCTTAGTGTCCAAAGATGTGCAGGTTAGGTGGATTGGCCATGTTAAATTGTCCCTTAGTGTCCAAAGATGTGCAGGTTAGGTGGATTGGCCGTGTTAAATTGTCCCTTAGTGTCCAAAGATGTGCAGGTTAGGTGGATTGGCCATGTTAAATTGTCCCTTAGTGTCCAAAGATGTGCAGGTTAGGTGGATTGGCCGTGTTAAATTGTCACTTAGTGTCCAAAGATGTACAGGTTAGGTGGATTGGCCATGTTAAATTGTCCCTTAGTGTCCAAAGATGTACAGGTTAGGTGGATTGGCCACGATAAATTGTCCCTTAGTGTCCAAAGGTGTGCAGGTTAGGTGGATTGGCCGTGTTAAATTGTCCCTTAGTGTCCAAAGATGTACAGGTTAGGTGGATTGGCCATGTTAAATTGTCCCTTAGAGTCCAAAGATGTGCAGGTTAGGTGGATTGGCCGTGTTAAATTGTCCCTTAGTGTCCAAAGATGTGCAGGTTAGGTGGATTGGCCGTGTTAAATTGTCCCTTAGTGTCCAAAGATGTGCAGGTTAGGTGGATTGGCCATGTTAAATTGTCCCTCAGTGTCCAAAGATGTGCAGGTTAGGTGGATTGGCCGGGATAAATTGTCCCTTCGTGTCCAAAGATGTGCAGGTTAGGTGGATTGGCCATGTTAAATTGTCCCTTAGTGTCCAAAGATGTGCAGGTTAGGTGGATTGGCCGTGTTAAATTGTCACTTAGTGTCCAAAGATGTCCAGGTTAGGTGGATTGGCCATGTTAAATTGTCCCTTAGTGTCCAAAGATGTACAGGTTAGGTGGATTGGCCACGATAAATTGTCCCTTAGTGTCCAAAGGTGTGCAGGTTAGGTGGATTGGCCGTGTTAAATTGTCCCTTAGTGTCCAAAGATGTACAGGTTAGGTGGATTGGCCATGTTAAATTGTCCCTTAGTGTCCAAAGATGTACAGGTTAGGTGGATTGGCCATGATAAATTGTCCCTGAGTGTCCAAAGGTGTACAGGTTAGGTGGATTGGCCATGCTAAATTGTCCCTTAGTGTCCAAAGATGTGCAGGTTAGGTAGATTGGCCATGTTAAATTGCCCTTAGTGTCCAAAGATGTGCAGGTTAGGTGGATTGGCCATGATAAATTGTCCCTTAGTGTCCAAAGATGTACAGGTTAGGTGGATTGGCCATGATAAATTGTCCCATAGTGTCCAAACATGCACAGGTTAGGTGGATTGGCCATGTTAAATTGTCCCTTAGTGTCCAAAGATGTGCAGGTTAGATGTATTGGCCATGCTAAATTGTCCCTTAGTGTCCAAAGATGTGCAGGTTAGGTGGATTGGCCATGCTAAATTGTCCCTTAGTGTCCAAAGATGTGCAGGTTAGGTGGATTGGCCATGCTAAATTGTCCCTTAGTCTCCAAAGATGTGCAGGTTAGGTGGATTGACCATGATAAATTGTCCCTTAGTGTCCAAAGATGTGCAGGTCAGGTGGATTGGCCATGTTAAATTGCCCCTTAGTGTCCAAAGATGTACAGGTTAGGTGGATTGGCCATGTTAAATTGTCCCTTAGTGTCCAAAGATGTGCAGTTTAGGTGGATTGGCCATGATAAATTGTCCCTTAGTGTCCAAAGATGTGCAGGTTAGGTGGATTGGCCATGTTAAATTGTCCCTTAGTGCCCAAAGATGTGCAGGTTAGGTGGATTGACCATGATAAATTGTCCCTTACTGTCCAAAGATGTGCAGGTTAGGTGGATTGGCCATGCTAAATTGCCCCTTAGTATCCAAAGATGTGCAGGTTAGGTGGATTGGCCATGTTAAATTGTCCCTTAGTGTCCAAAGATGTACAGGTTAGGTGGATTGGCCATGCTAAATTGTCCCTTAGTGTCCAAAGATGTACAGGTTAGGTGGATTGGCCATGTTAAATTGTCCCTTAGTGTCCAAAGATGTGCAGGTTAGGTGGATTGGCCATGTTAAATTGTCCCTTAGTGCCCAAAGATGTGCAGGTTAGGTGGATTGGCCATGTTAAATTGTCCCTTAGTGTCCAAAGATGTGCAGGTTGGTGGATTGGCCATGATAAATTGTCCCTTAGTGTCCAAAGATGTGCAGGTTAGGTGGATTGGCCATGATAAATTGTCCCTTAGTGTCCAAAGATGTACAGGTTAGGTGGATTGGCCATGATAAATTGTCCCTTAGTGTCCAAAGATGTGCAGGTTAGGTGGATTGGCCGTGTTAAATTGTCCCTTAGTGTCCAAAGATGTGCAGGTTAGGTGGATTGGCCATGCTAAATTGTCCTTCGTGTCCAAAGATGTGCAGGTTAGGTGGATTGGCCGTGTTAAATTGTCCCTTAGTGCCCAAAGATGTGCAGGTTAGGTGGATTGGCCATGTTAAATTGTCCCTTAGTGTCCAAAGATGTACAGGTTAGGTGGATTGGCCATGATAAATTGTCCCTTAGTGTTCAAAGATGTGCAGGTTAGGTGGATTGGCCGCGCTAAATTGTCCTTTAGTGTCCAAAGATGTGCAGGTTAGGTGGATTGGCCGTGTTAAATTGTCCCTTAGTGTCCAAAGATGTGCAGGTTAAGTGGATTGACCATGATAAATTGACCCTTAGTGTCCAAAGATGTGCAGGTTAGGTGGATTGGCCATGATAAATTGTCCCTTAGTGTCCAAAGATGTGCATGTTAGGTGGATTGGCCATGTTAAATTGTCCCTCAGTGTCCAAAGATGTACAGGTTAGGTGGATTGGCCATGTTAAATTGTCCCTTAGTGTCCAAAGATGTACAGGTTAGGTGGATTGGCCATGTTAAATTGTCCCTTAGTGTCCAAAGATGTGCAGGTTAGGTGGATTGGCCGTGTTAAATTGTCCCTTAGTGTCCAAAGATGTGCAGGTTAGGTGGATTGGCCGTGTTAAATTGTCCCTTAGTGTCCAAAGATGTGCAGGTTAGGTGGATTGGCCATGTTAAATTGTCCCTCAGTGTCCAAAGATGTACAGGTTAGGTGGATTGGCCATGTTAAATTGTCCCTTAGTGTCCAAAGATGTACAGGTTAGGTGGATTGGCCATGTTAAATTGTCCCATAGTGTCCTAAGATGTGCAGGTTAGGTGGATTGGCCGTGTTAAATTGTCCCTTAGTGTCCAAAGATGTGCAGGTTAGGTGGATTGGCCGTGTTAAATTGTCCCTTAGTGTCCAAAGATGTGCAGGTTAGGTGGATTGGCCATGTTAAATTGTCCCTTAGTGTCCAAAGATGTGCAGGTTAGGTGGATTGGCCGTGTTAAATTGTCCCTTAGTGTCCAAAGATGTGCAGGTTAGGTGGATTGGCCATGTTAAATTGTCCCTTAGTGTCCAAAGATGTGCAGGTTAGGTGGATTGGCCGTGTTAAATTGTCACTTAGTGTCCAAAGATGTACAGGTTAGGTGGATTGGCCATGTTAAATTGTCCCTTAGTGTCCAAAGATGTACAGGTTAGGTGGATTGGCCACGATAAATTGTCCCTTAGTGTCCAAAGGTGTGCAGGTTAGGTGGATTGGCCGTGTTAAATTGTCCCTTAGTGTCCAAAGATGTACAGGTTAGGTGGATTGGCCATGTTAAATTGTCCCTTAGAGTCCAAAGATGTGCAGGTTAGGTGGATTGGCCGTGTTAAATTGTCCCTTAGTGTCCAAAGATGTGCAGGTTAGGTGGATTGGCCGTGTTAAATTGTCCCTTAGTGTCCAAAGATGTGCAGGTTAGGTGGATTGGCCATGTTAAATTGTCCCTCAGTGTCCAAAGATGTGCAGGTTAGGTGGATTGGCCGTGTTAAATTGTCCCTTAGTGTCCAAAGATGTGCAGGTTAGGTGGATTGGCCATGTTAAATTGTCCCTTAGTGTCCAAAGATGTGCAGGTTAGGTGGATTGGCCGTGTTAAATTGTCACTTAGTGTCCAAAGATGTCCAGGTTAGGTGGATTGGCCATGTTAAATTGTCCCTTAGTGTCCAAAGATGTACAGGTTAGGTGGATTGGCCACGATAAATTGTCCCTTAGTGTCCAAAGGTGTGCAGGTTAGGTGGATTGGCCGTGTTAAATTGTCCCTTAGTGTCCAAAGATGTACAGGTTAGGTGGATTGGCCATGTTAAATTGTCCCTTAGTGTCCAAAGATGTACAGGTTAGGTGGATTGGCCATGATAAATTGTCCCTGAGTGTCCAAAGGTGTACAGGTTAGGTGGATTGGCCATGCTAAATTGTCCCTTAGTGTCCAAAGATGTGCAGGTTAGGTAGATTGGCCATGTTAAATTGCCCTTAGTGTCCAAAGATGTGCAGGTTAGGTGGATTGGCCATGATAAATTGTCCCTTAGTGTCCAAAGATGTACAGGTTAGGTGGATTGGCCATGATAAATTGTCCCATAGTGTCCAAACATGCACAGGTTAGGTGGATTGGCCATGTTAAATTGTCCCTTAGTGTCCAAAGATGTGCAGGTTAGATGTATTGGCCATGCTAAATTGTCCCTTAGTGTCCAAAGATGTGCAGGTTAGGTGGATTGGCCATGCTAAATTGTCCCTTAGTGTCCAAAGATGTGCAGGTTAGGTGGATTGGCCATGCTAAATTGTCCCTTAGTCTCCAAAGATGTGCAGGTTAGGTGGATTGACCATGATAAATTGTCCCTTAGTGTCCAAAGATGTGCAGGTCAGGTGGATTGGCCATGTTAAATTGCCCCTTAGTGTCCAAAGATGTACAGGTTAGGTGGATTGGCCATGTTAAATTGTCCCTTAGTGTCCAAAGATGTGCAGTTTAGGTGGATTGGCCATGATAAATTGTCCCTTAGTGTCCAAAGATGTGCAGGTTAGGTGGATTGGCCATGTTAAATTGTCCCTTAGTGCCCAAAGATGTGCAGGTTAGGTGGATTGACCATGATAAATTGTCCCTTACTGTCCAAAGATGTGCAGGTTAGGTGGATTGGCCATGCTAAATTGCCCCTTAGTATCCAAAGATGTGCAGGTTAGGTGGATTGGCCATGTTAAATTGTCCCTTAGTGTCCAAAGATGTACAGGTTAGGTGGATTGGCCATGCTAAATTGTCCCTTAGTGTCCAAAGATGTACAGGTTAGGTGGATTGGCCATGTTAAATTGTCCCTTAGTGTCCAAAGATGTGCAGGTTAGGTGGATTGGCCATGTTAAATTGTCCCTTAGTGCCCAAAGATGTGCAGGTTAGGTGGATTGGCCATGTTAAATTGTCCCTTAGTGTCCAAAGATGTGCAGGTTGGTGGATTGGCCATGATAAATTGTCCCTTAGTGTCCAAAGATGTGCAGGTTAGGTGGATTGGCCATGATAAATTGTCCCTTAGTGTCCAAAGATGTACAGGTTAGGTGGATTGGCCATGATAAATTGTCTCTTAGTGTCCAAAGATGCGCAGGTTAGGTGGATTGGCCGTGTTAAATTGTCCCTTAGTGTCCAAAGATGTGCAGGTTAGGTGGATTGGCCATGCTAAATTGTCCTTCGTGTCCAAAGATGTGCAGGTTAGGTGGATTGGCCGTGTTAAATTGTCCCTTAGTGCCCAAAGATGTGCAGGTTAGGTGGATTGGCCATGTTAAATTGTCCCTTAGTGTCCAAAGATGTACAGGTTAGGTGGATTGGCCATGATAAATTGTCCCTTAGTGTTCAAAGATGTGCAGGTTAGGTGGATTGGCCGCGCTAAATTGTCCTTTAGTGTCCAAAGATGTGCAGGTTAGGTGGATTGGCCGTGTTAAATTGTCCCTTAGTGTCCAAAGATGTGCAGGTTAAGTGGATTGACCATGATAAATTGACCCTTAGTGTCCAAAGATGTGCAGGTTAGGTGGATTGGCCATGATAAATTGTCCCTTAGTGTCCAAAGATGTGCATGTTAGGTGGATTGGCCATGTTAAATTGTCCCTCAGTGTCCAAAGATGTACAGGTTAGGTGGATTGGCCATGTTAAATTGTCCCTTAGTGTCCAAAGATGTACAGGTTAGGTGGATTGGCCATGTTAAATTGTCCCTTAGTGTCCAAAGATGTGCAGGTTAGGTGGATTGGCCGTGTTAAATTGTCCCTTAGTGTCCAAAGATGTGCAGGTTAGGTGGATTGGCCGTGTTAAATTGTCCCTTAGTGTCCAAAGATGTGCAGGTTAGGTGGATTGGCCATGTTAAATTGTCCCTTAGTGTCCAAAGATGTGCAGGTTAGGTGGATTGGCCGTGTTAAATTCTCCCTTAGTGTCCAAAGATGTGCAGGTTAGGTGGATTGGCCATGTTAAATTGTCCCTTAGTGTCCAAAGATGTGCAGGTTAGGTGGATTGGCCGTGTTAAATTGTCACTTAGTGTCCAAAGATGTACAGGTTAGGTGGATTGGCCATGTTAAATTGTCCCTTAGTGTCCAAAGATGTACAGGTTAGGTGGATTGGCCACGATAAATTGTCCCTTAGTGTCCAAAGGTGTGCAGGTTAGGTGGATTGGCCGTGTTAAATTGTCCCTTAGTGTCCAAAGATGTACAGGTTAGGTGGATTGGCCATGTTAAATTGTCCCTTAGTGTCCAAAGATGTACAGGTTAGGTGGATTGGCCATGTTAAATTGTCCCTTAGTGTCCAAAGATGTACAGGTTAGGTGGATTGGCCATGTTAAATTGTCCCTTAGTGTCCAAAGATGTACAGGTTAGGTGGATTGGCCATGTTAAATTGTCCCTTAGTGTCCAAAGATGTACAGGTTAGGTGGATTGGCCATGATAAATTGTCCCTTAGTGTCCAAAGATGTACAGGTTAGGTGGATTGGCCATGTTAAATTGCCCCTTAGTGTCCAAAGATGTGCAGGTTAGGTGGATTGGCCATGTTAAATTGTCCCTCAGTGTCCAAAGATGTGCAGGTTAGGTGGATTGGCCATGATAAATTGTCCCTTAGTGGCCAAAGATGTGCTGGTTAGGTGGATTGGCCATGATAAATTGTCCCTTAGTGTCCAAAGATGTACAGGTTAGGTGGATTGGCCATGATAAATTGCCCCTTAGTGTCCAAAGATGTACAGGTTAGGTGGATTGGCCATGTTAAATTGTCCCTTAGTGTCCAAAGATGTGCAGGTTAGGTGGATTGGCCACGTTAAATTGTCCCTTAGTGTCCAAAGATGTGCAGGTTAGGTGGATTGGCCATGTTAAATTGTCCCTCAGTGTCCAAAGATGTGCAGGTTAGGTGGATTGGCCATGATAAATTGTCCCTTAGTGGCCAAAGATGTGCAGGTTAGGTGGATTGGCCATGATAAATTGTCCCTTAGTGTCCAAAGATGTACAGGTTAGGTGGATTGGCCATGATAAATTGCCCCTTAGTGTCCAAAGATGTACAGTTTAGGTGGATTGGCCATGTTAAATTGTCCCTTAGTGTCCAAAGATGTGCAGGTTAGGTGGATTGGCCACGTTAAATTGTCCCTTAGTGTCCAAAGATGTGCAGGTTAGGTGGATTGGCCATGTTAAATTGTCCCTTAGTGTCCAAAGTTGTGCAGGTTCGGTGGATTGGCCATGTTAAATTGTCCCTTAGTGTCCAAAGATGTGCAGGTTAGGTGGATTGGCCATGATAAATTGTCCCTTAGTGTCCAAAGATGTGCAGGTTAGGTGGATTGGCCATGTTAAATTGTCCCTTAGTGTCCAAAGATGTGCAGGTTAGGTGGATTAGCCATGTTAAATTGTCCCTTAGTGTCCAAAGATGTGCAGGTTAGGTGGATTGGCCGTGTTAAATTGTCCCTTAGTGTCCAAAGATGTGCAGGTTAGGTGGATTGGCCATGCTAAATTGTCCTTCGTGTCCAAAGATGTGCAGGTTAGGTGGATTGGCCGTGTTAAATTGTCCCTTAGTGTCCAAAGATGTGCAGGTTAGGTGGATTGACCATGATAAATTGACCCTTAGTGTCCAAAGATGTGCAGGTTAGGTGGATTGGCCATGATAAATTGTCCCTTAGTGTCCAAAGATGTGCAGGTTAGGTGGATTGGCCATGTTAAATTGTCCCTCAGTGTCCAAAGATGTACAGGGTAGGTGGATTGGCCATGTTAAATTGTCCCTTAGTGTCCAAAGATGTACAGGTTAGGTGGATTGGCCATGTTAAATTGTCCCTTAGTGTCCAAAGATGTGCAGGTTAGGTGGATTGGCCGTGTTAAATTGTCCCTTAGTGTCCAAAGATGTGCAGGTTAGGTGGATTGGCCGTGTTAAATTGTCCCTTAGTGTCCAAAGATGTGCAGGTTAGGTGGATTGGCCGTGTTAAATTGTCACTTAGTGTCCAAAGATGTACAGGTTAGGTGGATTGGCCATGATAAATTGTCCCTTAGTGTCCAAAGATGTACAGGTTAGGTGGATTGGCCATGTTAAATTGCCCCTTAGTGTCCAAAGATGTGCAGGTTAGGTGGATTGGCCATGTTAAATTGTCCCTCAGTGTCCAAAGATGTGCAGGTTAGGTGGATTGGCCATGATAAATTGTCCCTTAGTGGCCAAAGATGTGCAGGTTAGGTGGATTGGCCATGATAAATTGTCCCTTAGTGTCCAAAGATGTACAGGTTAGGTGGATTGGCCATGATAAATTGCCCCTTAGTGTCCAAAGATGTACAGGTTAGGTGGATTGGCCATGTTAAATTGTCCCTTAGTGTCCAAAGATGTGCAGGTTAGGTGGATTGGCCACGTTAAATTGTCCCTTAGTGTCCAAAGATGTGCAGGTTAGGTGGATTGGCCGTGTTAAATTGTCCCTTAGTGTCCAAAGATGTGCAGGTTAGGTGGATTGTCCGTGTTAAATAATCCCTTAGTGTCCAAAGATGTGCAGGTTAGGTGGATTGGCCGTGTTAAATTGTCCCTTAGTGTCCAAAGATGTGCAGGTTAGGTGGATTGGCCATGTTAAATTGTCCCTTAGTGTCCAAAGATGTACAGGTTAGGTGGATTGGCCATGATAAATTGTCCCTTAGTGTCCAAAGATGTGCAGGTTAGGTGGATTGGCCATGTTAATTTGTCCCTTAGTGTCCAAAGATGTGCAGGTTAGGTGGATTGGCCATGATAAATTGTCCCTTAGTGTCCAAAGATGTGCAGGTTAGGTGGATTGGCCATGTTAAATTGTCCCTTAGTGTCCAAAGATGCGCAGGTTAGGTGGATTAGCCATGTTAAATTGTCCCTTAGTGTCCAAAGATGTGCAGGTTAGGTGGATTGGCCGTGTTAAATTGTCCCTTAGTGTCCAAAGATGTGCAGGTTAGGTGGATTGGCCATGCTAAATTGTCCTTCGTGTCCAAAGATGTGCAGGTTAGGTGGATTGGCCGTGTTAAATTGTCCCTTAGTGTCCAAAGATGTGCAGGTTAGGTGGATTGACCATGATAAATTGACCCTTAGTGTCCAAAGATGTGCAGGTTAGGTGGATTGGCCATGATAAATTGTCCCTTAGTGTCCAAAGATGTGCAGGTTAGGTGGATTGGCCATGTTAAATTGTCCCTCAGTGTCCAAAGATGTACAGGGTAGGTGGATTGGCCATGTTAAATTGTCCCTTAGTGTCCAAAGATGTACAGGTTAGGTGGATTGGCCATGTTAAATTGTCCCTTAGTGTCCAAAGATGTGCAGGTTAGGTGGATTGGCCGTGTTAAATTGTCCCTTAGTGTCCAAAGATGTGCAGGTTAGGTGGATTGGCCGTGTTAAATTGTCCCTTAGTGTCCAAAGATGTGCAGGTTAGGTGGATTGGCCATGTTAAATTGTCCCTTAGTGTCCAAAGATGTGCAGGTTAGGTGGATTGGCCGTGTTAAATTGTCCCTTAGTGTCCAAAGATGTGCAAGTTAGGTGGATTGGCCATGTTAAATTGTCCCTTAGTGTCCAAAGATGTGCAGGTTAGGTGGATTGGCCGTGTTAAATTGTCACTTAGTGTCCAAAGATGTACAGGTTAGGTGGATTGGCCATGATAAATTGTCCCTTAGTGTCCAAAGATGTACAGGTTAGGTGGATTGGCCATGTTAAATTGCCCCTTAGTGTCCAAAGATGTGCAGGTTAGGTGGATTGGCCATGTTAAATTGTCCCTCAGTGTCCAAAGATGTGCAGGTTAGGTGGATTGGCCATGATAAATTGTCCCTTAGTGGCCAAAGATGTGCAGGTTAGGTGGATTGGCCATGATAAATTGTCCCTTAGTGTCCAAAGATGTACAGGTTAGGTGGATTGGCCATGATAAATTGCCCCTTAGTGTCCAAAGATGTACAGGTTAGGTGGATTGGCCATGTTAAATTGTCCCTTAGTGTCCAAAGATGTGCAGGTTAGGTGGATTGGCCACGTTAAATTGTCCCTTAGTGTCCAAAGATGTGCAGGTTAGGTGGATTGGCCGTGTTAAATTGTCCCTTAGTGTCCAAAGATGTGCAGGTTAGGTGGATTGTCCGTGTTAAATAATCCCTTAGTGTCCAAAGATGTGCAGGTTAGGTGGATTGGCCATGTTAAATTGTCCCTCAGTGTCCAAAGATGTGCAGGTTAGGTGGATTGGCCATGATAAATTGTCCCTTAGTGGCCAAAGATGTGCAGGTTAGGTGGATTGGCCATGATAAATTGTCCCTTAGTGTCCAAAGATGTACAGGTTAGGTGGATTGGCCATGATAAATTGCCCCTTAGTGTCCAAAGATGTACAGGTTAGGTGGATTGGCCATGTTAAATTGTCCCTTAGTGTCCAAAGATGTGCAGGTTAGGTGGATTGGCCACGTTAAATTGTCCCTTAGTGTCCAAAGATGTGCAGGTTAGGTGGATTGGCCGTGTTAAATTGTCCCTTAGTGTCCAAAGATGTGCAGGTTAGGTGGATTGTCCGTGTTAAATAATCCCTTAGTGTCCAAAGATGTACAGGTTAGGTGGATTGGCCATGATAAATTGTCCCTTAGTGTCCAAAGATGTACAGGTTAGGTGGATTGGCCATGTTAAATTGTCCCTTAGTGTCCAAAGATGTGCAGGTTAGGTGGATTGGCCACGTTAAATTGTCCCTTAGTGTCCAAAGATGTGCAGGTTAGGTGGATTGGCCGTGTTAAATTGTCCCTTAGTGTCCAAAGATGTGCAGGTTAGGTGGATTGTCCGTGTTAAATAATCCCTTAGTGTCCAAAGATGTGCAGGTTAGGTGGATTGGCCGTGTTAAATTGTCCCTTAGTTTCCAAAGATGTGCAGGTTAGGTGGATTGGCCATGTTAAATTGTCCCTTAGTGTCCAAAGATGTACAGGTTAGGTGGATTGGCCATGATAAATTGTCCCTTAGTGTCCAAAGATGTGCAGGTTAGGTGGATTGGCCATGTTAAATTGTCCCTTAGTGTCCAAAGATGTCCAGGTTAGGTGGATTGGCCTTGATTCCATTTGATTCCATTTGATTCAGTTCCCTGTGATTACCAACCCTGCCCTTTCTTCGGTGCACCATCCAGCTGTTTCTGAAATGCGTGCACTGTCCTGGCCACAGCCCATTTCCTGATAGCCGCTCCTTTGCATAAAAAGTGGCAAACATCTCCAGTTGCTGATCATCCTCTGTGCAAACCCCCTGTCTACCTTGCAGGGTTGCCAACCCTGCAGGATTGGCCTGGAGTCCCCAGGAATTGAAGATCCTGGACAAATAATATCAGGACGTTTTAAAAGTTTCTTTCAATATTTCTCTTTACCTGTGTGACAACACCCTGGGCGAGTGTGCGGTCAATTCCAACCCTACTTGACCCGGAGTCACAACACAAGTGAATTAACCAATAATTCTGAGAAAAATACCCCAGGTCTTTGGCCCTTGGCTGCCCAATAATTACAGTCACCAGGTTTGTAAATGTAAACACAATTACTGTTTATTTATAAGAAGAACTATCTTGAAATATGCACCAAATACAACTGGTTAACTATTATCTGATTCCCCACTTTAATTTGCCGCCCCCCCCCCCCCCACCCTCTAAACATACAAGACAGACAAACACAGAGGGGAGGAAAGGGGTAAAAAATAATAAGCAAAAGGAAAAAGAGTCTTTGTTTCAGATGGTGGTTTTTAGTGGCTGGTTTAGCAAAGAATGGCAAATCAGTTTTCTTTTTGCCAAAACCAATATTGTTTTTATACATCCATTGATAGAAGCATCACTGGCCAGGCCAGTATTTGTTGCCCATTCCTAATTGCCCCTTGAGAAGGCAATGGTGAGCTACCCTCTTTTCCAATTCAGGATGGTGAGTGACTTGGAGGGGAACCTCCAGGTGGTGGGGGTCCCAGGTATCTGCTGCCCTTGTCCTTCTCTATGGTACTGGCCGTGGGTTTGGAAGGTGCTGTCGAAGGAGCCTTGGGGAGCTCCTGAGGTGCATCTTGTAGACCGTACTCTCCGCCAGTGGTGGAGGGAGTGAATGTTTAGAGTGATCGATAGGGTGACTATCAAAGAGGGCTGCTTTGTCCTGGATGGTGTTGAGCTTGAGTGTTGTGGGAGCTGCGCTCATCCAGGCAAGTGGAGAGTATCCATCACACTCCTGACTTGTGCCTTGTAGATGGTGGACAGGCTTTGGGGGGTCAGGAGGTGAGTTACTCACTGCAGGATTCCCAGCCTCTGACCTGCTCTGACCGCCACAGTATTAATGTGGCTGAGTCCAGTTCAGTTTCTGATCAATGGTAACCCCCAGGATGTTGATAGTGGGGGATTCAGCGATGGGAATGTCATTGAATGTCAAGGGGCGATAGTTAATTTTCAGTTGTTGGAGATGGTCATTGCCTGACACTAGTGTGGTGCAAGTGTTACTGATCATAAAAACAGGCCCAAAACAGGGCCTGTGTGGTTAGTCCTCCCAACTAGGATGGTACTGGGAGCGATATGCTGCGTCCTACAGACCTTTGTAAATAGTGTAAATAAATCTATGTTTGTTTACCGCCAGCCTACTCTGAGTCATTAATTCATTCGTTAGGGGTTTCCTAGACAACAACAGCTTATATTTATTTAGTGCCTATCAGGAAATAAAATGTCCCAAGCCGCTTCACAGGAGCATCAGAAACCAAAGTGTTACCCTGAGTCACATCAGGAGATATTAGGTCAGGTGACCAAATTCTTGGTCAATGTGGTCGGTTTGAAGTAGTGTTTATTTGGAGGAAGGTGAGGGAAAGAGAGAATAGAGAGGTTTAAGGAGGGAATGTTGGAGCTTGGGGTCCAGGCAGCTGAAGACACGGCCGCCAAAGGCGGAACAATTACAACTGGGACTGGGCAAGACCCCAGAATTTGAGAAGTGCAGCAATCTCGGGGGCTGGAGATGTTTACAAAGGTGGGGGGGTTGGGTGGCAAGGACATTTAAGGATTTGAAATCAAAGATAAGAATTCTAAGATAAGGATGTTGCTTGACTCGGAGCCAATGTAGGTCAGTTAGCATAGGGGTGATGGTTGATGGGGACTTGTTGCAAGTTAAGACGTGGGCAGCAGAGGTTATGGATGACCTCCAGTTTGTAGAGGGTAGAAGTGTGGGGGAGCCACAGGGAGTGTGTTGGAATGGGTGTAGAGCTATCAAAGGCAAGAATGGACAAAAGCGTTCAAAGCAAATGACCATTATTTTCTATGGACTATGGGGACTCGCCTGGGTCCCAGTTATGCCTGTCTCTTTATGGGGTATGTGGAACAGTCCTTGTTCCAGTACTGCTCTGGCCCCATCCCACAACTCTTTTATCAGAACAGTTTCGGTGCAGTTTCATGTTCCTGTCTGGACCTGGAAAAATGTATTAATTTTGCTTCCAATTTCCACCCCTCTATCACCTTCACATGGTCCATCTCCAACACTTCCCTTCCCTTCCTTGTCCTTTCAATTTCAATTTCTGGGGATAGACTATCCATTAGTATCCATCACAAACCCATCGACTCCCACAGCTACCTTGACTACAGCTCTTCACACTTCACATCCTGTAAGGACTCCATCCTGTTCTCCCAGTTCCTTTGCCTCCATCGCAACTGTTCCGATGATGCCACTTTCCAAACCGGTGCTGCTGACAGTCTTCATTCTTCCTTAATCGTGGTTTCCCACCCACCGAGGTTGGCACTGCTCTCAACCATGTCTGACCCATCTCCCGCACCTCTGCTCTCACCCCCTCTCCTCCCTCCCAGAAACAGGAAAGGGTCCCCCTGGTCCTCACTTTTCAACCCACCAACCTCCGCATTGAAAGAATCATCCTCTGCCAACTCCAGCATGATGCCACCACCAAGCACATCATCTTCCCGTCACTCCCCCTGTCAGCATTTCGTAGGGACCGTTCCCTCTGGGATACCCTGGTCCACTCCTCCATCACCCCCAACACCTCACCCTCTTCCCACGGCACCTTCCCATGCAATCGCAGAAGGTGCAACACCCGCCCCTTTACCTCCTCCCTGCTCACCATCCCAGAGCCTAAACACTCTTTTCGGGTGAGGCAGCGCTTAACCTGCACCTCCTTCAATCTGCTCTATTGCAGTTGCTGCTCCCAGTGTGGTCTACTCTACGTTGGAGAGACTAAACACAGAGTGGGTGACCGCTTTGCAGAACACCTCCGGTCGGTCCACAAGCAGGACCCAGGCCTTCCTGTCGCTGCCATTTCAACTCACCGTCCTGCTGTCACGCCCACATGTCCGTCCTTGGCCTGCTGCAGTGTTCCAGTGAAGCCCAGCGCAGCCTTCCAGACTTATCACTGAGTTCAACAACTTCAGGCTGCAAACTCTTTCCTCCACCATACTAAAGAGAAACAGGGAGAAGCCTGGTGGTGTGTATCCATAGAATCCCTTCAGTGCAGGAGGAGACCATTCGACCCATCGAGTCTGCACCGACCCTCTGAAAGAGCATCCGACCGAGCCCCACTCCCCCACCCTATCCCCGTAACCCCACCTAACCTGCACATCTTTGGACTGTGGGAGGAAACCAGAGCACCCGGAGGAAACCCACGCACACACGGGGAGAACGTGCAGACTCCACACAAAATATTGAATACAGGAGTTGGGATGTCTTGTTGAAGTTGTACAAGACATTGGTAAGACCACACATGGTGTTCAGTTCTGGTCACCCTATTACAGGAAGGATATTGTTAAACTAGAAAGAGTGCAGAAAAGATTTACTAGGATGCTACCAGGACTTGATGGTCTGAGTTATAAGGAGAGGCTGGATAGGCTGGGACTTTTTTCCCTGGAGCGTAGGAGGCTTAGGGTTGATCTTATAGAGGTCTATAAAATAATGAGGAGCATCGATAAGGGAGATAGTCAACATCTTTTCCCAAAGGTAGAGGAGCCTAGAACTAGAGGGCATAGGTTTAAGGTGAGAGGGGAGAGATACAAAAGAGACCAGAGGGGAAATGTCTTCACACAGAGGGTGGTGAGTGTCTGGAACGAGCTGCCAGAGGTGGGGGTAGAGGCAGGGACAATTTTGTCTTTTAAAAAGCATGATGTGGAGATGCCGGCGTTGGACTGGGGTGAGCACAGTACGAAGTCTTACAACACCAGGTTAAAGTCCAACAGGTTTGTTTTGATGTCACTAGCTTTCGGAGAGCTGCTCCTTCCTCAGGTGAATGAAGAGGTATGTTCCAGAAACACATATATAGACAAATTCAAAGATGCCAAACAATGCTTGGAATGCGAGCATTTGCAGGTGATTAAATCTTTACAGATCCAGAGATGGGGTAACCCCAGATTAAAGAGGTGTGAATTGTCTCAAGCCAGGACAGTTGGTAGGATTTCGCAGGCCAGATGGTGGGGGATGAATGTAATGCAAATTTAAAAAGCAGTTAGATAGTTACATGGGCAGGCTGGGTATAGAGGGATATGGGCCAAATGTGGGAAATTGGGACTAGCTTAGTGATCGAAACTGGGCGGCATGGACAAGCTGGGCCGAAGGGCCTGTTTCCTTGCTGTAAGCATCTCTGACTATTAGTCACCCAAGGCCAGAATTGAACCCTGGTCCCTGGTGCTGTGAGGCAGCAGTGCCAACCACTGTGTCACCGTGCCGTAGTAAGGGGTGGATAGAGATGGGGGTTTGGTTACAAATGCTTTAAAAAAACCAACAAGCCACCTTTCACACTGGTGGTCAAATAGTTAAGTGGAGTGAGTGCCCCCAGTGCCAGATAGCTGTTCTTTGGGGCAGATTTAGTTTTTGCAGGGAGCTCGATGAAATGAAAGGAAAGAGACCTGAGGGCAGTGTTAGCAATCCTATCCTTTTCTCTTTGATCCGGCAACAAGTGGCTGTGAACTTCACAATAAACATCACAAATTGAGCAGATCCTCAGAGGCTTTGAAGGCCACACAGTAGGCCCCATTGTTCCTTCTGCTTGAAAGCTCATGAACGATGCTGTGCCTCGCAGGGTTCATGTCGCACTGCTGTTGGCTCCCTTCACAATGAAGGGGATTGGAGCTCTTCTGTCAGGATAACCCATAAGATTTGTTAGACACAGCGATTTTACAAGGCTGTACATCTCTGCAAGAGAGTGCCCTGCCTGACCATTCCAGAAGACAAGTGACTGTTGCTGGCAGCCCAATTATGCCAGTTCTGAGAGCACGCCCCCACCCCGCTGCTTAGCGCAGGAACACTCCGGAGATGAATGGTGTCAGCCCACTGACCCCCCCTCCCCACCCCAGCTGAGTGTAACAGGCCAGGGATTTAAGCTGCGTCACTCCAATATGTAGACATGGAGGCTAAAATGGCTTCTGTGGGGGCGGTCTCCCAACTCGGGGTCATAACATCAGCGTAAGATCCACAGAAAATGTGGTGGGGCAGCTTTGATGTTAATTGGGACGTTCCCCCAGTGGGCTGGGGGTTGCAGCGGGGGGCTATATGCCAACATGCTTGTGGAACACTAAAACAGCCCGTTGCCTCCCACCGGCAGGGTCGATTGCGGGGGCGGGGGGCAGAAATTGGTTTCCGTCTGGCCTGAGTTTACAGCGGGATCGTCTGCTGGAGCCCACGATGGAGAGCTGGCAGAGGCAGCTTTGAGCCGCAATTTCATCCTGTTAATAGATGCAGATGAAGGCCCCATTCCGCCCCACCCCCCACCCCCACCCTCAAACCCCAAGCCCCGCCGTGCAGGATTGTACACGATGCCGGACAGGAAGCACGGTTGGAACAACACGGCATGCAGATGTCAGGACTGACCTGCACAATGCCTCGGGCTGCCTCTGGACCTCTGGATGGAGGCAGTCGTGTACCGTGGAGCACTGCAGCAGTGGGCTGGAGGTGCACCTGCAGGCAGCCCTCCCACATTCTGTATCCTGGAGGGGCTCCATTCAGCGGCCACAGAATATTCCCGCAGATCCATCTTCATTTTCAGGTGGTCCAAGTTCTTACTTCAGTGGTGGATCGGTGCTGTTGGGCACCTTTTCAACATGGTGCCCGGACAACACTCTCCCAAGGCTTGCCCCACCACGGAATACGGTGTCAAATACCCGGGTGGATAATTTATGAGCTTGGGACTGGATGATTTGGTGTGTTTTGCCCCTTCCCGGCCCTGGAGGAAGTGCTAACCACTGTGCCACCGTGCTGCCCCATAAAACCTTGCATTCTGGCATGTTTTTCCACAGCTTTCACAAAGTATGTTCACACGAGGAAAGATTTGTGTATCTGAACCCTTCAATTTTATTGTTCCTTTATTTTTTAAAAATGTTTACTATTTATTGGGGGTGGCACAGTAGCACAGTGGTTAGCACTGCTGCCTCACAGCACCAGCGACACAGGTTCAATTCCGGCCTCGGGTGACTGTCTGTGTGGACTTTGCACGTTCTCCCCGTGTCTGCGTGGGTTTCCTCCGGGTGCTCCGGTTTCCTCCCACAGTCCAAAGATGTGCAGGTTAGGGGGATTGGCCATGTTAAATTGTCCCTTAGTGTCCAACGATGTACAGGTTAGGTGGATTGGCCATGTTCAATTGTCCCTTACTGTCCAAAGATGTACAGGTCAGGTGGATTGTCCATGTTAAATTGCCCCTTAGTGTCCAAAGATGTGCAGGTTAGGTGGATTGGCCATGTTAAATTGTCCCATAGTGTCCAAAGATGTGCAGGTTAGGTGGATTGGCCATGTTAAATTGTCCCTTAGTGTCCAAAGATGTGCAGGTTAGGTGGATTGGCCATGCTAAATTGTCCCTTTGTGTCCAAAGATGTGCAGGTTAGGTGGATTGGCCATGTTAAATTGTCCCATAGTGTCCAAAGATGTGCAGGTTAGGTGGATTGGCCATGTTAAATTGTCCCTTAGTGTCCAAAGATGTGCAGGTTAGGTGGATTGGCCATGCTAAATTGTCCCATAGCGTCCAAAGATGTGCAGGTTCGGTGGATTGGACGTGTTAAATTGTCCCTTAGTGTCCAAAGATGTGCAGGTTGGGTGGATTGGCCGTGTTAAATTGTGCCTTAGTGTCCAAAGATGTACAGGTTAGGTGGATTGGCCGTGTTAAATTGTCCCTTAGTATCCAAAGATGTGCAGGTTAGGTGGATTGGCCGTGTTAAATTGTCCCTTTAGTGTCCAAAGATGTGCAGGTTAGGTGGATTGGCCATGCTAAATTGTCCCTTAGTGTCCAACGATGTACAGGTTAGGTGGATTGGCCATGTTCAATTGTCCCTTACTGTCCAAAGATGTACAGGTCAGGTGGATTAACCATGTTAAATTGCCCCTTAGTGTCCAAAGATGTGCGGGTTAGGTGGATTGGCCATGATAAATTGCCCCTTAGTGTCCAAAGATGTGCAGGTTAGGTGGATTGGCCATGCTAAATTGTCCCTTCGTGTCCAAAGATGTGCAGGTTAGGTGGACTGGCCATGTTAAATTGTCCCATAGTGTCCAAAGATGTGCAGGTTAGGTGGATTGGCCATGTTAAATTGTCCCTTAGTGTCCAAAGATGTGCAGGTTAGGTGGATTGGCCATGCTAAATTGTCCCATAGCGTCCAAAGATGTGCAGGTTCGGTGGATTGGACGTGTTAAATTGTCCCTTAGTGTCCAAAGATGTGCAGGTTGGGTGGATTGGCCGTGTTAAATTGTGCCTTAGTGTCCAAAGATGTACAGGTTAGGTGGATTGGCCATGCTAAATTGTCCCTTAGTGTCGAAAGATGTACAGGATAGGTGGATTGGCCATGCTAAATTGTCCCTTAGTGTCCAAAGATGTGCAGGTTAGGTGGATTGGCCATGCTAAATTGTCCCTTAGTGTCCAAAGATGTACAGGTTAGGTGGATTGGACCTGTTAAATTGCCCCTTAGTGTCCAAAGATGTGCAGGTTAGGTGGATTGGCCATGTTAAATTGTCCCTTAGTGTCCAAAGATGTACAGGTTAGGTGGATTGGCCGTGTTGAATTGTCCCTTAGTGTCCAAAGATGTACAGGTTGGGTGGATTGGCCATGCTAAATTGTCCCTTAGTGTCCAAAGATGTTCAGGTTAGGTGGATTGGCCGTGATAAATTGCCCCTTAGTGTCCAAAGATGTACAGGTTGGGTGGATTGGCCATGATAAATTGTCCCATAGTGTCCAAAGATGTGCAGGTTAGGTGGATTGGACATGTTAAATTGTCCCTTAGTTTCCAAAAGGTTAGGCGGGATAGGGTGGGGGAGTGGGTCTAGCTGGGTGCTCTTTCAGAGGGTTGGTACAGACTCAATGGGCAGAATGGCCTCCTTCTGCACTATAAGGATTCTATGATTCTATGAAGAGCAAGAGAAACACCGGGGGCGGGATTCTCTATGACTGTGGTAGTATGTATTAGGGGTCATGTGGGACTGTGAAGCCGTGATGCTATTGGCTGACAGATCCCGGGTCCTGGTTGGCTGTTGACCCCTAGCTCCGCCCTGAAGGCGGAGTATAAGAACCCGGGCTTCTCCCCGCCGCTCCAGTCTGTTGCTGAACTGCGGGGAACAAGTCACGCTTAATAAAGCCTCATCGACTTCATCCCTATTCGTCTCTCTCGTAAGTCATTGTGCGCTACAATGACATCACGCCGAAATCGCGAAACACGATCGGCCGGAAAATCGGCTCCGACGCCAAAATCGTCTTGATGCCGGTTTTGCACCGATTCGGCATTCTCCGGACCCCCCAACGTGATGAAATCGCTGCGCCTGCTGCCCGGCCAGGGAGTATAGTACGCATCTTATTATCTGCCCTGACGACCGATTCTCCGGGGCCTTAGCGATTCAGCGCCTCCAATGGGCCGATTTCCCGATGGCGGGTTTCTGATGCTGGCTGAGGCGGCCTCGAGAGGAGGTAGGAGGTGGCGTGGGGGGACTGCAGGCTCCCGTATTGGACACCGGCTGTGCTTTCTGCGGGGGGGGGGGGGGGGGCCTGCCAGGGCCGGGGGAGGGGCTGGGAAGAGGGGCGACAGTCCGAGCTGCCGCGGAGCACCCAACATGACAGGGGCGGTGCCCACGCACCGAACATCATTACTGTGGCCATCTTGCTGGCCACCCACCCCGGCCCCTGGGTGAATGTATGGGGGGTGCAACCCCCCCCACCCTGGCCACCCCACTCACCCAGCGGCACCCACCGGGTGGACCACCCAGGGACACACCGACGGCTACCCCCATTGAAGGCAGTGCCATCAAATGGCCCTGGCATCAGGGACGGGTGCCAGGACTGGGGGCACCGACGTAGCCAGGGTGAGGGCGAGGGGGACATGCGTTGCTGGGGCGCGCGGTGATAACCAGGGCCACCGTGTATCCCATGGTGCCCGGTTGTGCGCGGGCGTATGCGTCCTGGTGACATGTTTTCCCCTCACCCCCTGCAGATTATCATGTTTGGGCACCAGCCAACGATGTTGGCCGCCATGGCGGGGGCCGCTGCCCTGCACGCAGCCTGTGGCAGCGTCAGCGGGGGCGGCTCAGAGAGGTGGCTGAGGCTGCAGCAGAGCAGCGGGCTGCAGAGGGGCAGGTGGCAGCCGCTCAGGCTGGAGGGCAGCGGGCAGAACAGGCCGGCACCATGCCATGTCCGAGGAGCAGCGTGGCCCATCCAGGCCGGGCCGTCCACGGAGACATGCTCCAATGGGCACCCTTGTCACATGGCAGGAGTCACAGCAGGCCCGGGGGGGGGGGGGGGGGGGGAGTGTAAGGCGCTGCATTGTTTCGGGACCTCCCCTGCAGGAGTCACCGGCAGGGGCCCCATCACCTCCTCCTCTCTCGGGGTGCCCACTGGCCCCGGGCTACTCCATGGGGTGGAGGTGCGAGCCCTCCCCCGAGGCACCACCGCCACCTGGCACTGCCAGTCCTGGAGGCCCACTCTGGTCTCGGCCAAGGTCTGCACATTAGCAGCCATGGAGCACAGGGAGTGGACCATCTCCCTCTGGGACTGTGCCACCACCCTGAGGGTCTGGTGCCACATCAACCAGTGAGTGTGCCACCTCCCTTTGGGACTGTGCGACGCCGGCCAACGCCTGGCCAATGCCACCGATGCTCTCAGCCACAGCCGGCTGTGACTGGGCCAAGCTCAGGAGCCGCTGCAATGTCCAGGCGGCTCTGGCACATGGCTGCCTGTGAGAGGGCAGCTCTGTCCTGGGCCTCGGCCCCCGCCTGCACGGAAAGCCTTGCACACTCTAACCCATGCCTGACACCGTCACCCCCATTGCCTCCACCGCGGATGCTACATGTGTGGTGTTGGCCTGGGTGGCACGCATGACCGGCACCACTCCCTGCTCCTGCACGCAGACGGACTCCGTCGTCCCCTCCTGTAGTCCCTGGCTCTCTGACTGCACTATGGCTGGGACTGGATGTTCCAGGAACCCGGGACCCATCTGGATGGCAGCTGGTTGCTGGCTGCCCTCCGACTGTCCGGCCCCTCGGCTGCTCCTATCTCCACCTGCTGTACCGGACCGACTGTGCGTGACAGTGAGTGTCCCAGGAGCCTCTTCATTAAATTGCCCAACCGAGATGAATGTCTCTGAGATGGTGGAGGGTGCAGGAGAGAGCTGTGATGGAACGTCAATGTCCTCCTCCAACCCGAACTCCGGGGTGTCCTGAGTCTCAGGCGGAGGGCTGGTATTCCGGCTGCTCTCCCTGTCAGTACTCGGCCATCTGGGGGCACCGTCTCTGCCACTGGCTGGGGGCGGGGGCTCCGGATGGACCGGTCCCATCTCCGGCAGGTCCTGTAAGACAAAATTCAGCATGTATGGTTAGACAGCCAGATGGGGGTGAGGCGTGAGATGGTGAGGGCTGGGGGTTGGGGTGTGGGGGGTGATGGGGGTTGGGGTGATGGGGTTGGGGTGATGGGGGTTGGGGTTTGGGGTGTGGAGTGATGGGGGTTGGGGTGTGGGGTGATGGGGTTTGGGGTGATGGGGGTTGGGGTGATGGGGGTTGGGGTGTGGGGGTGATGGGGGTTTGGGGTGATGGGGGTTTGGGGTGTGGAGTGATGGGGGTTGGGGTGTGTGGTGATGGGGGTTTGGGGTGATGGGGGTTGGGGTGTGTGGTGATGGGGGTTTGGGGTGATGGGGGTTTGGGGTGTGGGGTGAGGGGTGATGGGGGTTGGGGTTTGGGGTGAGGGGGGTTGGGGTGTGTGGTGATGGGGGTTGGGGTGTGGGGGTTTGGGGTGTGGGGTGAGGGGGGTTGGGGTGATGGGGTTTGGGGTGATGGGGGTTGGGGTTTGGGGTGTGGGGTGAGGGGGGTTGGGGTGAGGGGGTTTGGGGTGGGCACACATTTGTGGTGTTGACCTGCAACCAGGCGAGGGGGGGCCTCACTTCGTGACGCGCCGCCGACCTCCGCGTCGGCGACCTCCCTCTCCTCCGGCCCGCCGACAGTGCCCAGGACCCACAGCTCGGGCACGGTGAGGGGACGCAAGTTGGGTGGTCCCCCTCAGGTTTTCTCCCGGCGGTTGTGCGCGGCCTTGTGGGGGTGGGGGGGGGGGTGGGGAGAAACACAAACAGCAACAGTGTTAGACGGTCTGACGCATGCAGCCCAGGGGAGCTGATGGCATCAGTGGCCAGGGCACACGGCCATTGCGGTTGGCATGGGTGCTTGCATGTGGGCAGTGTGGGGGTCTGGCCATCCGGGGATGGGGCGGTGTCACGTGTGTGGGGGGTAGGGTGGTTGGTGCCAGGGGCATGGCACAGGGTACTCGCCCTGGCCGCCCTGAGGAGGTTGTGCATTGTGTTCCTCACTGGTCTGCAGTGCGGGCCACCACCCCGACAGCAGCTCCCACCTCCGCCCTGGCACAGCCGAACAGTTGCGCCTGCTGACCTCCGCCCTGGCCGGGGTACAACACCAGCCTCCTCTCCTCCACGGCGTCCAGGAGGGTCTCCAGTTCAGTGTCCCGGACGTGTGGTGCTGCATTCCTTGCAGCCATGTTGGCTGTGACGCTTGTATGTGGGAGGGGGAGAATGCATTAAGTCCAGCCATGGCGGGGTGTCAATCACGGAACTGGCTAATCGGCCGCCGTCCCGTTAACAGAGTGTGGAGTTTCATGATACGCCGCTTGGGAGCGGTTGAATCGCTGAGCAGAGGACCCGATCACACCGTCGTGAAACTCCACCGTTTTCACGATGACGTCAACACTTAGTCTCCAAAATGGAGAATTCAGCACAGGATCTATCACTCAGCGCATTTAGTAACCAATAATCAGACAGACATTGAGTGGGGCCAAGAGGCTGCATACAGTTCAAACAGCTCGATCCAGGTTAACGCCCAAGTTGTACTCTGGATATCAAAGTTGTCTAATCAAGGCACCAATTTCATTCCGTATCTAGAGGAGCTCCAATATAGAGTTTGTAGTCGGGAATGTCACAGGCAGTTGCAAAAGCATAGACATTGAAATTCTCCCTCGGGAAACCTGTGTGTGGTTAATTGAACTGTTTGTCTGAAGTCTCTCACCAGCACCATTTTAACAGAGGCCTGTAGCCCATTTATTTTGGGTACCTCTGCCTAATAGAGGAAGATACCTCAAACAAACATGTTCATTGACAGCAGACTGGCAACCCTCTCCCTGTCTTCAAGATCCAACGTCAATGAATCCGAATCAAATCCCAAACCGGGACATCTTGTCGAATTTGGAAGTGAACAAATAGCCCAAAGTGTTTGAGTGTTTTCTTTTTCAAAATGGCACCTTGGTTGGAGAAAATTGCTCGAGCAAAAATGTCAGGGCACCCACCGACCCTGGCATGAGATTTTCTTTCTACCACATGTTGTGGGTGTCCACACTGACCGCCTTGGCACCAGGCTGGGACGTGCACTGGTGTTTATAGCAATATAAAATTGCCAACAGGCCTGAGGCTTGTCAACGGTGGGTCTGTTCTCTGTCAGCATCACAACGAAGCAGGAGGCTGAAAACACTTAAACGCCAGGTTGCGAAGGAAGCATCTTAACTTTATTGAGAAACCCAGGTGGAGGTCAAAGGTCAATAGTGCAGGATAGCAGTGAGGCTGAGAGGAACTGCAGAGAAGGATGTGATTGCACTAGAAAAGGTGCAGAGGAGGTTCACCAGGATGTTTCCTGGGATGAAGCCTTTCAGCTATGAAGAGACGCTGGTTAGGCCGGGGTTGCATCAATTGGGGCAGCACAGTGGCACAGTGTTTAGCACTGCTGCCTCACAGTGGTTAGCACTGCTGCCTCACGTCGCCAGGCACCTGGGTTCGATTCCAGCCTTGGGTCACTGTCTGTGCGGAGTCTGCACGTTCTCCCCGTGTCTGCGTGGGTTTCCTCCGGTTTCCTCCCACAGTCCAAAGATGTGCAGGTTAGGTGGAATGGCCATGATAAATTGCCCCTTAGTGTCCAAAAATGTGCAGGTTAGGGGGATTGGCCGTGTTAAATTGTCCCTTAATGTCCAAAGATGTGCAGGTTAGGTGGATTGGCCATGTTAAATTGTCCCTTAGTGTCCAAAGATGTGCGGGTTAGGTGGATTGGCCATGATAAATTGTCCCTTAGTGTCCAAAGATGTACAGGTTAGGTGGATTGGCCATGTTAAATTGTCCCTTAATGTCCAAAGATGTACAGGTTAGGTGGATTGGCCATGATAAATTGTCCCTTAGTGTCCAAAGATGTACAGGTTAGGTGGATTGGCCGTGTTAAATTGCCCCTTAGTGTCCAAAGATGTACAGGTTAGGTGGATTGGCCGTGATAAATTGTCCCTTAGTGTCCAAAGATGTGCAGGTTAGGTGGATTGGCCATGTTAAATTGTCCCTTAGTGTCCAAAGATGTACAGGTTAGGTGGATTGGCCATGATAAATTGCCCCTTAGTGTCCAAAGATGTGCAGGTTAGGTGGATTGGCCATGTTAAATTGTCCCTTGGTGTCCAAAGATGTACAGGTTAGGTGGATTGGCCATGTTAAATTGTCCCTTAGTGTCCAAAGATGTACAGGTTAGGTGGATTGGCCATGTTAAATTGTCCCTTAGTGTCCAAAGATGTGCAGGTTAGGTGGATTGGCCGTGTTAAATTGTCCCTTAGTGTCCAAAGATGTGCAGGTTATGTGGATTGGCCATGTTAAATTGTCCCTTAGTGTCCAAAGATGTGCAGGTTAGGTGGATTGGCCATGTTAAATTGTCCCTTAGTGTCCAAAGATGTGCAGGTTAGGTGGATTGGCCGTGTTAAATTGTCCCTTAGTGTCCAAAGATATGCAGGTTAGGTGGATTGGCCATGTTAAATTGTCCCTTAGTGTCCAAAGATGTACAGGTTAGGTGGATTGGCCATGATAAATTGTCCCTTAGTGTCCAAAGATGTACAGGTTAGGTGGATTGGCCATGTTAAATTGTCCCTTAGTGTCCAAAGATGTGCAGGTTAGGTGGATTGGCCATGTTAAATTGTCCCTTAGTGTCCAAAGATATACAGGTTAGGTGGATTGGCCATGATAAATTGTCCCTTAGTGTCCAAAGATGTGCAGGTTAGGTGGATTGGCCATGTTAAATTGTCCCTTAGTGTCCAAAGATGTACAGGTTAGGTGGATTGGCCATGATAAATTGTCCCTTAGTGTCCAAAGATGTACAGGTTAGGTGGATTGGCCATGATAAATTGTCCCTTAGTGTCCAAAGATGTGCAGGTTAGGTGGATTGGCCATGATAAATTGTCCCTTAGTGTCCAAAGATGTACAGGTTAGATGGAGTTGAGGAGATAGGATGGGGGACTGGGTCTGAATAGGGTGGTCTTTCGGAGGGTTGGTACAGACTCGATGGGCCAAATGACCTCCTTCTGCACTGTAGAAATTCTATGCTTCTCTGGTTCTAAGATTTTGAGGGGCAGAGATGTGCAGCATACACACATCCGTGCGTTTCCTGACGGGATGTGGTGGCCACAATGGGAAACCCCATTGGCTGGCGGGCAGAAAACCTGCCCATGGTTTGAACAGGAAAAAACTTTCCCTCTTACCGGAAGGGTCAATGACCAGGGGGCATAGATTTTAAGGCAAGGGGCAGGAGGTTTCGAGGGGATGGGAGGAAAAACCTTTTCACCCAGAACTGCCTGAAAGGGTGATAGAGGCGGGATCCCTCACAACATTTAAGAAGTATTTAGGTGAGCACTTGAAATGCCACAGCACACAAACTACGGAGCAAGTGCTGCAAGAAGGGATTAGAGTAGATCGATGCTCGATGGCCAACACAGACACAATGGGCTGCAGGGCCTCTTTCAATGCTGTAAAACTCTGTGATCACAACGAGAAGACGAGATTACAAAAATACTAAAATAGCGAGGACTCGCTCCCGTTTTGAATGCCGGCAAATTGTTATTCGGAGAGACATTGAGGGAAGTGAGGAGTTGACAGGTTGGAGAACCCAGATAACAATGCAATGAGTCTTCCTTTCGGTCCAATAGAGGGTGCATAAGATGCTTGGATCTTGAATTCTTACTGTATCAAACTAATACATCTACCGTGTTCCCCAGTTAGATGAGATAGTAATGTCGTAATGTCACTGCCTCTCAAGTTGGACACTGTGCTTCAACCCTGTCTGGAGAAGGATTAATAAAGACTCCCTCCCTTTTGATGGCTCAGTTGTCAAACATACAATGAATGATACAGAGTCAATGCACGAGGAGGCATTAGGACAGAAGCGCTTGGCCAGAGCTAGATTTTAGCCTTAGGGAGGGAATTCCAGAGCTTGGTGCCCATGGCTGCCAATGATCGGGGCGGGGTGGTGCGAGGGAGGGAGGGGGCACAATTAAAACTGGGAAATGCACAACAGGCTTGAAATTGGAGGAGTGCCGAGATTATGGAGAATCGTAGCGGCTGGAGGAGGTTAACGCTGGCCTGGAGATTCATAAACCAAAGATTTGAAAGTCACACAGCAAAGTGAGCAAAACAAATCAAGGAGGTGAGCAACTAGGAGAGAAAGGTGTCAGAGTTGGTATCAAAGCACTGAGCAAACAAGGAGACAAACAAGCCGAAAAGAATTAAAAGCTTTAATGTGCCTCATCTGAACATCTTGCTAATTACCTTGTTGATTCTTTCCTGCTTCCCTTCGAGAGCAATCCCCTGGCAGGATTCTTTGAAGTGCAAAAATCAACAGCTTCACTTTGATGTAAATAAAGCTCGGGAGTACAGTACAACCTTTGCAAAGAAATGCGTGATTGTGATTAGAATATGCCGAGCGCATTAGGGAGGACCAGGCCTGGGCAGCGAAGGCCACTGTCACCAGTGAACATGTGGGTCTTCCAGCGAACAGGATGAGGCGAATCTCCAAATAAAAGTTGTGACTTATTCTGGACCCGGCCCAAGAACTCTTTCATGTGGAATTGTAAAGGCTCAGGACAAGGCCTTCCTCTACATGAACACAGTCCTCGAGCTGGATTCACCATTTTTGGGCCAAAGTGCGGTGGCCTCCCCCTGCGACCGGTGAGGGGCGAGCAGCTGCGCCGCGTAAAACTCCCGACTGATAAAAACGGCTGGAGAGTGGACGGGTCCGTGGCCGCGCAAGCGCACGGTGACGGCTTGCAGCGGTCGTGCCGTACAACATGGCGCCAGCCATGTGCGGAGCCAACCTGCCAGATAGCGCCCCCCTGGCCACCCCCCACCAGTCCCCCCAGCCCTTGCGGAAGCCCCCCCCGGCCAGCAACTCGGCTCCCGTTTGATTATCGCGGTGCTGGACACAGTCCGCAGCCGCCACGCCGGGATCCCGACCACTGAGACCCCACATCAACCGCGGGGTTGGGAACCCGCCCCATTGGGTGAGGGCCTTCAGGTGACGCGCTAACGCCATCTCAACGTCGTGCGGAGTGCGACGCGATGAAGCCATTTCGGAGAGGCGGAGCATACAAAACCTGCGTCAAACAGGCGCCGCCCCCGATTTTGGCGTCAAAAGGGATTCTCTGCCCAATCGCCGATTATGAAATCGGCGTCAGGGAACCGTGAATCACATCCCCCATCGTCTGCTCAAATTCACTTTTGGCCGGCTGACTGATGTGTATATTTCCCCCCCCCCCCCCAAGATATACTTTCATCATGCAACTTGTAAAAGTACATCGCAAAACATTTCAAATTGAAAATGACGGCAAGTGGAATAAAATTCAACTTTTCTCCTGACAGCATATTCCAATCAGAGTTTCCTCAATCCAACTTCAATACTCCGGATATTCACAATGTACATTCCATGCTCGGGGGGATTCGACACAGCTTCCAGCCCTGAGGTGTGTACTCTGGCTGAATGGCCTTCGGCAATGACCTTTCCCCTTGCGCCCCTGTGGCAGCTTCCCCAAGCTTTAGTGCCCCCCTCAACAGCTAGACCTGGAACTGGGAATGTGCCAGTTGGCAACACTGGCGTTGTGGACATCTCTTTGCGCTGACGTCTCGGGCACATCAAAGAGCAGGAAAAGCAAGGCCCTGCGTTTTGTGAACTGGGTGTGGTGTTGGGTGTTCTGACACACAGAAGAGCCAACACAGTTGCATGTGGTACAACGCTTCTTTATTTAAACTCACTATTTACAACTTGGTCTTTGCACTCTGCACGTGGGGGGCTCCCTGCTTGTGGTGTTTCAACAGCTCTGTCTTGTTTCCTTCTCCCCAGACCTACTGACCTCCAGGTGTCGTGCTCGTGCTTTTTATGTGGTTGGTGTTCTTGTCTGTGATTGGTTGTGGTGTTGTGTACTCTGATTTGCCTGTTAGTGTGTCCATCATGATGTGTGTGTTTGAATATCATGACATCCCCCCTTTTTACAAAGATATGTGCCTACGTGGTAATAAATATGATCGTGACGTGAGTGCATCTAAGAGTGTGTGTGTGTCGTGTGCAGCATGTGTCTATGACGGAACTATGTACATGGGGCGATGTCGAGTGCGTCACATGAATCCAGTTGTACCATAACATAACAGAAATGCGAACGAGAGAAGAAGAAAAAAAATTTGAACAGTTGTCCAGTCAGACGACATCTGGAACGATAAACAACAACAGGTTATCATGTAAAATTGTCCAACTTATTAAACATATGAACTGTATTATAAGTCCATTCTAATGGGTTTGCGACGAATTCGGGTTGACCGCCTTAAGGGTGGATCAAGAACCACCGGCTGCTGTGCAGGCATGGCCATGGGTGGCGATGGAAAGGGCGTGATGTGCGGCAGCTCCACAAAGTCATCCTCGGAAGCCTGTTGAGGATCTGGCGTGTTGTGTGGCTGTGAGCGTGGAAGTCGGCGAAGGGCGCGCCGATTGCGGCGACGCACGGAACCATCCGGCATGCGAACCAGGAACGAGCGGGGAGCCACTTGTCGGAGGACTTCGGCCGGTGCTGACCAGCCACCATACGGTTGATGGACGCGTACTTTGTCTCCGGAGGACAGGGGGGGCAGGTCCGTCGCTCGTGTGTCGTACCGACCTTTCTGGCGATCACGCTGCAGTTGCATGTTCCGAAGAACCGCCTCATGGTCTGTTGTCGGTGCCAGGACGGAAGGTACCGTCGTCCTGAGGGAGCGACCCATTAGTAGCTGCGCTGGCGAGAGGCCCGTGGATAACGGGGCCGATCGATAGGCCAGCAAGGCAAGGTTAAAGTCCGATCCGTCATCAGCCGCCTTGCACAGGAGCCGCTTTGCGATGTGGACACCCTTTTCAGCCTTCCCGTTCGATTGTGGATGCAGAGGGCTGGATGTCACATGAGTGAAACCATATGCTGCGGCAAAGGACGACCATTCACGGCTGGCAAAACAAGGTCCATTGTCTGACATGACAGTCCTTGGAATGCCGTGGCGAGCAAACGTTTCCTTGCAGGCCCCAATGACTGCGGACGACGTCAGATCATGGAGAGGCATGACTTCCGGGTAGTTTGAGAAGTAGTCTATAATAACAATGTAATCTCTGCCGAGCGCGTGAAATAGGTCAACACCCACCTTCGCCCAGGGGGACGTCACCATCTCGTGTGGTAGAAGTGTTTCCGGAGGTTGCGCTGGCTGAAACCTCTGACAGGTTGTGCAGTTGAGCACCATGTTGGCTATGTCTTCATTAATACCCGGCCAATATACCGCCTCCCGGGCCCTTCGTCTGCATTTTTCGACGCCCAAGTGGCCTTCGTGTAGTTGACGAAGAATCATCTGGCGCACACTGTGTGGAATGACGATCCTATGCGATTTCATAAGGACCCCGTCTATATTGGTGAGATCATCTCGCACATTATAAAACTGGGGGCACTGCCCTTTTAGCCACCCTTCCGTCATGTGGCGCATCACTCGCTGCAGCAGAGGGTCAGTCGCCGTCTCTGCGCGTATGTGGGCCAGACAAGGATCATCAGCTGGCATATTTGCTGCTGTCAGAGTCACGTGTGCTTCAATTTGACGCACGAACCCCTCCGCATCTGGTGGTGTGCTCACTGCTCGGGAAAGAGTGTCCGCCACTATGAGTTCCTTCCCCGGAGTGTAGATCAGTTCAAAATCGTACCTCCTGAGTTTGAGTAAGATGCGCTGGAGGCGAGGAGTCATGTCATTCAGGTCTTTGTTAATGATGTTGACCAGGGGGCGGTGGTCAGTTTCGACCGTGAATCGTGGCAGGCCATACACATAGTCGTGGAACTTGTCCAGTCCAGTTAACAAGCCCAGGCATTCTTTTTCGATTTGCGCGTAGCGCTGTTCGGTAGGGGTCATGGCTCGTGAGGCATACGCAACCGGGGCCCATGATGACGTGCTGTCTTTTTGCAGGAGTACCGCTCCAATACCAGATTGGCTGGCGTCTGTTGAGATCTTTGTAGGGCGAGTCGTGTCAAAGAAGGCCAGCACTGGTGCCGTGACCAGTTTGCGCTTGAGCTCCTCCCATTCCCGCTGATGCGACTGGTGCCAGTTGAATTCCGTCGATTTTTTTACGAGATGGCGCATGTTTGTTGTATGAGAAGCCAGGTTGGGAATGAACTTCCCAAGGAAGTTGACCATGCCCAGGAATCTTAAGACAGCCTTCTTGTCAGCCGGTCGTGGCATGGCTGTGATGGCGCTAACCTTGTCTGCATCGGGACGGACCCCGGACCTTGAGATGTGGTCCCCGAGGAATTTCAGCTCCGTCTGGCCGAAAGCACACTTCGCACGGTTGAGACGCAGGCCATTTTGCCGTATGCGGGTGAAGACACGTCGAAGACGATGCATGTGTTCCTGCGGAGTGGTGGACCAAATGATGATATCGTCCACATATACACGTACCCCTTCGATGCCTTCCATCATCTGCTCCATAATGCGGTGGAATACTTCAGATGCCGAAATGATGCCGAATGGCATCCGGTTGTAGCAGAATCTGCCAAAAGGGGTGTTGAATGTGC
Organism: Scyliorhinus torazame; assembly: GCF_047496885.1. Lineage (NCBI taxonomy): Eukaryota > Metazoa > Chordata > Chondrichthyes > Carcharhiniformes > Scyliorhinidae > Scyliorhinus > Scyliorhinus torazame. The sequence goes on along the minus strand of NC_092738.1, from coordinate 40,791,069 downwards.
ATAGTCTTCGGCTGGCCGGGTCCAGTTTGATCTGCCAGAATCCTTTGGACGCATCCAATTTAGTGAATATGTTGGCTCGCGCCATCTCGCTGGTGAGGTCTTCTCGTTTCGGGATGGGATAGTGCTCCCGCATGATGTTGTTGTTCAGATCTTTTGGATCTATACATATACGGAGCTCACCAGAGGGCTTCTTTACACAGACCATGGAGCTGACCCATGGCGTGGGCTCCGTGACCTTGGATAGGACCCCTTGGTCCTGAAGAATCTGCAGTTGTGCCTTGAGGCGGTCTTTGAGAGGCGCAGGAACCCTGCGAGGTGCGTGAACGACAGGGATGGCGTCCGGTCTGAGTCGAATCTTGTACGTGTGTGGCAATGTCCCCATGCCTTCAAAAACCTCCTGGTTGTGAGCGAGGAGGGAATGGAGATTCGCGTGGAACTCAGCATCCGGGAAGTCGGATATCTCATCTGGAGAGAGAGACATGATGCGCTGTACCAGGTGAAGGACCTTACACGCTTGTGCGCCCAGTAACGAGTCCTTTGATGAGCCCACAACTTCGAAGGGGAGTGTGGCCGTGTACCTCTTGTGAGTCACCTGTAGCTGGCAAGATCCTACGGACGGGATAACGTTCCCGTTATAGTCAACCATCTTAAGCCGGGATGGTGTGATGGGTGGTTTGACCTTCATGGCCTGGACTGCAGAGTAAGCAATCAGGTTGGCGGATGCGCCGGTGTCCAGACGGAAGGCGACGCGCGATCGGTTGACCGTCAGGGTGGCACACCACTCATCGTCTGGATTGATGGCATTGACCTTGTTGACATCAATGACGGCAACTCGGAAGTCATCCTGGTCATCTGCATCACTTAACTGGAAGTCGTGATGCGTGGGCTGGACGGTCCTGACTCGTGCGCGAGGTTGTCGAGGATGCGCCGGATCCATGGGTTGAGCCGCACGACAGCGGGCTGCGTAGTGGCCCATCATGGCACATCTGTTGCACTGTCGGTATTTTGCAGGACATTGCCCTTTTAAGTGTAGACCTCCACACTTGCTGCACGTCATGACGTCACGACGTTCGTTGCGCCACTGCGCATGCGCAGTGCGATCTTGCGGTGGGCGCGCCTGCGCAGTGCGTCCCTCGTTGTGGCCATTATTCTTGGCGCGCACCTGCGCGGGAGACCGCGAAAAGCGCGGGAAGCGGCCGCTGTCGTCCGGGCCGTGGGGCGGGAAGAAATCGACGGCCTGGATGCGTTCAACGTCGTGGGCGGCCTGGCTTGCCGATTCGACGGCTGGGGACCCCCTCCGTGCCAACTCGGACGCCTGAAATCGGGCAAAACGGCAGGCAGCATTTTCATGGAGGACACAGGCTTCCACAGCAGACGCTAAGGTGAGGCTCTTTATTTTAAGAAGCTGCTGGCGTAGGCCACTAGAGGCAACGCCAAAAACAATCTGGTCCCTGATCATGGACTCTGTGGTGGTGCCGTAACCGCAGGACTGCGCTAGAATCCGGAGGTGCGTCAAAAAGGGTTGAAAAAGCTCCTCCTTACCTTGCAGGCGTTGCTGAAAGATGTATCTTTCGAAAGTTTCGTTTACTTCAGTTTGAAAGTGCTGGTCCATTTTGAGGATGACCGTGTCATATTTGGCCTGGTTTTCGCCTTCCTCGAACACCAGTGAATTAAAGACATCGTTTGGGTGGGGGCCTGCGTAGAAGAGGAGCATTGCAATCTTCGAATCATCCGAGGCATTCTGTTTTTCGGTGGCACGGATGTACAGGTCAAATCGCTGCCTGTAGAGCTTCCAGTTGGTGCCTAGGTTCCCCGTGACTTGCATCGGCTGCGGTTTGCCGGTGTGGTCCATGTCCAGAATGGCAGGTTGGTAGGCAGGTATCGATCCACTCCTGTACCATGTGGTGTTGGGTGTTCTGACACACAGATGAGCCAACACAGTTGCATGTGGTACAACGCTTCTTTATTTAAACTCACTATTTACAACTTGGTCTTTGCACTCTGCACGTGGGGGGCTCCCTGCTTGTGGTGTTTCAACAGCTCTGTCTTGTTTCCTTCTCCCCAGACCTACTGACCTCCAGGTGTCGTGCTCGTGCTTTTTATGTGGTTGGTGTTCTTGTCTGTGATTGGTTGTGGTGTTGTGTACTCTGATTTGCCTGTTAGTGTGTCCATCATGATGTGTGTGTTTGAATATCATGACACTGGGCTCACTGATTTTTGCCCCCCACACCATCAGGTCAGTTACCTGAAGGTGCTGGGAATATGTTTCAGAGGGCCTGGAGGGTGCACCGAGAATTGGGAGAAGCGAGGAGCAAACATTAAACAGAAACTGGGAATTGGGGATGGAAAATTGTACATCGGAACCTGGTCATCAGGTGGAAGGTACTTTCTCTCTTTCTGTAGGTGGCACAGGTCTGACCCATAGAATCCAAACAGTGCAGAAGGAATCCATTCAGCCCATCGAGTCTGCACCGACCCTCTTAAAGAGCACCTTACTTCGGCCCACTCCTCCGCTCTCTCCCCGTAACCCCACCTAACCTGCACATCTTTGGACACTAAGGGCAATTTATCATGGCCAATCCACCTAACCTGCACATCTTTGGACACTAAGGGACAATTTATCACGGCCAATCCACCTAACCTGCACATCTTTGGACACTAAGGGACAATTTATCACGGCCAATCCACCTAACCTGCACATCTTTGGACACTCAGGGACAATTTAACACGGTCAATCCACCTAACCTGCACATCTTTGGACACTAAGGGACAATTTAACATGGCCAATCCACCTAACCTGCACATCTTTGGACACTAAGGGACAATTTATCATGGCCAATCCACCTAACCTGTACATCTTTGGACACTAAGGGACAATTTAACACGGCCAATCCACCTAACCTGCACATCTTTGGACACTAAGGGACAATTTAACACGGCCAATCCACCTTACCTGCACATCTTTGGACACTAAGGGACAATTTAACACGGTCAATCCACCTAACCTGCACATCTTTGGACACTAAGGGACAATTTAACATGGCCAATCCACCTAACCTGTACATCTTTGGACACTAAGGGACAATTTAACACGGCCAATCCACCTAACCTGCACATCTTTGGACACTAAGGGACAATTTAACATGGCCAATCCACCTAACCTGCACATCTTTGGACACTAAGGGACAATTTAACATGGCCAATCCACCTAGCCTGCACATCTTTGGACACTAAGGGACAATTTAACATGGCCAATCCACCTAGCCTGCACATCTTTGGACACTAAGGGACAATTTAACATGGCCAATCCACCTAGCCTGCACATCTTTGGACACTAAGGGACAATTTATCATGGCCAATCCACCTATCCTGCACATCTTTGGACACTAAGGGACAATTTAACATGGCCAACCCACCTAACCTGCACATCTTTGGACACTAAGGGACAATTTAACATGGCCAATCCACCTAGCCTGCACATCTTTGGACACTAAGGGACAATTTAACACGGTCAATCCACCTAACCTGCACATCTTTGGACACAAAGGGGCAATTTATCATGGCCAATCCACCTAACCTGTATATCTTTGGACACTAAGTGACAATTTAACATGGCCAATCCACCTAACCTGCACATCTTTGGACACTAAGGGACAATTTAACATGGCCAACCCACCTAACCTGCACATCTTTGGACACTGAGGGACAATTTATCATGGCCAATCCACCTAGCCTGCACATCTTTGGACACTGAGGGGCAATTTATCATGGCCAATCCACCTAACCTGCACATCTTTGGACACTAAGGGACAATTTATCATGGCCAATCCACCTAACCTGCACATCTTTGGACACTAAGGAACAATTTAGCATGGCCAATCCACCTAACCTGTACATCTTTGGACACTAAGGGCAATTTATCATGGCCAATCCACCTAACCTGCACATCTTTGGACACTAAGGAACAATTTATCATGGCCAATCCACCTAACCTGCACATCTTTGGACACTAAGGAACAATTTATCATGGCCAATCCACCTAACCTGTGAATCTTTGGACTGTGGGAGGAAACCGGAGCACCCGGAGGAAACCCACGCACACACGGGGAGAAGGTGCAGACTCCACACAGACAGTCACCCAAGGCCAGAATTGTACCCGGGCCCCTGGAGCTGTGAGGCAGCAGTGCTAACCACTGTGCCACCTCAGGAATGCTCGCCGAGGCAAAGATCAGCTATTGCTGGAGGATCATGAACTCAGTGAAAGACGCTCTTCCTGAAACGCGTTGCCTTCGCAGCACAGCGTTTTCCCAAACCGAGTATTGCAGACTGGCACATTGCAAGGTCCAGGACTATGAGGGACACACTAAAGCTGACGAAGGTTCATTGAGAAAAGGCCACAGTCTTGGGCCTTCCCATCGCAGTGCACTGAGCAACTGCAATGTCAAATCCATCGGGAGCTATTTATAAGGAAACTGTTGATTTAAATGTCAATGCAATCTGTAATATAAGTGGAATGAGGTACCCTGGAATTCCATATTTAACCTAAATTCTTGTACTCTTAAATTGTGACATTTAGATTCTACTGTAGCATAACTTTTACAAATTTTAGGAATGATAGATTAATTTTTAATAAAGAAATCTATTCCTGAAGCTCCCTCACTGTTACGTATTACCATGGCGCACCAATCTTTTCCTGTACTGGTGAGCTCAGCTCGTCAGAACAGGAAGTGAAGGTAAGTGTGGCCTTGGTCGGGCATTCCTCACCAAGGTCAGAAAAACAGCAGTCCCGTTTGATAGCGGGATCGTTCTGTGTGCTGCAGTTGCAGAGAAACACCCCACTAAATGTGCCCAAAATGGGATTATTTTCCTGCTAAATCGCGCCCACAATTTGTTGGCCTCAACTGCTGTCTGTGGTGGTGAATTCCACAGGGTCACCGCTCCCTGGGTGAAAGAATTTCTCCTCATCTCTGTCCTAAATCTTTTACCTCGTTCCACTTTGACCCCTTGTTCTGGACACCCCCACCATCGGGAACATCCTTCCTGCACCTACCCTGTCCAGTCCTGTTGGAATTTTATGGGTCTCTACGAGATCCCCCCCCTCATTCTTCTAAATTCCAGCGAATACAATCCTAACTGACTCAATCTCTCCTCATACGTCAGTCCCGCCATCCCTGGAATCAGTCTGGTAAACCTTCGCTGCACTCCCTCGAGAGCAAGAACATCCTTCCTCAGAGAAGGAGACCAAAACTGCACACAATACTCCAGGTGTGGCCTCACCAAGGCCCTGTACAATTGCAGCAACACATCCCTGCTTCTATACTCGAAACCTCTCGCAATGAAGGCCAACATACCATTAGCCTTCTTTACCGCCTGCTGCACCTGTATGCTTACCTTCAGCGAATGGTGCACAAGGACACCCAGGTCCCGCTGCACATTCCCCTCTCCATTCAGATAATAGTCTGCCTTCTCGATCTTGCTACCAAAGTGGATAACCTCCCATTTCTCCACATTATACTGCATCTACCATTCATTTGCCCATTCACTCAGCCTGTCCAAATCACACTGAAACATCTCTGCATCCTCCTCACAGCTCACCCTCCCACCCAGCTTGGTCTCATCTGCAAATTTGGAGACATTACATTTAATTTCCTCATCTAAATCATTAATATATATTGTGAATAGCTGGGGCCCCAGCACCGATCCCTGTGGTACCAGTCACTGGCTGCCAATTTGGAAAAAGACCCATTAATTCCTACTCTTTGTTTCCTGTCTGCCAACCGGTTTTCTATCCACCGCAATACACTGCCCCTAATCCCATGCACTTTAATTTTAACACGCTAATCTCTAATATGGGACTTCGTTGAAAGCCTTCCGAAAGCACAAATAAACCACATCCACTGGCTCCCTCTCATTAACATGGACAGCATGGTAGCACAGTGGTTCGCACTGTTGCTTCACAGCTCCAGGGTCCCAGGTTCGATTCCCGGCTTGGGTGACTGTCTGTGCGGAGTCTGCACGTTCTCCCCGTGTCTGCGTGGGTTTCCTCCGGGTGCTCCGGTTTTCTCCCACACGTCCCGAAAGACGTGCTGTTGGGTGAATTGGACATTCTGAATTCTCCCTCTGTGACCCGAACAGGCGCCGGAATGTGGCGACGAGGGGATTGTCACAGTAACTTCATCGCAGTGTTAATGTAAGCCTACTTGTGACAGTAAAGATTATTATTAACTCTACCAGTTACATCCTCGAAGAATTCCAGTAGATTTGTAAAGCATGATTTCCCCATCATAAATCCATGGTGACTCTGTCTGATCATGCCACTGTTTCCCAAGTGCTCTGCTAGTAAATCCTTTATAATAGACTCTCGCATTTTACCCATTACTGACGTCAGGCTGACTGGTCTATAATCCCCTGTTTTATTTCTACCCCCCCCTCCCCTTTTTAAATAGTGAGGTTACATTAGCCACCCTCCAATCTGCAGGAACTGTTCCAGAGTCTTTAGAATCCTGGAAGTTGACCACCAATGCATCCACTATTTCTAGAGCCACTTCCTGAAGTACTCTGGGATGCAGATTCTCAGGCCCTGGGAATATATCGGCCTTCAATCCCATCAATTTCCCCAACACCATTTCACTACTAATACTGATCTCCTCCGGTTCCTCCCTCTCACTAAACCCTGTGTTCCCCAACATTTCTGGTACGTTACTTGTGCCTTCCTTTATGAGAACTGAACAAAGTATGTATTTAGTTGCTCAGCCATTTCTTTATTCCCCGTTATAAATTCCCCTGTTTCTGACTGTAAGGGACCTACATTTGTCTTCACTAACATATAGAAACTTTTACAGTCAGATTTTATGTTCCCTGCAAGCTTACTCTCGTACTCTATTTTCCCCTTCTTAATCAATCTCTTTTTCCTCCTTTGCTGAATTCTAAACTGTTCCCAATCCTCAGGTCTGTTGTTTTTCTTGGCCAAATTGCATGCCTCTTCCTTGAATCTAATACTGTCTCTAATTTCCCTTGTAAGCCATGGATTGGCCACCTTTCCCGTTTTACTGTTGTGCCAGACAGGAATAAACAATTGTTGCAGTTCCCCCATGCGCTCTTTCAATGTTTGCCATTGCCTATCCACCGTCATCCCTTTAAGTAACGTTCCCCGATCCATCAGAGCCAACTCACGCCTCATTCTATCACAGTTCCCTTTATTTAGATTCAGGACCCGAGTCTCAGAATCAACTATGTCACTCTCCATCTTGATGGAGAATTCTATCCTATTATGGTCACTCATCCCCAAGGGCTCGCACAACTAGATTGACAATGATTGCCTTCTCATTACCCAGTACCCAGTCTAGGATGGCCTGTTCTCCAGTTGGTTCCTCAGTGTATTGGTCCAGAAAACCATCCCGTATACACTCCAAGAATTCCTCCTCTACATATTGTGGCTAATTTGATTTGTCCAATCTATACGCAGATTATAACCACCCATAATTACGGATGCCCACAGATCAGGCACAGTTGTGCAAGAATAAAATTAGCGGCCTTAAATTGGCACACTTAAATTAATCGGATGCACATTCCAAAACGAGTTTGAAGGTACATCGATTTGGGCGTGTATATGTTGTGATACAACTGTGTGTGATGGGGCGAGTGACCCAGGAGCTCTTTTCCTGTCTGTCATTGTTCACGAGCTTGCAAGAAACGTGTTAGCGACTCGATCAACCATTAGGCTGGGGTGGGGGCGTCAACTCATGTTAAAATCTGGCTTTTACGATAGTTGTGGTATTATCAGGTATTGCACCACCCGAGAGGCTGAAGTTCCATTGGTCAAACCTGGGGGTTTACCATTGGCTGTATGGTATGTAGCTCCGCCCAGATAGGCGGGGTATAAGAGTCGGTGCTGTCCCAGCAGCCCTCAGTCTGTACCTGAGCTGCTGGGGAACAGTTCTAGTCTATTGAAGGCTTCAGTTATGCTTTAACCTCGTCTTTAATAGTAATTGATCGTGCATCAATTTAATAGACTACACTTAGGCTGAAAGGATGGATCTCCGAATCGAGCCGGAGTGTCTGCAACTCAGTCCCCATGCGGTGAACCCTGCGGCGATTCTCAAGCACTGGCTGGCGTGTTTCAAAGGCTACCTTGAGACAGCTGGAGGCACACCCTTGGGGGAGCAGAAGCTGCATCTCCTGCACTCAAGGGTAAGCCCTGGGGTCTACACCCTCATCGAGGAGGCAGAAGACTTTGATGCAGCAATCAAATTTTTAAAAGGACATTGTAGCCACCCAGTAAACCAGGTCTACGCACGTCACCTGCTTACCATGAGATGACAAAGCCCCGGGGAATCGTTGGAGGGGTTCTACCGCGCGCTACTGGTGCTGGGCAGAAGCTGTGGATGCCCGCAAATTTCGGCGAGCGACCACACGGAACTCCTAATCCGGGATGCCTTCGTAGCAGGTATGAGCTCCTCAGAGATCCACCAGCGTCTTTTAGAGAAAGACACCCTGGGACTTAGGGAGGCACGGGCCCTGGCAGGGTCCATGCACGTTGCCTCCAGGAACGCACAATCCTACGTGCCCGACCGCGCGGCGGCCCCCTGGGCAGCGTGGAATCCCGCAGCGGCAGCCCGGCAGACCTTCCCCGTGTCCCCGCAGGCCTACGCTGTAAGGCGGCCCGCCAACTCCGATGGGCCCCGCTGTTTCTTCTGCGGGCAGGAAAAGCACCCCCACCAGCGCAGCCCGGCCCGCACATCCACCTGCAATGGGTGCGGCAAGAAGGGCCATTTTGTGAGGGTCTGCCAGGCACGAGCGGTGGCCGCGGTCTCCAGCGGCGATTCCGAGCTGCCAGAGCGAACTTCTCCTCAGGCCCCAGGCGGCCAGCAGTCACCGCCACCCCCGTATCCTAGGGCCACGTGCTGCCCACGGACGCCGCCATCATGTTCCCCGGACACCGTGCTGGACGGATGGGCGCTGCCATTTTGTCCATCTCCGACCACCATGTGCGACCCATGGGAGACGCCATCTTGGATCGGGCCCCAGGACCCCAGCCCGGCCGACTATACACTGCCCGATCAAAATTCACAGCTACTGCATCTGGCCTCGGTGACTCTGGACCAAAATCGACCTCGAACACTCCCAACAGCAGCGATGACGGTCTTCATCAACGGCCACGAGATGTCCTGCCTGATCAACTCTGGGAGCATGGAGAGCTTTATCCACCCCGACACGGTAAGGCGCTGTTCACTTTTTACCCACCCTGTAAATCAAAGAATCTCCCTGGCCTCCGGTTCCCACTCAGTGGAGATAAAGGGGGTTCTGCCTAGCGAACCTCACTGTCCAGGGAAGGAAATTCAACAATTTCTGCCTTTATGTCCTTCCGCACCTCTGCGCGGCTACCCTCCTGGGGTTGGACTTCCAGTGTAACCTGCAAAGTCTGACCTTCAAATTCGGCGACCCTATACCCCCTTACTGTCTGCAGCCTCGTGACCCTTAAGGTCGACCCGCCTTCCCTGTTTGCGAACCTCACTCCGGTTTGCAAACCCGTCGCCACCAGGAGCAGACGGTACAGTGCCCAGGACCGGACCTTCATCAGGTCGGAAGTCCAAAGGCTACTGAGGGAAGGGGTCATCGAAGCGAGCAACAGTCCCTGGAGAGCTCAAGTAGTGGTGGTAAAGACCGGGGAGAAGCATAGGATGGTCATTGACTACAGTCAGACCATCAACAGGTTTACGCAGCTGGACGCGTACCCTCTCCCCCACATATCCGACCTGGTAAACAGGATTGCGCATTACAAGGTCTTCTCCACGGTGGATCTCAAGTCCGCCTACCACCAGCTCCCCCTCCGCACGAGTGACCGCAAATACACTGCCTTCGAGGCAGACGGGCGGCTCTATCATTTTTTAAGGGTTCCCTTCGGTGTCACTAACGGGGTCTCGGTCTTCCAGCGTGAGATGGACCGAATGGTTGACCGGTACGGTTTACGCGCAACATTCCCGTATCTCGATAATGTCATCATCTGCGGCCACGACCAGCAGGACCACGACACCAACCTCCGAAAATTCCTCCAGACCGCAAAGATCCTTAACCTTACATACAACGAGGATAAATGCGTATTTAGCACCGACCACCTAGCCATTCTCGGCTACGTAGTGCGAAATGGAGTTATAGGCCCCGATCCTGAATGCATGCGCCCCCTTATGGAGCTCCCCCTCCCTCACTGCTCCAAGGCCCTGAAGCGCTGCCTAGTGTTTTTCAGTTACTACGCCCAGTGGGTTCCCAACTATGCGGACAAGACCCGTCTCCGATCCAATCCACAGCTTTTCCCCTGTCGATAGAGGCCCGCCAAGCCTTCAGCCACTTCAAAACGGACATTGCAAAGGCCACGATGCGCGCCATCGACGAGTCCCTCCCCTTCCAGGTCGAGAGCGACGCATCTGGCGTAGCTCTGGCGGCCACCCTCAACCAAGCGGGCAGACCCGTGGCCTTCTTCTCACGTCCTCTCCATGCCTCCGAAATCCGCCACTCCTCAGTGGAAAAGGAGGCCCAGGCCATAGTAGAAGCTGTGCGACATTGGAGGCATTACCTGTCCGGCAGGAGATTCACTCTCCTCACTGACCAACGGTCGGTTGCTTTCATGTTCGATAACGCACAGCGGGGCAAGATAAAAAACGATAAGATCTTGCGTTGGAGGATCGAACTCTCCACCTACAACTACGAGATCTTGAATCGTCCCGGGAAGCTAAACGAGCCTCCTGACGCCCTGTCCCGCGGCACATGTGCCACCGCACAAGTGGACCACCTCCGAGCCCTCCACGAGGACCTCTGCCACCCGGGGGTCACTCGCTTTTTCCATTTCGTCAAGACCCGCAACCTGCCCTACTCCATCGAGGAGGTCAGGACAGCCACCAGGGACTCCCAAATCTGCGCGGAGTGCAAACCGCACTTCTACCGGCCAGAGAGGGCGCATCTGATAAAGGCTTCCCGTCCCTTTGAACGCCTCAGCATGGACTTCAAAGGCCCCCTCCCCTCCACCGACCGCAACACGTACTTCCTGAACGTGATTGACGAGTACTCCCGGTTCCCATTCGCCATCCCCTGCCCAGACATGACCGCAACCACCGTCATCAAGGCCCTCCATAGCATCTTTGCACTGTTCGGGTTCCCCGCTTACATACATAGTGATAGGGGGTCCTCCTTTATGAGCGACGAACTGCGTCAATTCCTGCTCAGCAAGGGCATCGCCTCGAGCAGGACGACCAGTTACAACCCCCGGGGAAACGGGCAGGTAGAGAGGGAGAACGGAACGGTCTGGAAGACCGTCCGACTGGCCCTACGGTCCAGGAACCTCCCAGTCTCCCGCTGGCAAGAAGTCCTCCAGGAGGCTCTCCACTCGATCCGGTCATTGCTCTGTATGACCACCAATCAGACACCTCATGAATGACTCCTTGTCTTCCCCAGGAAGTCCTCCTCCGGGACCGCGCTCCCGACCTGGCTAGCGACACCCGGACCCATCCTGCTCCGAAAACACGTGCGGGCGCACAAGTCGGACCCATTGGTTACGAGGGTCCATCTGCTCCATGCTAGCCCCCAGTACGCCTACGTAGCGTTCCCTGACGGCCGACAAGATATGGTCTCCCTACGGGACCTGGCGCCCGCCAGAACCCTTCGCGCACCCCAACCACCACCCCCACCCCCCCCTCCGCAGCACCTCACAGGAGGGTCAGTCCTCCCGCCGCTCCTGCCTGGGCCCTCCCACTCACCGACGCCCCCTCCAGGCGCCACCCTCCCAGGTCAACCGCTCTCCCCACCAGCACCGTCTAGGGGTGACGAAGCTGCCATGGAGGCCGAAGCCACGCTCCCGGACGCCAGGACCCCCACCGGAATCACCACCGAGGCCCAGATGATCCCAGAGGATGACCAGGGCACCCTAACGACTGATTGCTTCATCATAACCGATCTGTAACTGTAAATAATAAATACTGACTGTAAATATCCTCTAAACACTGTAAGGAGGTATCACGGTACCTCCATATCTGATCATACCATGTTGAATACAGTTGTAGCCACTGGCCACCACCCCCGCCGGACTCTTTTTTTTAAACAGGGGGTGAATGTGGTATTATCAGGTATTGCAGCACCCGAGAGGCTGAAGTTCCATTGGTCAAACCTGGGGGTTTACCATTGGCTGTATAGTATGTAGCTCCGCCCAGATAGGCGGGGTATAAGAGTCGGTGCCGTCCCAGCAGCCCTCATTCTGTACCTGAGCTGCTGGGGAACAGTTCTAGTCTATTAAAGCCTTCAGTTATGCTTTAACCTCATCTTTGCAGCAATTGATCGTGCATCAGTAGTGACAGATTTAATTGCCTATTTATTTATTTCAGTGGATCGTCCCCTGCCCCTCACCCACCCCCACCCCTGCTCCCCACCTCGGCCTACCGCCACCCCGGAGCTGCCCACAATTCATTAAAATACAGCCAGCTGCCTTGACCATCTGCTTAATGAGGTACAGAACACGCACAGAGCAAGTTTCCTGCGGGCTGGACAGCTCGTTCATTTTAACACGGGCTATTCAGGCTAATGAGAATTTCACACTCTGATTAGCCAAACAACACCCACTGTTGTATCGTTAAATGCTTGGCCGTCTGTGTTCTCCTGCCTCCACCGCGCCCCCCCCCCCCCCGATCCTCCGGAAGCCCCCAAGTGCCTTTGTGTTATTTTAAACGCCAGCCAGCACCGCGTTCTCCAACCTCCATTCATGAAATCCTATCAAGGGAGTAAGGGGGGGAGGGGTGAAGCATTGATTGGGGGGGGGGGGGGGGTGCACAAGGATTATTTTAGTTCGAGGAGCAATGCTCGAAGCAAGGGTCAGCAATGTGCTTTGAAATGGGAGGATTTAACGGAGGTGCGATCACATTGCCACATTTACAATTTTCATTCTGAGAGGAATTTGCGTTTCATTTCACAAATCATGGCCCTGCCTTTTCAACAACTTGCATTTATATTCCGCCTTTAACTTAGCAAAATGCCTCAGGCTGCTCCGCAGAAGAGCTACTAAATAAAAGTTGACAGCGAACCATACGAGGTACAGGTGAATAAAAGCTTCATAAAAGAGGTAGGTTTTGAGAAGCGTCTTGAAGGAGGAGAGAGAGCGGGAGAGAGGGAGCGAAAGAGAGAGAGAGGGGGGGGGGGGGCTGAAGAAGTTTAGGAAGGGAATTCCAGAGTTTAGGATTGGGACAGCTGAAGGATTGGCCGCCAATGGTGGACGATTAAAATCGGAGATGCTCAAGAGGCCGGAATTAGAGGAGCGTGGATATCCCGGAGGGTTGTGGGTTTGGTGGAGATTAGGGAGATAGGGAGGGATGAGATAGAGTCATAGAGTGATAGATGTTTACAGCACGGAAACAGGCCCTTCGGCCCAGCTTGTCCATGCCGCCCAGTTTATATCACTAAGCCAGTCCCAATTTCCCACATTTGGCCCATATCCCTGTATACCCACCCTGCCCATGTAACTGTCTAACTGCTTTTTAAAAGGCAGAATTGTCCCCGCCTCTACCCCCACCTCTGGCAGCTCGTTCCAGACACTCACCACCCTCTGTGGGAAAACATTTCCCCTCTGGTCTCTTTTGTATTTCTCCCCTCTCACTCTCGGATGCCCTCTAGTTCTAGACTCCTCTACCTTTGGGAAAAGATGTTGACTATCTACCTTATCTATGCCCCTCATTATTTTATAGACCTCTATAAGATCACCCCTAAGCCTTCTACGCTCCAGGGAAAAAAGTCCCGGCCTCTCCAGCCTCTCCTTAAAACTCAGATCATCAGGTCCCGGTAGCATCCTCGTAAATCTCTTCTGCACTCTTTCTAGTTTAACAATATCCTTCCTATAATAGGGTGATCAGAACTGCACACAGTATTCCAAGTGTGGCCGTACCAATGTCTTGTACAACTTCAACAAGACGTCCCAACTCCTGTATTCAATGTTCTGACCAATGAAACCAGATCACGGAAGAATTTGAAAACCAGGATGAGAATTTACAAAATCAGACATTGTTGAGGTAGATTTAGGCATCATTAACGTGCATGTACCACCTTACATGTTTTCGGATAACTTTGTTAAGGGACCCCACAAGAAATAGATGGGGGCCAAAGATAGATTCCTGGGCAAATCCAGAGGTAGCAGTGTGAAACGGGAAGAGAGGCTGTTGTGACTGATTCGCTACTGGCTACAACAGGAGATAATGGAAGTTAGCAGGTGCAATCCCTGCCTGATGGGTGATAAGAGGCGATGGGAGTGGATGGTGTCACCGACGGTATCAAAGGCAGAGGAATGATTGAGAAGGATGAGTGGAATCGCCTCACAGGATGTCATTTGTGACTTTGTTTAAACAAACAAAGTCTGACACGGAGCGATGTAAGGAGATATTAGGGCTGGAATTCTCAGGTGCGGGGGAGCTTCAATGGGAAATCCCATTGACAAGCGGCGGAAGTATAGAATCCCACCGCCAGCAAAAGGTGTGGTGTCGAGAAACACGCGGCTGGGGGAGCGGAGAATCGCGCCCCTAGGTCAGGTGACCAAAAATGTGTTGAAGAGGTCGGTTTTGTCACAAAGGATGTGGATGTCCCTGGCTGTGCCGGCATTTTATTGCCCATCACTAACCACATCAGTCAACCACATTGCTGTGGGTCTGGAGTCACGTGTAGGCCAGACCGGGTAAGGACGGCAGATTTCCTTCCCTAAAGGACATTAGTGACCCAGATGGGTTTTTACGACAATTGACAATGGTTTCATGGTCAACTTTTAACTCTAGATTTTTACTGAATTCAAAATTCACCATAAACTGGCATGGGATTTGAACCATCTGGGTCTGCGGGATTACTTGTCACGTGACAATACCATTGAGCCACCACTTCCCCACAGGCGGAGCATTTTAAATCGGCGATGCGCAAGAGGCCAGAATAGGAAAGATGCCAAGCTCTCGGAGGATTGCAAGGCTGAAGAACGTACAATTATCGCACCTCCTCTCCCTGAAGAAGGGAGCACAGTGGTTAGCACAGTGGCTTCACAGCTCCAGGGTCCCAGGTCGATTCCCCGCTGGGTCACTGTCTGTGTGGAGTCTGCACATTCTCCCCGTGTGTGCGTGGGTTTCCTCCGGGTGCTCCGGTTTCCTCCCACAGTCCAAAGATGTGCAGGTTAGATGGATTGGCCATGATCAATTGCCCTTAGTGTCCAAAAAGGTTAGGAGGGGTTATTGGGTTACGGGGATAGGGTGGAAGTGAGGGCTTAAATGGGTTGGTGCAGACTCGATGGGCCGAATGGCCTCCTTCTGCACTGTATGTTCTATGTTCTAAGGGTGGTTCTTTCTGGAGTTCGTTCACTCACCTTCAATATTTTATAACTAATAAATGAAAGTATTCCAAGAAAATGGAAAAGGGCAAGTTTTCAATGCCCAAATGATTTTGCGCTCAGCAGAGTGTCCTGGAGGTTAAGCGTCAAGTCTGACCGGGCCCAACTGACAATCCTGGAGAGTTGGCATGGCAACCCTAGCCATGAGCAGGCATTCTGACCTGCCCTTTACCATACCATCATGCTTCTCGTGTGCGATGTGGGAGCTCAGGGACACGTCCACTGTCCCTGGCTCCTTCACGTGCAAGAAGTGTGTCCAGTTACAGCTCCTGTTAGACCGCTTGACGGCTCTGGAGCTGCGGATGGACTCACTTTGGAGCATCCGCGATGCTCAGGACGTCGTGGATAGCACGTTTAGCGAGTTGGTCACACCGCAGGTGAAAGGTACTGAGGGAGATAGAAAATGGGTGGCCAAAAGACAGAGCAAGAGGAGGAAGGCAGTGCAGGTGTCCTCTGCGGTCATCTCCCTGCAAAACAGGTATACCGCTTTGGATACTGTTGAGGGAGATGGCTCACCAGGGGAAGGCAGCAGCAGCCAGGTTCATGGCACCGTGGCTGGCTCTGCTGCGCAGCTGGGCAGGAAGAAGAATGGCAGGGCTAGAGTGATAGGGGACTCAATCGTAAGGGGAATAGACAGGCGGCTCTGCGGACGCAATCGAGACTCCAGGATGGTATGTTGCCTCCCTGGTGCAAGGGTCAAGGATGTCTCGGAACGACTGCAGGACATTCTGGGGGGAGGGGGGGAGGGAGGGTGAACAGCCAGCTGTCGTGGTGCACCAACGATATAGGTAAAAAACGAGACGAGGTCCTCCAAGCTGAATTCAGGAAGTTAGGAGTTAAACTAAAAAGTAGGACCTCAAAGGTAGTAATCTCAGGATTGCTACCAGTGCCACGAGCTAGTCAGAGTAGGAATGTCAGGATAGATAGGATGAATGCGTGGCTCGAGAGATGGTGCAAGAGGGAGGGATTCAAATTCCTGGGACATTGGAACCGGTTCTGGGGGAGGTGGGACCAGTACAAACCGGACGGTCTGCACCTGGGCAGGACTGGAACCGATGTCCTTGGGGGGGGGGGGGGGCGTTTGCTAGAGCTGTTGGGGAGGGTTTAAACTAATGTGGCAGGGGGATGGCAACCGATGCAGGAAGTCGGAAGGTAGCAAAACAGGGACAGAAATAAAAGGCAGTAAGGGGGAAAGTGTAAGGCAGAGAAGCCATAGTCAAAAATCAAAAAGGGCGACAGTACAAGGTACAGTGACTGAGGGGAGCTCAGTGAATAGGACCAGGAATACTAAAAGGAATAAAACGGGAAGTGAAAACATTAATGATAAGCAACGCAACAGGCTGTTACAGGAAGATATGGGTTCAACGACAAGGAAAATTAGGAGAAAGGTTAAGAGGAAATATAACTTAGGAGAGGTTGCTGATCGAGGTGTTAAGATTCAGAACAGAGGTAAAAAAGCCAACATAAGTGTACTTTACCTGAATGCTCGTAGTATTCGGAATAAGGTAAATGAGTTGATGGCGCAAATCATCGTGAATGACTATGATTTAGTGGCCATTACTGAAACATGGTTAAAGGATGGTCACGACTGGGAGTTAAATATCCGAGGATATCAAACTATTCGGAAGGACAGAGAGGATGGTAAGGGAGGTGGTGTAGCTCTGTTATTTAAGGATGACATCCGGGCAATAGTAAGGGATGACATCGGTGCTATGGAGGATAAGCTTGAATCCGTTTGGGTGGAAATCAGGAATAGTAAGGCAAAAAAGTCACTAATAGGAGTGGTCTATAGGCCACCAAATAGTAACATTATGGTGGGGCAGGCAATAAACAAAGAAATAACTGATGCATGTAGAAATGGTACAGCAGTTATCATGGGGGATTTTAATCTACATGTTGATTGGTTTAACCAGGTCGGTCAAGGCAGCCTTGAGGAGGAGTTTATAGAATGTATCCGCGATAGTTTCCACGAACAGTATGCAATGGAACCTACGAGGGAACAAGCGGTCCTAGATCTGGTCCTGTGTAATGAGACAGGATTGATTCAGGATCTCATAGTTAGGGATCCTCTCGGAAGGAGCGATCACAATATGGTGGAATTTAAAATACAGATGGAGGGTGAGAAGGTAAAATCAAACACTAGTGTTTTGTGCTTAAACAAAGGTGATTGCAATGGGATGAGAGAAGAACTAGCTAAGGTAGACTGGGAGCAAAGACTTTATGGTGAGACAGTTGAGGAACAGTGGAGAACCTTCCAAGCGATTTTTCACAGTGCTCAGCAAAGGTTTATACCAACAAAAAGGAAGGACGGTAGAAAGAGGGAAAATCGACCGTGGATATCTAAGGAAATAAGGGAGAGTATCAAATTGAAGGAAAAAGCATACAAAGTGGCAAAGATTAGTGGGAGACTAGACGACTGGGAAATCGTTGGGGGCAACAGAAAGCTACTAAAAAAGCTATAAAGAAGAGGAAGATAGATCATGAGAGTAAACTTGCTCAGAATATAAAAACGGATAGTAAAAGCTTCTACAAATATAGAAAACAAAAAAGAGTGGCTAAGGTAAATATTGGTCCTTTAGAGGATGAGAAGGGAGATTTAATAATAGGAGATGAGGAAATGGCTGAGGAACTGAACAGGTTTTTGGGTCGGTCTTCACAGTGGAAGACACAAATAACATGCCAGTGACTGATAGAAATGAGGCTATGACAGGTGAGGACCTTGAAATGATTGTTATCACTAAGGAGGTAGTGATGGGCATGCTAATGGGGCTAAAGGTAGACAAGTCTCCTGGCCCTGATGGAATGCATCCCAGAATTCTAAAAGAGATGGCTAGGGAAATTGCAAATGCACTAGTGATAATTTACCAAAATTCACTAGACTCTGGGGTGGTCCCGGCGGATTGGAAATTAGCAAACGTGACACCACTGTTTAAAAAAGGAGGTAGGCAGAAAGCGGGTAATTATAGACCTGTGAGCTTAACTTCGGTAGTAGGGAAGATGCTGGAATCTATCATCAAGGAAGAAATAGCGAGGCATCTGGATGGAAATTGTCCCATTGGGCAGACGCAGCATGGGTTCATAAAGGGCAGGTCGTGCCTAACTAATTTAGTGGAATATTTTGAGGACATTAACAGTGCGGTAGATAACGGGGAGCCAATGGATGTGGTATATTTGGATTTCCAGAAAGCCTTTGACAAGGTGCCACACAAAAGGTTGCTGCATGAGATAAAGATGCATGGCATTAAGGGTAAAGTAGTAGCATGGATAGAGGATTGGTTAATTAATAGAAAGCAAAGAGTGGGGATTAATGGGTGTTTCCCTGGTTGGCAATCAGTAGCTAGTGGTGTCCCTCAGGGATCAGTGTTGGGCCCACAATTGTTCACAATTTACATAGATGATTCGGAGTTGGGGACCAAGGGCAATGTGTCCAAGTTTGCAGACGACACTAAGATAAGTGGTAAAGCAAAAAGTGCAGAGGATACGGGAAGTCTGCAGAGGGATTTGGATAGGCTAAGTGAATGGGCTAGGGTCTGGCAGATGGAATATAATGTTGACAAATGTGAGGTTATCCATTTTGGTAGGAATAACAGCAAAAGGGATTATTATTTAAATGATAAAATATTAAAACATGCTGCTGTGCAGTGAGACCTGGCTGTGCTAGTGCATGAGTCGCAAAAAGTTGGTTTTCAGGTGCAACAGGGGATTAAGAAGGCAAATGGAATTTTGTCCTTCATTGCTAGAGGGATGGAGTTTAAGACTAGGGAGGTTATGCTGCAATTGTATAAGGTGTTAGTGAGGCCACACCTGGAGTATTGTGTTCAGTTTTGGTCTCCTTACCTGAGAAAGGACGTACTGGCACTGGAGGGTGTGCAGAGGAGATTCACTAGGTTAATCCCAGAGCTGAAGGGGTTGGATTACGAGGAGAGGTTGAGCAGACTGGGACTGTACTCGTTGGAATTTAGAAGGATGAGGGGGGATCATATAGAAACATATAAAATTATGAAGGGAATAGATAGGATAGATGCGGGCAGGTTGTTTCCACTGGCGGGTGAAAGCAGAACTAGGGGGCATAGCCTCAAAATAAGGGGAAGTGGATTTAGGACTGAGTTTAGGAGGAACTTCTTCACCCAAAGGGTTGTGAATCTATGGGATTCCTTGCCCAGTGAAGCAGTAGAGACTCCTTCATTAAATGTTTTTAAGATAAAGATAGATAGTTTTTTTGAAGAATAAATGGATTCGGGGATATGGTGTACGGGCCGGAGAGTGGAGCTGAGTCCACAAAAGATCAGCCATGATCTCATTGAATGGTGGAGCAGGCTCGAGGGGCCAGATGGCCTACTCCTGCTCCTAGTTCTTATGTTCTTATACCGAGTGGCCCAAGGTTAGGAGGTGTGCGGGACGCAAATTTAGTCAGAAAAATTGAGGAGCAGCTGAACGAGATGGGGGCTGCGACCTCCCAACCTCCTCAAAAACGTGGAAGGCCTGCCCTAGTTGCACAGGGCCTGGGTATCCATAGAGTGGTTTAAATATACTGGCTGCCAGCTCACCCCACCCCAGAGCCCTACTGGTGCAGAGGAGGATCCCAGATGGTGAGGCAGAATGCCAGGGCATGGTCTGATGGTAGATGAGGGTAAGGAAGTAGGGGAAGCGTAATCTGGACAGGAAGTACAAACATGTGACGGGAATAATTGAGTAGAACGGGCTCAGATGGTCTAGTTGAGAAATATGGGGTGGGATATTTCCGGCCCTACCACCGTGCGTCTTCTGCCGGACTAGGCGCCTCGCCATTGGCTGCGAGTGGGGTCTTCCAGTCCCGCCGAGAGTAACTCACCTCCTGACCCCCCAAAGCCTGTCCACCATCTACAAGGCACAAGTCAGGAGTGTGATGGAATACTCTCCACTTGCCTGGATGAGCGCAGCTCCAACAACACTCAAGAAGCTCGACACCACCCAGGACAAAGCAGCCCCACTTGATTGCTCCCCTTCCACAAACATTCACTCCCTCCACCACCTACGCACAGTGACAGCCGTGTGTACCGTCTACAAGATGCACTGCAGCAACTCACCAAGGTTCCTCAGGCAGCACCTTCCAAACCCACGACCTCTACCATCTAAAAGGACAAGAGCAGCAGATACCTGGGAACCCCACCACCTGGAGGTTCCCCTCCAAGTCACTCACCACCCTGACTGGGAAATATATCGGCCGTTCCTTCACTGTCGCTGGGGCAACATCCTGGAACTCCCTCCCTAACAGCACAGTGGTGTACCTACACCGCACAGACTGCAGCGGCTCAAGAAGGCAGCTGACCCCCACCTTCTGAAGGGCCACTAGGGATGGGCAATAACTGCAGCCCTAACCAGCGACTCCCACATCCCGTAAATGAATTTTAAAAAAAAAATCTCTACAGTGCAGAAGGAGGCCATTCAGCCCATTGAGTCTGCACTGGCCCTCTGAAAGAGCACCCTACCTAGGTAACTCACCCGCAATCTAACCTGCACATCCCTGGATATTAAGGGACAGTTGTTCATGGCCAATCCATCTAACCTGCACATCTTTGGACACTAAGGGGCAATTTAACACGGCCAATCCACCTCACCTGTACATCTTTGGACACTAAGGGACAATTTATCACGGCCAATCCACCTAACCTACACATCTTTGGACACTAAGGGGCAATTTATCATGGCCAATCCACCTAACCTGCACATCTTTGGACACTAAGGGACAATTTAACATGGCCAATCCACCTAACCTGCACATCTTTGGACACTAAGGGACAATTTAACATGGCCAATCCACCTAACCTGCATATCTTTGGACACGAAGGGACAATTTAGCATGGCCAATCCACCTAACCTGCACATCTTTGGACACTAAGGGACAATTTAACATGGCCAATCCACCTAACCTGTACATCTTTGGACACTAAGGGACAATTTATCATGGCCAATCCACCTAACCTGTACATCTTTGGACACTAAGGGACAATTTAACATGGCCAATCCACCTAACCTGTACATCTTTGGACACTAAGGGACAATTTATCATGGCCAATCCACCTAACCTGTACATCTTTGGACACTAAGGGACAATTTATCATGGCCAATCCACCTAACCTGCACATCTTTGGACACTAAGGGACAATTTATCATGGCCAATCCACCTAACCTGCACATCTTTGGACACTAAGGGACAATTTATCATGGCCAATCCACCTAACCTGCACATCTTTGGACACTAGGGGACAATTTAACATGGCCAATCCACCTAACCTGCACATTTTTGGACCCTAAGGGGTAATTTAACACGGCCAATCCACCTAACCTGCACATCTTTGGACACTCGGGGACAATTTATCATGGCCAATCCACCTAACCTGCACATCTTTGGACACTAAGGGACAATTTAACACGGCCAATCCACCGCACCTGCACATCTTTGGACTGTGGGAGGAAACCGGAGCACCCGGAGGAAACCCACGCACACACGGGGAGAACGTGCAAACTCCAAGCAGACAGTGACCCAAGACCGGAATTGAACCCGGGTCTCTGGCACTGTGGGGCAGCAGTGCTAACCACTGTGTCACCATGCCACCCCTAACGCCTAATACCTTGATGTTGTACTTTAGACTTAAAGGTCAGGGCATCACTGATCATGCCCGGACTTTGGAAGAATGCAACAAAGGTTTATTTTTCATGGACCCGTGACAGGATTGAGCGAGTTTAATTGAAGGTCAAGCAAAAAGCAATCAACACAAAGCCTATTCCTGCATCTCCATTTAACGGCGCATTGTCTAGTAATTATTGTTCTATCACAAATCTGTCACATCCCTTACTTCCATCACAATACCGCACATGTGTTGAGCTGAAGGCGGTGACCATGCCCCGATGTTAGCTGAAGTGAAAGTACGAAAAAGAACAAGAGCTGGTCGCTTTGAGAATTCAAGTTTGTTCAACTTCAGCAAGTGCAGGCTGGACTTCCGACTTTGAATAAGTTCAGAAGTCGGAACGTGAGTCTTTTGATCGAAGACTCTTCATGCGAACCAACCACAGAACAAGGACCATAGCCATCTTTGATTTGCTTCCATCAATAATTCACTCCAACAACCTCCTGACACATAGATCTGGAGAAAAGGCTTCTGTGATATAAAAGGAAAGTCGGGATAGACATATATTTTAAATGTATAATCTTCCCTTTTTGTGCTCAGTTGCCTCAAGGCATTCTGAGAGCTTTGAACTCCCGAGTATACAATTACTTGTGATGCCTTCAGAGCAGATAAATTAACCACTTCTCTTGATCAAGCTGGTGTGTGTTTTGTGACTGAATACTGGGGGTGATGAAACAGAAGGCCTATTTCAGACACCTTCCTCCAATTCCTTCTGTTTCACCGTAAAACCTAAGCCTTGGAATATGATGAGTTTCTTTGCCCCTTGTGCTGTCACCTGAGTGGCCTACCCTATTAGCTGCTGGAACAGCTACATTCCTTGCGGAAATGTTGAATATCCGTGTCTTATCAATGACATTGTCGAGGCTCGTTAATGTCTCATCAATTACATTGTTAACGTTTGTTAACAGAACTATAGAATCCCTCCAGTGCAGAAGGAGACCATTCGACCCATCGAGTCTGCACTGATCCTCTGAAAGAGCACCCTACATAGGCCCAGTTCCCTGCTATATCCCCACCTAACCTGCACATCTTTTGGACACTAAGGGACAATTTATCATGGCCAATCCACCTAACCTGTACACCTTTGAACACTAAGGGACAATTTAACATGGCCAATCCACCTAACCTGCACATCTTTGGACACTAAGGGACAATTTATCATGGCCAATCCACCTAACCTGCACATCTTTGGACACTAAGGGACAATTTATCATGGCCAATCCACCTAACCTGCACATCTTTGGACACTAAGGGACAATTTATCATGGCCAATCCACCTAACCTGCACATCTTTGGACACTAAGGGACAATTTATCATGGCCAATCCACCTAACCTGTACACCTTTGAACACTAAGGGACAATTTAACATGGCCAATCCACCTAACCTGCACATCTTTGGACACTAAGGGACAATTTATCATGGCCAATCCACCTATCCTGCACATTTTTGGACACTAAGGGGCAATTTATCATGGCCAATCCACCTAACCTGCACATCTTTGGACACTAAGGGACAATTTATCATGGCCAATCCACCTAACCTGCACATCTTTGGACACTAAGGGACAATTTAACATGGCCAATCCACCTAACCTGCACATCTTTGGACACTAAGGGACAATTTATCATGGCCAATCCACCTAACCTGCACATCTTTCGACACTAAGGGACAATTTATCATGGCCAATCCACCTAACCTGCATATCTTTGGACACTAAGGGACAATTTATCATGGCCAATCCACCTAACCTGCACATCTTTGAACACTAAGGGACAATTTATCATGGCCAATCCACCTAACCTGTACATCTTTGGACACTAAGGGACAATTTATCATGGCCAATCCAGCCAACCTGTACATCTTTGGACACTAAGGGACAATTTAACATGGCCAATCCACCTAACCTGCACATCTTTGGACACTCAGGGACAATTTATCATGGCCAATCCACCTAACCTGCACATCTTTGGACACTAAGGGACAATTTATCATGGCCAATCCACCTAACCTTCACATCTTTGGACACTAAGGGACAATTTAACATGGCCAATCCACCTAACCTGCACTTCTTTGGACACTAAGGGACAATTTATCACGGCCAATCCACCTAACCTGCACATCTTTGGACTGTGGGAGGAAACCGGAGCATCCGGAGGAATCCCACGCGTTCAGGTTTTTCCTGAAATTGAATTCCATTTCCTAAACTGGAGATTTAACCTCACATTCACTGGGTTCTTCGTTGAGGAAGGTACGATGACACTACTGCCCGGAGACCACAGAGGGAACAAGTAAATAGATCAAGGGCCCCAGTTTGTAAACCTCAAGGGGAATGTGTTTTACAAGCAACATTTTACAAACACAGGACAGATGTATTCCCCTTTAAGAGAAGGGTTATCCATTCATTTTAATGCACTGAGGCATGGAAATGATGTGACCCAATGATGGTATATAAAAGTTTAACGTGTTTGTGTGACATTCCTTTGCCTGCTCTGTTGCCAGAAGTGTTAACCCATTTCAAATAAGCAGGTGAGCATCTCCACTAGCAGAGAAAAGAGTTTAATAGCATAATGTCAGGCAGTCTGATAGTAATATGAACAGAGCCCATGTTTACTTTGCCTGTGAAGTGGAGCTCCAGGCAGTGTCTCATGTCTACGGAATAATATCATCGCACTCTCATTTACTGCCATCACTTTCTCTGCCCAGGAAACCATCTGTTAGGGAACGACTATTTTCTATCCTCCGGCAGTCTTGGGAAGAACGCAGCGACAACAACAATACTTTGCATTTATGCAGCACTTTTTGAATGGGGAAAATATCCCAAGATGCCTGTGAGGCCTTCAAGCTTTAAATATTGTGGAGCCCCATAACAGAGGTAACCACAGCTGCAGCCTGTCTGACCTGCCAAACATGTCACATTTTGTTTAATAGTGTCCCTGTGAAG
Organism: Scyliorhinus torazame; assembly: GCF_047496885.1. Lineage (NCBI taxonomy): Eukaryota > Metazoa > Chordata > Chondrichthyes > Carcharhiniformes > Scyliorhinidae > Scyliorhinus > Scyliorhinus torazame. The sequence goes on along the minus strand of NC_092738.1, from coordinate 40,766,070 downwards.
CATCATCGGTCATTTAAAAAAATATTTTATTAAGGTAATTGAAGATTTTTATAACAGTAACATAAACAATGACATCAATATAGTAAAAGAAACATTTCCACCCCCAGCCCAATCTTCACACACCCCAACCACACAACTACAATCCGGCCCTCTCCCCCCGGAATACTGCTGCTGCTGACATTTTCCCCGAGAAAGTCGACGAACGGCTGCCCCCTCCGGGTGAACCCTAACATTGACCCTCTTAAGGCGAACTTTGTTTTCTCGAGACTGAGAATCCCAGCCATGTCACTGACCCAGGTGTCTACACTCGGGGGCTTCGAGTCCCTCCACATTAACAAGATCCGTCTCCGGGCTACCAGGGAGGCAAAGGCCAGGGCGTCGGCCTCTTTCGCCACCTGAACTCCCGGATATTCCGACACTCCGATCGCTACCTCCAGACTCGGCACCTCCCGTGTTTTTAGCACCGTGGACATTGCCTGAGCGAAACTCTGCCAAAACCCTCTAAGCTTCGGGCATGCCCAAAACATGTGGACATGATTTGCTGGGCTTCCCGCGCAGCTCGCACACCTGTCCTCTACCCCGAAAAACCTGCTCATCCTCGCCGCTGTCATGTGTGCCCGGTGGACTACCTTAAATTGTATCAGGCTAAGCCTGGCGCATGGTGAGGAGGTATTAACCCTGCTTAGGGTATCTGCCCATAGACCCGCCTCTATCTCTCCTCCGAGCTCGTCCTCCCACTTGCCCTTGAGCTCCTCCATCGCCTCCGAAAGCTCCTGGTAAATATCCGAGACCTTCCCCTCTCCCACCCAGGTACTGGAAACTACTCTATCCTGTGTGCCCCATGGCGGCAGCAGCGGAAAGGCCGGCACCTGTTTTCTCAGGAAGTCTCGCACCTGCAAATACCTAAAACCAATCCCTGCTGGAATTTTATATTTATCCTCCAAGGCTTTCAAGCTGGGAATGCTCCCGTCTATAAATAGATCCCCCATCCTTCTAATTCCTGCCCTCCGCCAACTCCGGAACCCACCATCTAGCCTACCCGGTACAAACCTGTGGTTATTATAAATCGGGGTCCAAATCGATGCTCCCTCCCCTCTCTTATATCTCCTCTATTACCTCAGATCCTCAGAGCCGCCACCACCACCGGACTTGTGGAGTATCGATCCGGCGAGAACGGCAGAGGTGCCGATATCAGTGCTCCCAGACTGGTGTCTTTACATGACGCCGCCTCCATCCGCTCCCATACCAACCCCTCCCCCACTACCCACTTCCTGATCATGGCTATATTAGCTGCCCAGTAGTAATTACAGAAGTTCGGCAGCGCCAGCCCACCCTCCCCCCGACTGCCCTCCAGCAATACTTTCTTCACTCGCGGGGTTTTACCCGCCCACACAAAGCCCAAAATAATCTTATTCACCCGCTTGAAAAAGGCCCTCGGGATGAAGACGGGGAGGCACTGAAGGACAAACAGGAATCTGGGGAGGACCGTCATTTTCACAGTCTGTACCCTCCCCGCCAGCGATAGCGGGAGCATGTCCCATCTCTTAAAGTCCCCTTCCATTTGTTCTACCAGCCGGGATAGGTTTAACTTGTGTAGTACCTCCTATTCCCGGGCCACCTGGATTCCCAGATACCGAAAGCTCTTCCCTACCATTCTAAGCGGCAGCTCTCCCAGTCTCTTCTCCTGTCCTCTTGCCTGGATCGCAAACATCTCGCTTTTCCCCATGTTCAACTTATACCCCGAAAAATTGCCAAATTCCCCCAGGATTTGCATTACCTCCCCCATCCCCTCCAACGGGTCCGAAATGTACCAGAGCAGGTCATCTGCGTAGAGTGAGACCCAGTGCTCCACCCCCCCCTCCTCCGAACCAGCCCTTTCCAGTTCCTAGAGGCTCTTAACGCCATGGCCAATGGCTCTATGGCCAGAGCAAACAGTAACGGGGAGAGGGGGCACCCTTGCCTCGTCCCTCGGTGTAGTTTAAAATACCCCGACCTCAGCCGGTTCGTACGCACACTCGCTACTGGTGCCTGATAGAGCAACCGCACCCAGTTAATAAAGCCCTCACCAAGCCCAAACCTTCCCAGAGCCTCCCACAGGTAATTCCACTCCACCCGATCAAAAGCCTTCTCCGCATCCATCGCTACCACCACCTCCACCTCCTCTCCTTCTGAGGGCATCATAATAACATTTAGAAGCCTTCGAACATTGGCCTCGAGTTGCCTGCCCTTAATAAATACCGTCTGGTCTTCCCCTATCACCCCCGGGACACAGTCCTCTATCCTTGTGGCCAGTATCCTAGCCAGCAGTTTGGTGTCCACATTCAGTAGAGACATTGGCCTGTATGACCCGGATTGCTCCGGATCTTTCTCCCATTTCAGGATCAATGAAATCGAGGCCTGCGACATTGTTGGACTCCCTTCTCTCTTGCTTCGTTAAATGTCCTCACCAGCAGTGGGCTCAATATCTCTGAAAACTCCCACCGGGTAGCTGTCAGGCCCCGGGGCCTTGCCCGACTGCATGCCCTCCAGCCCCTTGATTATTTCCTCAATCTAAATTGGGGCTCCCAGCCCTTCCACCAGATCCTCATCTAACCTCGGAAACCTCAACTGATCCAAAAACTGCTTCATCCCCTCCACCCCAGCCGGGGGCTCCGACTCATATAATTTACTATAGAAGTCCTTAAACACCTCGTTTACCCCTGCTGGGTCCAGGACAGTATTACCGTCTCTACTCTTCACTTTACCTATCTCCCTGGCCGCCTCTCTTTCCCTGAGCTGGTGCACCAACATTCTGCTTGCCTTTTCACCGTACTCATAGATCGCCCCCTTGCCTTCCTCAACTGTTCCACTGCTTTCCCTGTGGTCAACAGCCCAAACTCTGCCTGTAACCTCCGTCGCTCCCTCAGTAGCCCTGCGTCCGGGGCCTCCGAGTATCTCCTGTCCACCTGGAGTATCCTCCACTAACCTGTCCCTCTCAGCCCGTTCCACCTTTTCTCTGTAGGCCCGTATCAAGATTAATTCCCCTCTGACCACTGCCTTCCAAGCTTCCCAGACCGTCGCTGCAGAGACCTCCCCCGTATCATTTGTTTCCAGGTAGTTCTGGATGGACTTGTTAACCCGCCCACAGATCGCTTCGTCCGCTAGCAACCCCACATCCAGTCTCCACAGCGGGCGTTGCCCTCTCTCCACACTAAACCGTAGATCCACCCAGTGTCGGGCATGATCCGACACTGCGATTGCCGAATACTCAGTATCCATCACCGTCGGTATTAGCACCCTGCTCAGAACAAAAAAGTTGATACAACACGGTAGCATTGTGGATAGCACAATTGCTTCACAGCTCCAGGGTCCCAGGTTCGATTCCGGCTTGGGTCACTGTCTGTGCGGAGTCTGCACGTTCTCCCCGTGTGTGCGTGGGTTTCCTCCAGGTGCTCCGGTTTCCTCCCACTGTCCAAAGATGTGCAGGTTAGGTGGATTGGCCATGATAAATTGCCCTTAGTGTTCAAAATTGCCCTTAGTGTTGGGTGGGGTTACTGGGTTATGGGGATCGGGTGGAGGTGTTGACCTTGGGTAGGGTGCTCTTTCCAAGAGCCGGTGCAGACTCGATGGGCCGAATGGCCTCCTTCTGCACTGTAAATTCTATGTTGACCTCTATGTTGACGCGAGAGTATACCTTGTGGACATGTGAAAAAAAGGAAACCTCCTTCGCTCTTGGCCGTGCAAACCTCCATGTGTCTACTCCCCCATCTGTTCCATAAAAACCTTCAATTCCTTTGCCGCAGCCGGCCTCCTCCCTGTCCTGGATTTTGACCGGTCCAATTCCGGATCAATGACTGTGTTGAAGTCCCCTCCCATGATCAGGTTATGTGACTCGAAGTCTGGGATCTTACCTAACACCCGCCTCATAAATTCCACATCGTCCCAATTCGGAGCATATATGTTCACAAGTACCACCCACACCCCCTCCAGCTTCCCACTCACCATTATGTACCTGCCCCCGTGTCTGATACGATTCTCCCTGCCTCGAATGCCACTCGTTTGCTGATCAAGATCGCTACTCCCCCTGGTCTTTGATACATAGAATTTACAGTGCAGAAGGAGGCCATTCAGCCCATCGAGTCTGCACCGGCTCTTGGAAAGAGCACCCTACCCAAGCCCACACCACCCTATTCCCATAACCCAGTAACCCCACTCAACCAACACTTAGGGCAATTTTTGGACACTAAGGGCAATTTAGCATGGCCAATCCACCTAACCTGCACATCTTTGGACTGTGGGAGGAAACCGGAGCACCCGGAGGAAACCCATGCACCCACGGGGAGAACGTGCAGACTCCGTACAGACAGTGACCCAAGCCGGAATCGAACCTGGAACCCTGGAGCTGTGAAGCAATTGCGCTAACCACTATGCTACTGTGCTGCCCTTTGAGTCCAATCCTGAGTGGAACACTTGGCTGACCCACCCCTTCCTCAATCTCGTCTGGTCTGTAACCTTTAGGTGTGTCTCTTGTAACATTGCCACGCCCGCCTACAGCCCCCTCAAATGCGCAAACACGCGAGCCCTCTTGACCGGCCCATTCAGCCCATTAACGTTCCATGTGAGCAGCCTGGACAGGGGGCTTCCACCCCCCCCCCTCCCCCGCCTGCCGACTAGCCATCACCCTTTTTAGGCCAGCCTCGAGCTCGCGCCCTCCGCTTCCTCGAGTCCCCACTCGGGCTGTCGCCATTCCCGATCTCCCATTTGTCCCCTAGGAACAGTTCCTCCCCTGTCAGCAAAACAGCTCCTCCCCGCACCCCCCCCCCCCCCCCAGCAACAACACTAGAAACCCAATCCCCCAAGTCAAGCTATAGCTTAAGGCCTGCTCACCCCCCTCTGCGCTTCCGAGAGTCAGCTGACCCGTGCTGACTTGATAGTGCCCGCCCCTGGCGCCAAGAAGTCTATCTCCCTATTGTTCTCCCCCCACTTGGACAAACATTTTAAAAGCATCACATTCCCCAGTAAACAAACAACAGAAAAAACTATGAAGAACCAGTCACTTCAGAAAAATAGTCACCCAAAAAGCAGAACCAAATCCAAAGCCCACCCCCCCCCTAACCAGCTCCCTGCAGGACAAAGCAACCTTTAACCATCCACACAGCCCATTATTTCACATAGCGCTACTTAAACTTATACAACCCAGCACAACAAATCGCTGCCACAGTACTTCTCCAAGGCTTCAGTGTCTTTTAATTCACCTCCAGCTTCATTTCTTTAATAAAGGTCCATACTTTTATTGAGTAACGTTAACAATTAAACTGTGGGTTTGTTCTCTCTTCAACAACTAAACTAGAGATTAAATTAGCAAGATTAAATATATATTAACTTCGATTAACAACACCTGCACTCTGAGCTCTGGTCACTCGTCACTCCAAACACAAAGAGGCGGGGGTTTGTCTTTTATACCCATCTCTAGTGCTGCCATCTAATGGTTACCTAGCTGTTACTTCTGTATATTACCCCTTTATATACATATAGATATGCAGATCACTACAAGGGGTGGCAGGCAGAACTGATGCCAGGAGAGAGGTGGTAACTTACGCTTGCAGCTTGGTGGAGATTGTTGGTCTTCCTGCAACATTGGATGGTGATCCTCTTGGTCACGCTACCCGCACCGACAGGGACATTGGAACCGGTTCTGGGGGAGGTGGGACCAGTACAAACCGGACGGTCTGCACCTGGGCAAGACTGGTACCGATGTCCTTGGGGGGGGGGGGTGTTTGCTAGAGCTGTTGGGGAGAGTTTAAACTAATGTGGCAGGGGGATGGGAACCGATGCAGGAAGTTGGAAGGTAGTAAAACAGGGACAGAAATAAAAGGCAGTAAGGGGGAAAGTGTAAGGCAGAGAAGCCATAGTCAAAAATCAAAAAGGGCGACAGTACAAGGCACAGTGACTGAGGGGAGCTCAGTGAATAGGACCAGGTCTACTAAAAGAAATAAAACAGGAAGTGAAAACATTAATGGTAAGCGACGCGGCAGGTTGTTACAGGAAGATATGGGTTCAACGACAAGGAAAATTAGGAGAAAGGTTAAGAGGAAATATAACTTAGGAGAGGTTACTGATTGAGGTGTTACAATTCAGAACAGAGGTAAAAAAGCCAACATAAGTGTACTTTACCTGAATGCTCGTAGTATTCGGAATAAGGTAAATGAGTTGATGGCGCAAATCATCGTGAATGACTATGATTTAGTGGCCATTACTGAAACATGGTTAAAGGATGGTCACGACTGGGAGTTAAATATCCGAGGGTATCAAACCTTTCGGAAGGACAGAGTGGATGGTAAGGGAGGTGGTGTAGCTCTGTTAGTTAAGGATGACATCCGGGCAACAGTAAGGGATGACATCGGTGCTATGGAGGATAAGGTTGAATCCATTTGGGTGGAAATCAGGAATAGTAAGGCGAAAAAGTCACTGATAGGAGTAATCTATAGGCCACCAAATAGTAACATTATGGTGGGGCAGGCAATAAACAAAGAAATAACAGATGCATGTAGAAATGGTACAGCAGTTATCATGGGGGATTTTAATCTACATGTCGATTGGTTTAACCAGGTCGGTCAAGGCAGCCTTGAGGAGGAGTTTATAGAATGTATCCGCGATAGTTTCCTAGAACAGTATGTAATGGAACCTACGAGGGAACAAGCGGTCCTAGATCTGGTCCTGTGTAATGAGACAGGATTGATTCAGGATCTCATAATTAGGGATCCTCTCGGAAGGAGCGATCACAATATGGTGGAATTTAAAATACAGATGGAGGGTGAGAAGGTAAAATCAAGCACTAGAGTTTTGTGCTTAAACAAAGGAGATTCCAATGGGATGAGAGAAGAACTAGCTAAGGTAGACTGGGAGCAAAGACTTTATAGTGAAACAGTTGAGAAACAGTGGAGAACCTTCCAAGTGATTTTTCACAGTGCTCAGCAAAGGTTTATACCAACAAAAAGGAAGGACGTTAGAAAGAGGGAAAATCGACCGTGGATATCTCAGGAAATAAGGGAGAGTATCAAATTGAAGGAAAAAACATACAAAGTAGCAAAGATCAGTGGGAAACTAGAGGACTGGGAAATCTTTAGGGGGCAACAGAAAGCTACTAAAAAAGCTATAAAGAAGAGTAAGATAGATTATGAGAGTAAACTTGCTCAGAATATAAAAACAGATAGTAAAAGTTTCTACAAATACATAAAACAAAAAAGAGTGGCTAAGGTAAATATTGGTCCTTTAGAGGATGAGAAGGGAAATTTAGTAATGGGAGATGAGGAAATGGCTGAGGAACTGAACAGGTTTTTTGGGTCGGTCTTCACAGTGGAAGACACAAATAACATGCCAGTGACTGATGGAAATGATGGAAATGATGGAATTTAGGGAGCACTTAGGAGGCAGTGATCATAATATGGTAGAATTCAATCTCCAATTTGAAAGAAAGAAGGTAGAATCAGATGTAAATGTGTTACAGTTAAATAAAGGTAGTTACAGGGGCATGAGGGAGGAACTGACGAAAATCGACTGGGAGCAGAGCCTAGTGGGAAAGACAGTAGAACAGCAATGGCAGGAGTTTCTGGGAGTAATTGAGGACACAGTGCAGAGATTCATCCCAAAGAAAAGAAAGGTTATCAGAGGGGGGATTAGGCGGCCATGGCTGACAAAGGAAGTTAGGGAATGCATCAAAGCAAAAGAGAAAGCCTATAATGTGGCAAAGAGTAGTGGGAAGTCAGAAGATTGGGAAGGCTACAAAAACAAACAGAGGATAACAAAGCGAGAAATAAGAAAGGAGAGGATCAAATATGAAGGTAGGCTAGCCAGTAACATTAGGAATGATAGTAAAAGTTTCTTTAAATACATTAAAAACAAACGGGAGGCAAAAGTTGACATTGGGCCGCTCCAAAATGACGCTGGTAATTTTGTGATGGGAGACAAGGAAATAGCTGAGGAACTAAATAAGTACTTTGCGCCAGTCTTCACAGTAGAAGACATGAGTAATATCCCACCAATTCCGGAGAGTCAGGGGGTAGAGTTGAATATGGTAGCCATCACAAAGGAGAAAGTGCTAGAGAAACTAAGAGGTCTAAAAATTGATAAATCTCCGGGCCCAGATGGACTACATCCTAGAGTTCTAAAGGAGATAGCTGAAGAAATAGTGGAGGCGTTAGTTATGATCTTTCAAAAGTCACTGGAGTCCGGGAAAGTCGGATTGGAAAATCGCTGTTGTAACCCCCCTGTTCAAGAAGGGAACAAGGAAAAAGATGGAAAATTATAGGCCAATTAGCCTAACCTCGGTTGTTGGCAAGATTCTAGAATCCATTGTTAAGGATGAGATTTCTAAATTCTTGGAAGTGCAGGGTCAGATTAGGACAAGTCAGCATGGATTTAGTAAGGGGAGGTTGTGCCTGACAAACCTGTTAGAGTTCTTTGAAGAGATAACAAATAGGTTAGACCAAGGAGAGCCAATGGATGTTATCTATCTTGACTTCCAAAAGGCCTTTGATAAGGTGCCTCACGGGAGACTGCTGAGTAAAATAAGGGCCCATGGTATTCGAGGCAAGGTACTAACATGGATTGACGATTGGCTGTCAGGCAGAAGGCAGAGAGTTGGGATAAAAGGTTCTTTTTCGGAATGGCAACCGGTGACGAGTGGTGTCCCGCAGGGTTCAGTGTTGGGCCACAGCTGTTCTCTTTATATATTAACGATCTAGATGATGGGACTGGGGGCATTCTGGCTAAGTTTGCCGATGATACAAAGATAGGTGGAGGGGCAGGTAGTATGGAGGAGGTGGGGAGGCTGCAGAAAGATTTAGACAGTTTAGAAGAGTGGTCCAAGAAATGGCTGATGAAATTCAACGGGGGCAAGTGCGAGGTCTTGCACTTTGGAAAAAAGAATAGAGGCATGGACTATTTTCTAAACGGTGACAAAATTCATAATGCTGAAGTGCAAAGGGACTTGGGAGTCCTAGTCCAGGATTCTCTAAAGGTAAACTTGCAGGTTGAGTCCGTAATTAAGAAAGCAAATGCAATGTTGTCATTCATCTCAAGAGGCTTGGAATATAAAAGCAGGGATGTACTTCTGAAGCTTTATAAAGCATTAGTTAGGCCCCATTTAGAATACTGTGAGCAAATTTGGGCCCCACACCTCAGGAAGGACATACTGGCACTGGAGCGGGTCCAGCGGAGATTCACACGGATGATCCCAGGAATGGTAGGCCTAACATACGATGAACGTCTGAGGATCCTGGGATTATATTCATTGGAGTTTAGGAGGTTGAGGGGAGATCTAATAGAAACTTACAAGATAATGAATGGCTTAGATAGGGTGGATGTAGGGAAGTTGTTTCCATTAGCAGGGGAGACTAGGACCCGGGGGCACAGCCTTAGAATAAAAGGGAGTCACTTTAGAACAGAGATGAGGAGAAATTTCTTCAGCCAGAGAGTGGTGGGTCTGTGGAATTCATTGCCACAGAGGGCGGTGGAGGCCGGGACGTTGAGTGTCTTTAAGACAGAAGTTGATAAATTCTTGATTTCTCGAGGAATTAAGGGCTATGGAGAGAGAGCGGGTAAATGGAGTTGACATCAGCCATGATTGAATGGTGGAGTGGACTCGATGGGCCGAATGGCCTTACTTCCGCTCCTATGTCTTATGGTCTTATGACAGGTGAGGACCTTGAGAGGATTGTTATCACCAAGGAGGTAGTGATGGGCAAGCTAATGGGGCTAAAGGTAGACAAGTCTCCTGGACCTGATGGAATGCATCCCAGAGTGCTAAAAGAGATGGCTAGGGAAATTGCAAATGCAATAGTGATAATTTACCAAAATTCACTAGACTCTGGGGTGGTCCCGGCGGATTGGAAATTAGCAAACGTGACACCACTGTTCAAAAAAGGAGGTAGGCAGAAAGCGGGTAATTATAGGCCAGTGAGCTTAACTTCGGTAGTAGGGAAGATGCTGGAATCTATCATCAAGGAAGAAATAGCGAGGCATCTGGATGGAAATTGTCCCATTGGACAGACGCAGCATGGGTTCATAAAGGGCAGGTCGTGCCTAACTAATTTAGTGGAATTTTTTGAGGACATTAACAGTGCGGTAGAAAACGGGGAGCCAATGGATGTGGTGTATCTGGATTTCCAGAAAGCCTTTGACAAGGTGCCACACAAAAGGTTGTTGCATAAGATAAAGATGCATAGCATTAAGGGTAAAGTAGTAGCATGGATAGAGGATTGGTTAATTAATAGAAAGCAAAGAGTGGGGATTAATGGGTGTTTCTCTGGTTGGCAATCAGTAGCTAGTGGTGTCCCTCAGGGATCAGTGTTGAGCCGACAACTGTTCACAATTTACATAGATGATTTGGAGTTGGGGACCAAGGGCAATGTGTCCAAGTTTGCAGACGACACTAAGATAAGTGGTAAAGCAAAAAGTGCAGAGGATACTGGAAGTCTGCAGAGGGATTTGGATAGGCTAAGTGAATGGGCTAGGGTCTGGCAGATGGAATACAATGTTGACAAATGTGAGGTTATCCATTTTGGTAGGAATAACAGCAAAAGGGATTATTATTTAAATGATAAAATATTAAAACATGCTGCTGTGCAGAGAGACCTGAGTGTGCTAGTGCATGAGTCGCAAAAAGTTGGTTTTCAGGTGCAACAGGTGATTAAGAAGGCAAATGGAATTTTGTCCTTCATTGCTAGAGGGATGGAGTTTAAGACGAGGGAGGTTATGCTGCAATTGTATACGGTGTTAGTGAGGCCACACCTGGAGTATTGTGTTCAGTTTTGGTCTCCTTACTTGAGAAAGGACGTACTGGCACTGGAGGGTGTGCAGAGGAGATTCACTAGGTTAATCCCAGAGCTGAAGGGGTTGGATTACGAGGAGAGGTTGAGCAGACTGGGACTGTACTCATTGGAATTTAGAAGGATGAGGGGGGATCTTATAGAAACATATAAGATTATGAAGGGAATAGATAGGATAGATGCGGGCAGGTTGTTTCCACTGGCGGGTGAAAGCAGAACTAGGGGGCATAGCCTCAAAATAAGGGGAAGTAGATTTAGGACTGAGTTTAGGAGGAACTTCTTCACCCAAAGTATTGTGAATCTATGGAATTCCTTGCCCAGTGAAGCAGTAGAGGCTCCTTCATTAGATGTTTTTAAGATAAAGATAGATAGTTTTTTGAAGAATAAAGGGATTCGGGGATATGGTGTATGGGCCGGAGAGTGGAGCTGAGTCCACAAAGATCAACCATGATCTCATTGAATGGCGGAGCAGGCTCGAGGGGCCAGATGGCCTACTCCTGTTCCTAGTTCTTATGTTCTTATGACAGCCACTGCCACTGCCACCCAGTGGACATTGGTGACCCTGCTGCTGGTCCTCCAATCCCCTCGGGGGAACAGGATGTCCCGCCTCTCATTCACAGCGTCCAGAAGCCTGGCCAGGTTGGCATTCCCAAAGTGAGGAGTGGGGCTACACGCTGCCATGCTTGTGTGTTGACTGGGAGTGAGTGGTGGGAGATGCTGGATAAACTCAGCAGATCTGGCAGCATCTGTAGAGAGTGAAAGAGTGAACATTTTGAGTCTGTATGAGCCAGGCTTCTCAACGTCATCGATGGGAGACATGTGATGGATCCCTTGACCGTTTAAGAGGAGGTGGAGTAAAAGAGAAGGTCAGGGATAGCTGAGAGCAAGGGGACATTTGACAATGATGGCACGGACTTTCATACTCCATCCTTCATAAATTTGAGTGGATTTAAGTTCTGCTGCCTGAATTCTAACCTGCACTAATATTCTTCACCCATCGGCCATCGCCCCTGTGCCCGCTAAGCTACATTGACTCCTGGCCCACCGATGCTGTGTAATATCCCCAGGTGCTTCAAGAAAGAAAGTCATGTGGTGCCTTTCCCTACCTCAAAGCACTTCACGACCAATGAAGTGGTAATCACGCTGGTCACCTTGGAAATGCAACAGCAAGACTACATAAACAACAACGTGATTGTTGCCAAAGAAGCTGTTTTGTTTCTCCCCCCTTTACGGGATGTTAACATCAGCAAATGGAGCACCACTAATCCTTCCTCCATTCTTCTTCTTCTGCGATCTCTCGCTAGCGAGTAGGATTGTCCACCTACGAAACTCCGTGTTACTGGTCATGGGTTCTGTGGGTACTTGCGTGGCTGATGTTCCCGGTCCCAGAGCGGCATCTTTGACCGCACACCTGGAGGGTCCGTGAGGTGGGGGCCCTTGGATGCTCGATCTCTAGTATTCCTTTCCAGGCCTCCCCTTGCTCTCGGCTGTCCTCAGGGAATTGCGTCCCTTCAATCAGGAGGTTCCTGCAAGTGCTTCTCTTCTGCCTCCACACGGATTTTGTTGGACTATTCATGGGCTCCACGTTCCTGCTAATTGTGGACCCCCGCTCCAAGTGGCTGGAAGTTCTCAGGATGTCTTCCAGGACATCCAAGGCCACAATCGAGATGCTCTGGGGATCTTTTTTGCTCCATGGACTTCTGGAGGTGCTGACGATGGACAATGGCACTCCTTACACCAGCGAGGAATTTCCCATTTTTATTCAGCACAATGGAATTCGGCACTTTCCCATCCTTCATCTAATGGACTGGCAGAGAGGGTGGTCCAAACCTTTAAACGAGGTTGGAAAAAGCAGTCGACTGGGTCTCTGGACAGGCGATTGACGCGCTTCTTATTCAATTACCGTGCAACGCCACATATGACCACCGGGATTGCTCCAGCAGAACTTTTGATTGGACGATGACTCCGGACTCGGTTGAGTTTTACTCTTCCAAAACTTGGGGCCACGGTCGAGCGGCACCTGGAATCGCAGAAGAGTCACCGTGGTTCCGGGACTTCGGGGAGAACGTTCCGCACCAGGGATACCATTTACACACGGAATTGTGGCTCCTGGGAGTGGTACTGGACCAGACTGGCTCAGTCTCGCACAGGGACCAAGTCCAGGGAAAGACCCTGAAGAAGCAAGTGGGCCAGTTGACCAGCCGTGAGTCGCCTGACGCGACATTCCACCGGCGGTCGTTCCGCTGTCACCGCAGCATGAGTCACCCCTTGGGTTGAGGGCCCAGCTGTCCGGGATGTCCTGCCCGGCCCAGCAAGAATGCTGTGTCTGGGGTTCTGATATGGACACAGAGTTATCCAGGTCGGCAGGCGGCAATGTGTCCGGTACCGAGGTCCCTATGGTTCCTCTTCGGACGTTAGACAGGAAGCAGCATTTAGCGCCCGGTTACACTCCACGTGACCCAGAACCACTGCAAATGGATGCTCGGCCATGGGTTAAGCGGCGGAGAGGGCCCCCGCCAGTGGCAGCTGATGGGGGACTCCGGACTCTGGTGGGGGAAATAATTATTGACCTTACTGTGGGACCTGTGGAGGACGAGCTCCCTGGGCAGGGGGCGGAGGCCGACCACCTGGGGTTAGTTATGAGGTAGGTACTAAAGCAGACCCGACTCAGGGCCTGGTGTGACTAATGCTCCCAGCTCGGTCTGCACTGGGAGTGAGATGCTGCATCACGCAGACTATTGTAATATGTAAATGAATCATCTTCATTAACAACAGCTTCCTTATGAATTATTATACTCCCACGTCCCCTCCCCTTGTCCCCTCTCCTTCTCCACTTCCCATGTCCCCTCCCCATGTCCCCTCCCCATGTCCCCTCCCCTCCCCATGTCCCCTCCCCATGTCCCCTCCCCATGTCCCCTACCCTCTCCATGTCCCCTCCCCTTGTCCCCTCCCCTTGTCCCCTCCCCATGTCCCCTACCCTCTCCATGTCCCCTCCCCTTGTCCCCTCCCCTTGTCCCCTCTCCTTGTCCACTCCCCATGTCCCCTCCCCATGTCCACTCCCCATGTCCCCTCCCCTTGTCCCCTCTCCTTGTCCCCTCCCCATGTCCCTTCCCCATGTCCCCTCCCCATGTCCCCTACCCTCTCCATGTCCCCTCCCCTTGTCCCCTCTCCTTGTCCACTCCCCATGTCCCCTCCCCATGTCCCCTACCCTCTCCATGTCCCCTCCCCTTGTCCCCTCTCCTTGTCCACTCCCCATGTCCCCTCCCCATGTCCCCTCCCCTCTCCATGACCCCTCCCCATGTCCCCTCCCCATGTCCCCTCCCCATGTCCCCTCCCCTTGTCCCCTACCCTCTCCATGTCCCCTCCCGTTGTCCCCTCCCCATGTCCCCTACCCTCTCCATGTCTCCTCTCCTTGTCCCCTCTCTTCCCTCCATGACACCACCCTTCTTTTCCCAGTGTTCTCTCCCATTCCCACGTCCTCTTCTCTCCTAGAAAACCATAGGAGATCGAAGAAGGTGAATCAAGCGGAGGTTATTGATAACCAAAAGAAAAGGCAACAATGTGGCCTACGCACATAATTCCTAACCGGGACTACCGACCATGCCAGCCCCAATTCGGGCGGGCTTTTAAGAGTTGATTCTATGAGCCCCAGGTGATAGGCTTCTGCTCATGGGCCGTGGGAGCTCATAATCCACGAACCCCACAGAGAGATGTATCGGATCATCCCCGTGGGTCTCGTGAGGGCGATCACATCTCTCCTGTGTTGTCCCTTCCCCACATCCCTTCCCCTATGGCCCCCACTGTTGAGATTGAGAGATGTCTATGCAACAACAGAATAACTCTTTTTGATCTTCAATTAGTATAAGCTACGAGTCGCGTATTCATTTTGTACAACTTTTATTGACGAAAATGCCTTTCATCCTGGAGTCTTTCATCTGGGCCTGTGCATAAATGCACCCTGTGATCAAACTCGGAAAGCAAGCAGAATTTTTAATGGAAGGTCATCAAATTCAGTCCCATTTATACAATTTGATGCTGCTTATTAATCCATATTCCTGTTCTTTAAACCTGGCCCTGCTCAAATCCCAATAAAGGTCAACTGATTTGACAGGAAGTTTTCCGCGGAATGGCTGGTCTGTGTCCGACTTGTTCAAAGTGTCAGATTTCATTCTAATCTGCCACCTAAATGTGTGGCAACGAGGGTCGAGTCACAGTGTTCCCAATTCTGTACCGCCGGAAAAATCCAAGTGTTGAAAATGCCAAAGGTCAAAGTTCACAGCACAAGATATCGCTCAGAGGGAAGGTGAGGTAAATGGACAATTCTCATCAACAAAGGACATGGAAAAAGGTGCAAAAGAAGATTTACTGTGATAATCCCATGTCTGATAGGATTATACCATCAGAAACAATTAAACAGACTGTGGATCTGTACAGAAAAAGGGAACATCAGACCTAGGAGCAGGATTAGGCCATTCAGCCCCTCGAGCCCGTCCGCCATTCAATACCATCATGGCTGATCTCCTCTCGGCCTCAACTCCACCGTCCTGCCCGTTCTCCATAACCCTTCAACCCATTACTAATTAAACTCTGTCTAACTCCTCCTTAAATTGACTCACTGTCCCAGCATGCACTGCACTCTGGGGTAGTGAATTCCACAGATTCACCACCCTTTACGAGAAGTAATTTCTCCTCATCTCGGTTTGAAATCTGCTACCCCCTTACCCTCAAACTGTGACCTCTCGTTTTAGACTGCCCCACAAGAGGAAGCATCCACTCTATATCTACTTCGTCAATATCTATTATTATCTTGTAAACCTCAATTAGATCTCCCCTCATTCTTCTAAACTCGAGAGAGTATAGACTCAAGGGTGGCCTTTAAATTTTGAGGGAACTTGATAGGAAAAATGTAGAGAAGATATTTTCACTTGTAAGGGAGTTCAAAACTAGGGGCCATAAGTATAAGATAATCACTGATAGACCCAGTGGGGAATTCAGGATAAACTTTGTTTCCCACGGAATGGACTTGCAATGACAGAGTATAGTTGAGGTGGATAATGTGGTGGCTTGAGGCAATATTGCGGAGGATTCTTGTATAACTATAAGGGATTTATTAAGAATAAGGGAAAGGTTAACTATACACAGGCACAGAGGTCTCTGAAACAGGTCTTCACTCGCTGCCTCCCGGGTCCCTTCCACCAAAGCCCCGCACTTTTCCCCCATTGGTCGGGGTTCGTGCGCTAATGCATGATAGGCTCTGAGTCGGTCACATGGACCATGAGGGATCGTCCCTTAAAGGGGCCACGCTGCCACAACCCTCCCCGCTTAAGTCCTTCAGTAACATTTATACATTTGCAGTCAACTGTGTACAAGAAAAGGTTGACATAATAAAAGAGGGAGTCCATATTGGAGCTACAAAATAAATGGCAGAACCATCAGGAACATAGAGACACAGAGAGATCTGGGCGTGCGGGTCCACAGATCCTTAAAACTGGCAGCACATGTGGAAATGGTGGTAAAGAAAGCATATGGCATGCTTGCCTTCATAGGACGGGGTATCAAGGATAAAAGCTCAAAAATTATTACAGTTATATAGAATGTTGCTTTGGCCACATTTGGAATACTGACTCCAATTCTGGTCACCGCACTACCAGAAGGACCTGGAGGCTTTGGAGAAAGTACGGGGCAGCACGGTAGCATTGTGGATAGCACAAATGCTTCACAGCTCCAGGGTCCCAGGTTCGATTCCGGCTTGGGTCACTGTCTGTGCGGAGTCTGCACATTCTCCCCGTGTGTGCGTGGGTTTCCTCCGGGTGCTCCAGTTTCCTCCCACAGTCCAAAGATGTGCAGGTTAGGTGGATTGGCCGTGATCAATTGCCCTTCGTGTCCAAAATTGCCCTTAGTGTTGGGTTGGGTTGCTGGGTTATGGGGATAGGGTGGAGGTGTGGACCTTAGGTAGGGTGCTCTTTCCAAGAGCCGGTGCAGACTCGATGGGCCGAATGGCCTCCTTCTGCACTGTAAATTCTATGAAACTCTACAGAAAAGGTTTACCAGGATGTTGCCTGGTATGGAGGGTTTTAGCTGTGAGGAGAGATTGAATAAACTGGGATTGTTCTCCCGAGAGAGACGGAGGCTGAGGGGCGACCTGATAGAGGTTTATAAAATTATTAGGGGTATAGATAGGGTGAACAGTTGGAGGCTTTTTCCCAGGGCGGAAATGACAATTACAAGGGGCATAGGTTCAAGGTGAGGGGGGAAAGGTTCAGTGGAGATGTGCGGGGGGAGTGTTTTACACAGAGGGTTGTTGTGGCCTGGAGTGCACGGCTAAGTGAGGTGGTTGAGGCAGATACGTTAGCGACCGTTAAGACTTATCAGGATAGACACATGAACAGACGGGATATAGAAGGATACAGGCGGTTGGTCGAGATAGGACACGTGAACGGCACAGGCATGGAGGGCCGAAGGGCCTGTTCCTGTGCTGTATTGTTCTTTGTTCTTTATAACAGTCCTTCACAGGTTTAATCTGTCACGGGACCTCTTAGGCCTGGTGGGCTGCCTCAGACCCCCCCAACCATCTCCTCCACCAATGAGGTAATGTTGTGGTCAACAGCATGAGCTTGCCTCGAGGACACGGCCAGTATTTCGGAGGCACCCCCATCTCCAGCTCCCTCAATGGCCCTCAGCGGGGCCTTTACAGAACTCCCTGGTTACCTTGGTTCCGGCTCCATCGCAGGGGTACTAGTGATGCCTGCTGGTTCCACCAGTTCAGACCTCTCTGCTCCTTACATAGTCTAGGTGCTCCACATTCGCCTGCCTTGCGAGTCTATCATGTATGAGACCGGTCCAGACTTCACCACAATTCTGCCAAGTAACCACAGTTTCTTACAGAGATCAGGTCGGCAACTTTAAATGACCTGTTTCCTTTTACCGAATTGTGCTGCTTCTCTCTGCTAATCCTTCAAGGCCGGGTGGTAAGGGTCCGCTCGAATATGGTGGATGCTGTTTGTTTTGGCGAGGTGCTGAAATTCCTTCCTGGTAAACACAGTGCCATTGGCAGACACCCAGACCTCAGGGAGGTGGTGGATAGCAAAGAGTTTCGATGATCATCGATCCACATCTCCTGAACATTCAACCACTTGGCATCCAGGTATCAGGAAAATCCCTCCCAGGAAAGGTCCTGCAAAGCCAATGTTTAACCTCGTCCATGGATGAATAAGCTATTCCCATGGTGGGCCATGAGTGGCAAGGTTTGTTGTGTCTGACAGAAATAGCACTGATGTACTAGGTGCTCACTATCCTTATTGATGCAGGGCCACCATATGTCGCTCTTGGCCAACATTTTCATCTTAGTCTGGCCAGGGTGTGCACTGTGCAACTCCTGCAGTGGTGGCTCTCTTGCTGCGGGTGGTACCACTACCCGGGACCCCCAGAGTTAAACTCTGCCCTCACAACTGAGTCAATCTTTTCCAATGAGGTAAAACCTAAGCTAGTCTGACTGGTCATGGTGCCATCTGATCCGGCCCATTCATTTCACCTTGGAAAGGGCTGGATCGCATTGAGTCCAGTTCTTGATGATGAGGCCCGCAGGGTGTCAGGAATGTTTAATACTGGGACAATCTCTTGCGACGACATCAGATTTTGGGGAAGCAGGAGCTGACTGAGGACATCTGTGCCCCCAGCCGATACTGGAAAATGTAGTTCCAGATCACCAACAACAAAGTCCATCGCTGTACCTTGGCGGCCGAGATTGGAGGAATAGGCTTGTTCTCACGGAGTAGTCCCGGCATTGGCTTGTGGTCTGTTATGGTGGTGAAACGGTGGCCGCACACATACTGGCGGAATTTCTTCACACCGGAAATTACATCAAGGCCTTCTTTTTCAAACTCCTGTTCTGCGTCGGTGATAGTTCGCGAGGCGAAGGTGATGGGCCTTTGTGAGCTGTCCTCCATCCCATGGGACCAGACCGCACCTATTTCATAAGGTGAAGTGTGGCAGGACAAGATGATTTGTTTGCTTGGATTGAAATGGTCCAACAAGCTGTACGACTGTCAGGCCTGTTTAAGGTGGTGGAAAGCCTGTTCTTGTGGATCTTTCCAAACAGTGCTGGTGTTTCTTTAACAGATGTAGAGGCACCAACGTTGGTGCCAAATTGGGGATGACCATAGTAGTTTACCATCCCTAAAAATGATTTTAGCTCTTAGACATTCTTTGGACTTCTTTTATGGTCCCCACCTTGTCCTCAAGAGGGTGCCGGCCTTTTGAGTCCAATTTGAATCCTCAGTAGGTGGTCTCGCTGGCCTGGGATGTACTCTTCTCTCCGTTCAACCTGATGGAAGCATCTCTGAGTCTCCTTCAAAGTTCTAAGCTGGCTAAATGCTCTTTGTGTAACATTCCTATCAGATCGAGCACAACCTTCGGGATGGTTTGGAGTAGATTTTCCATTGTGTGTTGAAATATCGCACAGATGAAAGAGACATTGAAGGGAAACCTGGTGTACTGAGAAATACCTCTGTGCGTATTAATGGTCGCATACCTCCGGGGATCCTCGTCCAATTCCAATTGTAAATAAGCGTGACTTAAGTCATGTTTTGTGTAAGTGAGGCCCTCCTGCCAACTAGCACTTCACAGCTCCAGGGTCCCAGGTTCGATTCCCGGCTTGGGTCACTGTCTGTGTGGAGTCTGCGCGTTCTCCCCGTGTCTGCGTGGGTTTCCTCCGGGTGCTCCGGTTTCCTCCCACAGTCCAAAGTGGATTGGCTGTGATAAATTGCCCTTAGTGTCCAAAAAGGTTAGGTGGAGTTACTGAGTTAGGGTAGACGCGTGGGCTCAAGTAAGGTGCTCTTTCCAAGGGCCGCTGCAGACTCGATGGGCAGAATGGCCTCCTTCAGCTCTGTAAATTCAGTGATTTTGTGAAGTGATTTAACTCAGCCTCAACATTTTGGTGCAAGACATGAGGAACGATGAGCCTCGTCCTGATTAAACTCGGTGTGGATTCAGGGTTGACGTAAACCTTGGCCGTTATCCTTTAGATTCTGCCTGGCTTGTTCTGAAACACATCCTAATAATTGCATAAGACTTCCTGGAAAATGCCACCTGATATCTTAAAAATCTGTAACTAGTTTAGCTTGATTTGTCACCAACTTGGCAGCTTAAGCTCAAAATCTGGGGCGGGATTCTCCGCCGGCGGGATTCTCCGTTTTCCCAGCGCCCGGGGATTTCCCGACGGCGTGGGGCTGCCCCATTGCCCAGCCGGCGTAACGGAGACTCCCGCCGGAGGGTCGGGGCAGAAATGTGGCGGAGAATCCAACCCCCAAACTCCGTCTGAGAAGTATTTGAAAGTTTGTTCGCCCACCACTGTGGCTGCCACCCGTATGCCGACCTCCATGCTTATTGGTTGCCCATTGAGCATGAGGATTATTTCTATTGGGGCCGTTTTTCTTACTTTCACCATTTTCATAATTCTTCATCGGAGTTCTTCTCCACTATATTCACAGGTGTGGTTTTTTTTAAGACTTGGTGTGCCTTGCTTGGCATGGCAACGTGAATGTTGCACCTAAAACTGATGAATTCTCTACAGTGGCATGTTTCTTAGGGATGTTCTCCCCCCCCGCATCTACAGCATTCCACAGAATTCCTGGGTTGACGGCCCGTTTTTCGTCCTGACCTCTGACTACAATCCTGTTCCTGGGATATGCCCTCTGCATCCCTCCCTGACACCCACCAATTCCCCACTGCCCCCTCCCCGACTGTCGCTGACCACGTGACCATCCCCCATGATCCCCTGACTAGCTTCCAACCCAACTACCTCCCGTCTACCCTCTGGGGCAGCATGGCGGCACAGTGGTTAGCACTGCTACCTCACCGCGCCAGAGACCCAGGTTCGATTCCAGCCTCGGGTGACTGTCTGTGTGGAGTTTGCATGTTCTCCCTGTGTCTGCGTGGGTTTCCTCCGGTTTCCATCATATATGTAATTAATTGCTTTTCTAAAACACTTTGGGGCATCCTGAAGATGTTACAAATTGGATGGGATTGGATTTGTTTATTGTCACGTGTACCGAGGGACAGTGAAAAGTATTTTTCTGTGTGCAGCTCAGACAGATTCCTCCGTACCTGAAAAGAAAATACATTGGGCAAACATAAAATACACAATGTAAATACATAGACACTGGCATCGGGTGAAGCATACAGAGTGTAGTACCACTCAGGAAAGAAGATGTGTGGAGAGATCAGTTCAGTCCATAAGAGGGTCATTTAGGAGTCTGGTGACAGTGGGGAAGAAGCTGTTTTTGAGTCTGTTCGTGTGTGTTCTCAGACTTCTGTATCTCCTGCTCGATGGAAGAAGTTGGAAGAGTGAGTAAGCCGGGTGGGAGGGATCTTTGATTATGCTGCCCGCTTTCCCCAGGCAGCGGGAGGTGTAGATGGAGTCAATGGATGGGAGGCAGGTTTGTGTGATGGACTGGGCGGTGTTCACGACTCTCTGAAGTTTCTTGCGGTCCTGGGCCGAGCAGTTGCCATACCAGGCTGTGATGCAGCCCGATAGGATGCTTTCTATGGTGCATCTGTAAAAGTTGGTAAGAGTAAGTGTGGACATGCTGAATTTCCTTAGTTTCCTGAGGAAGTATAGGCGCTGTTGTGCTTTCTTGGTGGTAGCGTCGACGTGGGTGGACCAGGACAGATTTTTGGAGATGTGCACCCCTAGGAATTTGAAACTATCAACCATCTCCACCTCGGCCCCGTTGATGCTGACAGGGGTGTGTGTGTAGGGTACTTCACAATTGGTAAATAAATGCAAGTTTTCTTAAAAAATATATTAATGCGGACTTAGTACTGGAACCTATACCGAGTTTTTTATAGTGCTAGAAAAATCTCTGGTGGTGTTGCTCACCTTGAGGAGGAGATTGCACTATTTTCTAACAATGTGGCCAATTGTCCTCACACTAAACCTTGGCCTTTGGCCCTGACTACAGCCTACCCACAGCCCGGCCTTCTCGCCAGCCCTGGATACTGCACTGCGGGGGTTCAGTTCATGAGAATATATGGTAAGAAATGCAGAAAAATATGATTACAAATGTTAATAAAGGCTTTAACATAACTCGACTGACAAATGAGATTGGACATGTGCTGGGACTCAAAGCATATGCTGACTCTCGAGCCAGTCAGCTCCTCCATTTACAAGGCATTAATTTATGCTAAGCAGAGACCATCAAAGGCTTGCGGATGACTTGTGAACAAACTGGAGCAGTCAAGTGTTATTCACACAGGGCTACCAATGGTAATCTCTGCCTGCATCGGAAACATCTGTGCTCATAGTTTCTTTTGAATGCAATCCAGTTAGACGAGGGAGGGGGGAGAGAGAGAGACACACAGAGAGAAAAAGAGTGGGAAGGAGGGCAGAGAAAGGGTGCGAGGGAGGGCTGAGTAAGTTGGAGGGAGGAGAGAGAGAGAGAGGGTGAAAAAGAAAGGGTGGGTGGGGAGAGAAAGAGGGAAGGAAGAGAGAATAGGTGGGAGGGAGAAGAGAGAAAGGGGAGGGGGGACAGAAAGAGAGAGAGATAGAATGGGCGGGAATGGAGAGAATGGAGGAGGGTTTAAAGAGAAAGGGTGGGAGTCAGAGGAGAGAGGGAGAGGGAGGTGAGAGAAGGAAAGAAAGGGTGGGAGTGAGAGGAATGGAGGAGGGAGAGAGAGAGCGAAAGGGGGAGAGAGAGAGAGAGAGGGTGGGAGGGAGAGAGCGAAAGGGAGAGAGAGAGGGAGAGAGGGTGGGAGGGAGAGGAGGGAGGAGAGAGAGAGAGGGTGGGTGGGAGAGGAATGGCGGAGAGAAAGAGAGAGAGAAAGGAGAGAGAAAGAGAGAGAAAGGATGGGAGTGAGAGGAACGGAGGACGGAGTAGAGCGAGAGAGAGAGAGAGGGTCCGAGGGAGAGGAGGGAAAAAAGCAAGAAGACTTGCATTTATATATCACCTACAACAACCTCCAGATATCTCAAAGCACTTTTTGAACTTGTCACTACTGTAATGTGGGCAATGTGGCAATTTACACACAGCAAGATCCCATAAACAACAATGTGAGGACGAGCAGACAATCCGTTTTTGTGATGTTGGTTGAGGAATAAACATTGGCCAGAAGACGAGGGAGAGACGGAAGCCCGCTCTGCTTGGAAAGAATGCATGAGACCTTTTCCATCTGAGCAAGCGGAAAGGGTGCAACGTCTTGTCTGAGAGATGTTAGCGCCACACTCCATCGACAGGCCCACGTGTGTCAGCCTGGATTTGGTCTTCAATTCTTCATAGTGGGACTTGCACCCCAAACCACCTGAGTGGGCGACGAGAGCGTTACCCACTGAACCACCACTGACGTTAAAAGGGTGGGAGTGAGAGGAGGTGGAGGAGAGGGGGAGAAGTTGGAAAGGAAGGCACCTGTTTGTGGATGTGGAATGAAGTAGCCACTGGCTCAGCGAGTAAACGCACCACCCAGTTGGATGGTCAGCATATTGAGCAGGTTTAATCTGCGTGAGGTGACCTCATTCAGGGCATGATATCGGGCCCAAGTCCCCATTCAGAGATATGAGGAAGCAAAATCGAAGAGGCGTGGGAAGAGGAAGAACGGTAGCACAGTGGTTAGCGTTGTTGCTTCACAGCTCCAGGGTCCCAGGTTCGATTCCCGGCTTGGGTCACTGTCTGTGTGGAGTCTGCACATCCTCCCCGTGTCTGCGTGGGTTTCCTCCGGGTGCTCTGGTTTCCTCCCACAGTCCAAAGATGTGCAGGTTAGGTGGATTGGCCGTGCTAAATTGTCCCTTGGTGTCCAAAAGGTTAGGAGGGGTTATTGGGTTATGGGGATAGGGTGGAAGTGAGGGCTTAAGTGGGTCAGTGCAGACTGGATTGGCCGAATGGCCTCCTTCTGCACTGTGTGTTCTGTTATCTATGTTATGTCACCATTCAGTATCTGGGTGCACGCATTAACAACGGAGCCAGCGGGCAAGGTTGTGAGTGATGGGCAGTAACTGGAGATCTGCCAGTCCCAATGGGAACATACCCCGAGCTGGGATCAGCATCTTCAGGAAAGGCGGAGAGTGATGTGGAGAAAATAGGAGTCTGGCGCAATCGAACGGCTTTGTCGCATCCAACTCGGTGATGCAACAAGACCATTAAATCCCAGTTGGAAAGCCTTGCGAGATTTCGCAAGACACCACAATCTGGATCTTGCCCTCACTGGTCAAGATTCAGATGAACATATTTAAATCAGCCATTAGGGTCATTTTAATATGTTGTTGCCGGATTCTCCGGAGACCCAGGAATGAACGCCACAAACGCGGACCAGGCGTAATGGCACCTGGGGGCGGGGTGTCTCCCAGGCCAATGGAGACCCCTGGGTGGTGAGCTACCCTCCAATCTGCAGGAACTGTTCCAGAGTCTTTAGAATCCTGGAAGATGACCACCAATGCATCCACTATTTCTCAGGCCACTTCCTGAAGTACTCTGGGATGTAGATTCTCAGGCCCTGGGAATATACCGGCCTTCAATCCCATCAATTTCCCCAACACCATTTCACTACTAATATTGATCTCCTTCAGTTCCTCCCTCTCACTAAACCCTGTGTTCCCCAACATTTCTGGTACGTTATTTGTGCCCTCATTTGTGAAGACAGAACCAAAGTCTGTGGTTAGTTGATCAGCCATTTCTTTGTTCCCTATTGTACATTCCCCTGTTTTTGACTGTAAGGGACCTACATGTGTCTTCACCAATCTTTTTCTCTTTACCTACATATAGAAACTTTTACAGTCAGTTTTTATGTTCCCTGCAAGCTTACTCTCGTACTCTATTTTCCCCTTCTTAATCAATCCCTTTGTCCTTCTTTGCTGAATTCTAAATTGTTCCCAATCCTCAGACATGTTGGGCGGGATTCTCCGACCCCCCGCCGGGTCGGAGAATCGGCGGGGGGGTGGGGTGGCGGGAATCCCATCCCGCCGCTCCGACGCCGGCTGCTGAATTCTCCGTCGCCGGTTTTCGGGCGGGGGCGGGCATTACGCTGCACCGGTCGGGGGCCGTTGGCAGCGGCCCCCCCCCCGGCAATTCTCTGGGCCCCGATGGGCCAAGCGGTCGCCTGTTTTCGGCCAGCCCCGCCGGCCTGAAATGGACATGGTCCATCACAGCGATACCTGGCTTGTAGGCCGGCTGGGTGAGTCCTCGGAGGGCGCGGGGGATCCGGCCCAGGGGGGGAGAGGGGGGGAAAGAGGGGGGGGGGGGGGAAGAGGGGGGGGGAAAAGAGAGGGGGGGGGAAAAGAGAGGGGTGGGGAAAAGAGAGGGGTGGGGAAAAGAGAGGGGTGGGGAAAAGAGAGGGGGGGGAAAAGAGAGGGGGGGGGGAAAGAGTGGGGGGGAAAGAGGGAGTGGGGAAAGAGGGGGGGGGAAGAGGGGGGGGGAAGAGGGGGGGAAGAGGGGGGGAAGAGGGGGGGGAGAGAGGGCGGGAGAGGGGGGGAGAGGGGGGGGAGGGGGGCCCACCGATCTGCGGGAGGGCCTGTGCTGTGGGTGCACTCTTTCCTTCCGCGCTGGCCACTGTTGGGCTCCGCTGTGGCCGGCGCAGAGAAGAACCCCCCTGTGCATGCGCGGAATCGCGCCGGTCCTTCGACGCTGGTTGGCGCCGGCCTAGCCCCTGGAAGTCCAGATGATACCGCACCTTCCGGTCGGCCCGACGCCGGAGTGATTCGCGCCAGTCTTGGCGCTGGCGTCGAGCCATCCGGCCAGTTGCGGGAGAATCCCGCCCGTTGTTTTTCTTGGCCAATCTGTATGTTTCTTCCTTGAATCTAATACTGTCTCTAATTTCCCTTGTAAGCCATGGATTGGCCACCTTTCCCGTTTTACTGTTGTGTCAGACAGGAATAAACAATTGTTGCAGTTCCCCCATGCGCTCTTTCAATGTTTGCCATTGCCTATCCACCGTCATCCCTTTAAGTAACGTTCCCCGATCCATCAGAGCCAACTCACGCCTCATTCTATCACAGTTCCCTTTATTTAGATTCAGGACCCGAGTCTCAGAATCAACTATGTCACTCTCCATCTTGATGGAGAATTCTATCCTATTATGGTCACTCATCCCCAAGGGCTCGCACAACTAGATTGACAATGATTCCCTTCTCATTACCCAGTACCCAGTCTAGGATGACCTGTTCTCCAGTTGGTTCAACGTATTGATCCACAAAACCATCCGGTATACACTCCAGGAATTCCTCCTCTACGTATTGTGGCTAATTTGATTTGCCCAATCTATACGCAGATTGAAGTCACCAATAATTACAAATGTTCCTTTATCGCATGTGTCTCTAATTTCCTGATCAATGCCAATCCCAGTTTGGGGGTGTATGTACGATGCCCCTTATGTTTTTTGCCCCTTGGTGTTTCTTAGCTCTACCCATACAGATCCCACATTGTCAGAGCGAATACCTTTCCTCACTGTGTTAATTTCCTCTTGAACCAGCATTGCCACTCCACCACCTTTTCCTTTTTGTTTGTACTTCCTCAATACTGAATACCCCTGGGCATTGAGTTCCCGTCCCTGGTCACCCTGCAGCCATATCTCCGTAATCCTGATTCATTCATTCACTTTATTGCGAATGTTCTGCGTGTTGAGGCACAAAGCCTTTAAGCTTGTCGTTTTAACATTGATTGTTTCGCTCCCAATGTTTTCACTGTGGCCCTGTTTGAATTTGACTCTTGGTTTCTCTGCCTATCAATTTTCTTATTGCCCTTTCTTGTCTTTTGTTTTTGTCCTTGTTTCTTCCTCCTCTGACTCCTCGCACAGGTCCCCATCCCCCTGCCATATTAGTTCAAACCCTCCCCAACCACTCTCACAAATACCCCCCCCCCCCCCAGGACATCAGTCCCAGTCCTGCCCAGGTGTAACACATCCAGTTTCTACTGGTCCTACCTCCCCCAGAACAGGTCCCAATGTCCCAGGAATAATAATAATCTTTATTATTGTCACAAGTAGGCTTACATTAACACGGCAATGAAGTTACTGTGAAAAGCCCCTAGTCGCCACATTCCGGCACCTGTTCGGGTACACAGAGGGAGAATTCAGAATGTCCAATTCACCTAACAGCACGTCTTTCGGGACTTGTGGGAGGAAACCGGAGCACCCGGAGGAAACCCACGCAGACACGGGGAGGACGTGCAGACTCCACACAGACAGTGACCCAAGCCGGGAATCAAACCTGGGACCCTGGAGCTATGAAGAAACAGTGCTAACCACTGTGCTGCTGAATCTGCATGAATCTGAGACCCTCCCCCACACACCATCTCTGGGCCAGAAATAGTCGCCTGAAATTTCCTGCTATTTCTGCTCTGACTAGCATGTGGCAACGGCAGTAATCCTGAGATCACAACCTTCGAGGTTCGACTTCACAACTTCCTTCCGAGCTCCCTGTATTCTGCTTTTAGGACCTCATCCCTTTTTTTTTTACCCATGTTGTTGGTACCGATGTGAACCACGGCCACTGGCTGTTCACCCTCCCCCCCAGAATGTCCTATACCCGCTCCGAGACATCCTTAACCCTAGCACCAGGGAGGCAACATACCATCCTGGAGTCGCGTTTGCGGCCAGAGAAACATCTGTCTATTCCCTTTACAATTGAATCCCCGATAACTATTGCACTGTCACACTTATCACCCCTCCCCTCTGCAGCAGAACCAACCGTGGTGCCACGAGTTTGGCTGTTGCTGTTTTCCCCTGAGAGGCCATTCCCCTCGACAGTATCCAAAGCGGTATATCTGTTCTGCAGGGGAATGGCCACAGGAGATTTCTGCACTACCTGCCTCGCTCTCTTGCTCTGTCTGGTGGTCACCCATTCCCTTCCTGCCTGCGGAGCCTGAGCCTGCGGTGTGACCTCTCTATACGTGCTAATCACGACACTCTCTGCCTCGCGGATGCTCCACTGTATCTCCAGCTGCCGCTCCAGCTCTGAAACCTGGACTTCCAGAGCTGCAGCTGGAGACACTTCCTGCACAAATGCTGGCCCCCGGCCCTGGAAATGTTCCCGGCTTCCCACTTGGAGCAGGAGGAGCAAAGCAAGGCTTTGAGCTCTCCTGCCATGACTTGCCCCTTTAAATTAAACCTTTGAAAAATGTTTGACATCAAATGATATCCAATTCTCTGTGGCATCTCCCACTGCTCGTGCACAGAGCAGTGTTATATTACAGGGTTGCAGGATGAGGTGGGCGTGTGAGCTTAAGTAGGGTGCTCTTTCAGAGGATTGGTGCAGAATCTATAGCCCAAATGGCCTCCTCCTGCACTGTAGGGATTCTATGATTCCACAACAAAACCCACCATTGGTATCATTCTGGGTGGAATTGGTGTGAACTGCTGTTTGAGGGGGGGCGGGTGATAGTTGGCCTTGATCCAGGTGCTGACTATATAAATAATATAATAATAATCTACTTTGTTTATCAGTGTCACAAGTAGGCTTACATTAACACTGCAATGAAGTTACTGTGAGAATCCCCTAGTCGCCACATTCCGGCGCCTGTTCGGGTCACAGAGGGAGAATTCAGAATGTCCAATTCACCTAACAGCACGTCTTTCGGGACTTGTGGGGGGAAACCGGAGCACCCGGAGGAAACCCACGCAGACACGGGGAGAACGTGCAGACTCCACACAGACAGTGACCCAAGCCGGGAATCGAACCTGGGACCCTGGAGCTGTGAAGCAGCAGTGCTAACCACTGTGCTGTCGTGCCTCCCCACGGCACACATCCTGTGTGGGCCAACAATGGGCCAACAATGGAGGCTCTGAACAATCAACTGACTCCACACCAAATCTGTAGTAGGATCGAATGGCCAGTGGATAGCGAGAGACACATAGATATATAAAGAGAAACAGAAATGGACAGGTGGCAGAGTGTAGTTCGGAAACATAAGAGGCCAAAATTCTGCCGTCTCCGGCAGCGCACCGCCCACGGGTTTCCGAGCGGCGTGGGGGTGACTTCAATTGACACGCGTGGTGAGAAGAGAATCTCGCCGCCAGTGAACGGCGCGCGGCCGAGAAACACGTGGCTTGGGCACCGGAGAATCCCACCCAGAAACTTGGAAAACAACAGGAGAAGGAGGCCATTTGGCCGTTCGAGTCTGTTCCGCCATTCAACATGATCATGTTGGACACGAGATACCGAATGATAAAGCAAAATCGATTGAAGCTAAATATTGAGAGAAAGACAAAAATAAAGAGAGCTAGATGGAGACGAATAGATGAGAGAGATATGGACAGACAGGAGATAAGGAGAAAACGACAGAGATTTAATATCAGGTGGATAGCTAGAAAAACCAATGGAGATATTGAAATGGATATCTTGGAAATAAAGCAGATAGGCAGTGAGGTAGCGAGATCAACAGATGGATGTATAGATTGAGAGGTGAACTGATATTAAACGGTGCTGTCAAACTTCCTTCAAACAATAGTTGGAATCAGTCTGATAGGAAGAATACGTTTTTACCCACTGCTGGCTTCTCGACCCAATGAACTGGAGTTGTCACAATCTCTTTGATCTGTCTCGGATCATTATCACTCAAAAGAATATTTGCATTTCATGAATTTGAATGGCTGTCAAGTAACCGGCTCTCGGTGCAATGAATTCATTATTTTCTTGTTGTTTATTTATACTGTCCCTGTGAGAAATCGTATGCTCATTCAGGCCGGGGCACTTGTAGCAGCAAGACATTTGTCATCAATCTCTCAGACCAGATTCAAAGTTCCAAGGAGAGGCTTTCGAACCTGAAATGCCAACTTTGTTTCCTTCTCCAGGGATGCTGCCTGACCTGCCGAATATTTTATTGTGTTTCATTCAGAAGGTGGATTTTTCCAGCCCTTTCCACCAATTGGATCTTCCAGTTCCGCCAAAGATTATAACTGACGCCACAAACCTAAAGCAAAGTTTGATGTGAAGCGGGGAAGCACTGGGCAATACATTTCTGCAGAGAGGATCATTCCAGGCTGCGGCCCAGTACCTGCTCAAGAATCACTGTTGGAAGCAAAGAATCATAGAATTTACAGTACAGCAGGAGGCCATTCGGCCCATCAAGTCTGCACCAGCCTTGGAAAGAGCACCCTACGTAAACGCACACCTCCACCCTATCCGCATAAACCCAGTAATCAGACCAAACCTTTTGACAACGAAGGGACAATTTAGCATGGCCAATCCACCAGATGTCCAGGGATGTGCAGATTAGGTGGATTGGCCATGCTAAATTGTCCCTTAGTGTCCAAAGATGTGCAGGTTAGGTGGATTGGCCGTGTTAAATTGTCCCTTAGTGTCCAAAGATGTACAGGTTAGGTGGATTGGCCATGTTAAATTGTCCCTTAGTGTCCAAAGATGTGCAGGTTAGGTGGATTGGCCGTGTTAAATTGTCCCTTAGTGTCCAAAGATGTACAGGTTAGGTGGATTGGCCATGTTAAATTGTCCCTTAGTGTCCAAAGATGTACAGGTTAGGTGGATTGGCCATGCTAAATTGTCCCTTAGTGTCCAAAGATGTGCAGGTTAGGTGGATTGGCCATGCTAAATTGTCCCTTAGTGTCCAAAGATGTGCAGATTAGGTGGATTGGCCATGCTAAATTGTCCCTTAGTATCCAAAGATGTGCAGGTTAGGTGGATTGGCCATGATAAATTGTCCCTTAGTGTCCAAAGATGTGCAGGTTAGGTGGATTGGCCATGTTAAATTGTCCCTTAGTGTCCAAAGATGTGCAGATTAGGTGGATTGGCCATGCTAAATTGTCCCTTAGTGTCCAAAGATGTGCAGATTAGGTGGATTGGCCATGCTAAATTGTCCCTTAGTGTCCAAAGATGTGCAGGTTAGGTGGATTGGCCATGCTAAATTGTCCCTTAGTGTCCAAAGATGTGCAGGTTAGGTGGATTGGCCATGATAAATTGTCCCTTAGTGTCCAAAGATGTACAGGTTAGATGGATTAGCCATGTTAAATTGTCCCTTAGTGTCCAAAAATGTGCAGGTTAGGTGGATTGGCCATGCTAAATTGTCCCTTAGTGTCCAAAGATGTGCAGGTTAGGTGGATTGGCCGTGTTAAATACATGCCCCCGAGTAATTGACCGCTCTACCCTGGGGAAAAGCCTCTGACTATCCACTCTGTCTATGCCCCTCATAATTTTATAGACCTCTATCAGGTCACCCCTCAACCTTCGTTGTTCCAGTGAGAACAAACTGAGTTTATTCAACCGCTCCTCATAGCTAATGCCCTCCATACCAGGCAACATTCTGGTAAATCTCTTCTGCACCCTCTCTAAAACCTCCACATCCTTCTGGTAGTGTGGTGACCAGAATTGCACATTATACTCCAAGTGTGGCCTAACTAAGGTTCTATACAGCTGCAACATGACTTGCCAATTCTTATACTCAATGCCCCGGCCAATGAAGGCAAGCATGCCGTATGCCTTCTTGACTACCTTCTCCACCTGTGTTGCCCCTTTCAATGACCTGTGGACCTGTACTCCCAGATCTCTTTGACTTTCAATACTCTTGAGGGTTCTACCATTCACTGTATATTCCCTTCCTGCATTAGACCTTCCAAAATGCATTACCTCACACCTGACTGTGAGATGTGGCAGGTCCGGGAGGCTTCCAGCGTCCCGGATGGCTTCATCTGCAGAAAGTGCACCCAACTGGAGCTCCTCACAGACCGCATGGTTCGGTTGGAGCAGCAATTGGATGCACTTAGGAGCATGCAGGTGGCGGAACTGCACCAAATTCTCACTCTGTCTGTGTCTCACTCACTCAGGCTGTGTCTCTTTGACCAGCGCAACGCTTACTGAGTGCGCTTTCTGTCTGTCTTTTATACAGACTTCAGGATGACTCACACTACTTAAACTTCAAAGAGAAGAATACAATGTGTACCTTTGTGCCCCTAAACAGGGTGAAATGCCAGGGTGAAGTGCCAGTGGAGTGCCAGGGTGCAGTGCCAGGTTGAAGTGCCAGGGGAGTGCCAGGGTGCAGTGCCAGGGTGCAGTGCCAGGGTGAAGTGCCAGGGTGCAGTGCCAGGGGAGTGCCAGGGTGAAGTGCCAGGGGAGTGCCAGGGTGCAGTGCCAGGGTGAAGTGCCAGGGTGCAGTGCCAGGGTGCAGTGCTAGGGGAGTGCCAGTGTGAAGTGCCAGGGGAGTGCCAGGGGAGTGCCAGGGTGAAGTGCCAGGGTGAAGTGTCAGGGGAGTGTCAGGGTGCAGTGCCAGGGGAGTGTCAGCGGGCAGTGTCAGGGTGCAGTTCCAGGGTGAAGTGCCAGGGGAGTGCCAGGGTGAAGTACCAGAGTGAAGTGCCAGGGGAGTGCCAGGGTGAAGTGCCAGGGTGAAGTGCCAGGGGAGTGCCAGGGTGAGTGCCAGGGTGCAGTGCCAGGGTGAAGTGCCAGGGTGAAGTGCCAGGGTGAAGTGCCAGGGGAGTGCCAGGGTGAAGTGTCAGGGGAGTGCCAGGGTGCAGTGCCAGGGTGCAGTGCCAGGGGAGTGCCAGGGTGAGGTGCCAGGGGAGTGCCAGGGGAGTGCCAGGGTGCAGTTCCAGGGTGCAGTTCCAGGGTGAAATGCCAGGGGAGTGCCAGGATGAAGTGCCAGAGTGAAGTGCCAGGGGAGTGCCAGGGTGAAGTGCCAGGGTGAAGTGCCAGGGGAGTGCCAGGGTGCAGTGCCAGGGTGAAGTGCCAGGGGAGTGCCAGGGTGACGTGCCAGGGGAGTGCCAGGGTGCAGTGCCAGGGGAGTGCCAGGGTGCAGTGCCAGGGTGCAGTGCCAGGGTGCAGTGCCAGGGTGCAGTGCCAGGGTGCAGTGCCAGGGTGAAGTGCCAGGGGAGTGCCAGGGTGAAGTGCCAGGGTGCAGTGCCAGGGTGACGTGCCAGGGGAGTGCCAGGGTGCAGTGCCAGGGTGCAGTGCCAGGGTGACGTGCCAGGGTGCAGTGCCAGGGGAGTGCCAGGGTGCAGTGCCAGGGTGCAGTGCCAGGGTGAAGTGCCAGGGTGCAGTGCCAGGGTGAACTGCTAGGGGAGTGCCAGGGTGAAGTGTCAGGGGAGTGTCAGGGTGCAGTGCCAGGGGAGTGCCAGGGTGAAGTGTCAGGGGAGTGTCAGGGTGCAGTGCCAGGGGAGTGCCAGGGTGCAGTTCCAGGGTGCAGTTCCAGGGTGAAATGCCAGGGGAGTGCCAGGATGAAGTGCCAGAGTGAAGTGCCAGGGGAGTGCCAGGGTGCAGTGCCAGGGTGCAGTGCCAGGCTGAAGTGCCAGGGTGCAGTGCCAGGGTGAGGTGCCAGGGGAGTGCCAGGATCAAGTGCCAGAGTGAAGTGCCAGGGGAGTGCCAGGGTGAAGTGCCAGGGGAGTGCCAGGGTGCAGTGCCAGGGTGAAGTGCCAGGGGAGTGCCAGGGTGAAGTGCCAGGGTGCAGTGCCAGGGGAGTGCCAGGGTGAAGTTCCAGGGGAGTGCCAGGGTGCAGTGCCAGGGTGAAGTGCCAGTGTGAAGTGCCAGGGGAGTGCCAGGGTGAAGTGCCAGTGTGAAGTGCCAGGGGAGTGCCAGGGTGAAGTGCCAGGGTGCAGTGCCAGGGGAGTGCCAGGGTGAAGTTCCAGGGGAGTGCCAGGGTGAAGTGCCAGTGTGAAGTGCCAGGGGAGTGCCAGGGTGAAGTGCCAGGGTGCAGTGCCAGTGTGAAGTGCCAGGGGAGTGCCAGGGTGAAGTGCCAGGGTGAAGTGTCAGGGGAGTGTCAGGGTGCAGTGCCAGGGGAGTGTCAGCGTGCAGTGCCAGGGTGCAGTTCCAGGGTGAAGTGCCAGAGTGAAGTGCCAGGGTGCAGTGCCAGTGTGAAGTGCCAGGGGAGTGCCAGGGTGAAGTGCCAGGGTGAAGTGTCAGGGGAGTGTCAGGGTGCAGTGCCAGGGGAGTGTCAGCGTGCAGTGCCAGGGTGCAGTTCCAGGGTGAAGTGCCAGAGTGAAGTGCCAGGGGAGTGCCAGGGGAGTGCCAGGGGAGTGCCAGGGTGAAGTGCCAGGGTGAAGTGCCAGGGGAGTGCCAGGGTGCAGTGCCAGGGTGCAGTGCCAGGGTGCAGTGCCAGGGTGCAGTGCCAGGGGAGTGCCAGGGTGAAGTGTCAGGGGAGTGCCAGGGTGCAGTGCCAGGGTGAAGTGCCAGGGTGCAGTGCCAGGGTGAAGTGTCAGGGGAGTGCCAGGGGAGTGCCAGGGTGCAGTTCCAGGGTGCAGTTCCAGGGTGAAATGCCAGGGGAGTGCCAGGGAGAAGTGCCAGAGTGAAGTGCCAGGGGAGTGCCAGGGGAGTGCCAGGGTGAAGTGCCAGGGGAGTGCCAGGGTGAAGTGCCAGGGTGCAGTGCCAGGGTGCAGTGCCAGGGTGCAGTGCCAGGGTGAAGTGCCAGGGCAGTGCCAGGGTGAAGTGTCAGGGGAGTGCCAGGGTGCAGTGCCAGGGTGCAGTGCCAGGGGAGTGCCAGGGTGAAGTGCCAGGGTGAAG
Organism: Scyliorhinus torazame; assembly: GCF_047496885.1. NCBI lineage: Eukaryota > Metazoa > Chordata > Chondrichthyes > Carcharhiniformes > Scyliorhinidae > Scyliorhinus > Scyliorhinus torazame. Next base: position 40,731,846 of record NC_092738.1, on the reverse strand, counting down.
TGCCAGGGTGCAGTGCCAGGGTGCAGTGCCAGGGTGCAGTGCCAGGGTGCAGTGCCAGGGGAGTGCCAGGGTACAGTGCCAGGGTGCAGTGCCAGGGGAGTGCCAGGGTGCAGTGCCAGGGGAGTGCCAGGGTGAAGTGCCAGATGAAGTGCCAGGGTGCAGTGCCAGGGGAGTGTCAGGGTGAAGTGTCAGGGTGCAGTGCCAGCGTGCAGTGCCAGGGTGCAGTGCCAGGGGAGTGCCAGGGTGCAGTGCCGGGGAGTGCCAGGGTGCAGTGCCAGGGTGCAGTGCCAGGGTGCAGTGCCAGGGTGCAGTGCCAGGGGAGTGTCAGGGTGCAGTGCCAAGGTGCAGTGCCAGGGGAGTGCCAGGGGAGTGCCAGGGTGAAGTGCCAGGGGAGTGCCAGGGTGAAGTGCCAGGGGAGTGCCATGGTGCAGTGCCAGGGTGCAGTGCCAGGGTGAAGTGCCAGGGTGAAGTGCCAGGGTGCAGTGCCAGGGCGGTGCCAGGGTGAAGTGCCAGAGTGAAGTGCCAGGGGAGTGCCAGGGGAGTGCCAGGGTGCAGTTCCAGGGTGAAGTGCCAGGGTGAAGTGCCAGGGGAGTGCCAGAGTGAAGTGCCAGGGGAGTGCCAGGGGAGTGCCAGGGTGCAGTGCCAGGGTGAAGTGCCAGGGTGAAGTGCCAGGGTGAAGTGCCAGGGGAGTGCCAGGGTGAAGTGTCAGGGGAGTGCCAGGGTGCAGTGCCAGGGTGCAGTGCCAGGGGAGTGCCAGGGTGAAGTGCCAGGGTGCAGTGCCAGGGTGAAGTGCCAGGGTGCAGTGCCAGGGTGCAGTGCCAGGGGAGTGCCAGGGTGCAGTGCCAGGGTGAAGTGCCAGGGGAGTGCCCGGGTGAAGTGCCAGGGTGAAGTGCCAGGGTGCAGTGCCAGGGTGCAGTGCCAGGGTGCAGTGCCAGGGTGCAGTGCCAGTGGAGTTCCAGGGTGCAGTGCCAGGGGAGTGCCAGGGTGAAGTGCCAGGGGAGTGCCAGGGTGCAGTGCCAGGGTGCAGTGCCAGGGTGCAGTGCCAGTGGAGTTCCAGGGTGCAGTGCCAGGGGAGTGCCAGGGTGAAGTGCCAGGGGAGTGCCAGGGGAGTGCCAGGGTGACGTGCCGGGGAGTGCCAGGGTGAAGTGCCAGGATGAAGTGCCAGGGTGAAGTGGCAGGGTGCAGTGCTAGGGCGGTGCCAGGGTGAAGTGCCAGGGGAGTGCCAGGTTGAAGTGCCAGGGGAGTGCCAGGGGAGTGCCAGAGTGAAGTGCCACGGTGAAGTGCCAGGGGAGTGCCAGTGTAAAGTGCCAGGGTGCAGTGTCAGGGGAGTGCCAGGGTGAAGTGCCAGGGGAGTGCCAGGGGAGTGCCAGGGTGAAGTGCCAGGGGAGTGCCAGGGTGAAGTGCCAGGGGAGTGCCAGGGTGAAGTGCCAGGGGAGTGCCAGGGGAGTGCCAGGGTGACGTGCCAGGGGAGTGCCAGGGTGCAGTGCCAGGGGAGTGCCAGGGTGCAGTGCCAGGGGAATGTCAGGGTGCAGTGCCAGGGGAGTGCCAGGGTGAAGTGCCAGGGGAGTGCCAGGGTGCAGTGCCAGGAGAGTGTCAGGGTGAAGTGCCAGGGTGAAGTGCCAGGGGGAGTGCCAGGGGAGTGCCAGGGTGAAGTGCCAGGGTGAAGTGCCAGGGGGAGTGCCACGGGAGTGCCAGGGTGAAGTGCCAGGGGAGTGCCAGGGGAGTGCCAGAGTGAAGTTCAGGGTGAAGTGCCAGGGTGCAGTGCCAGGGTGCAGTGCCAGGGTGCAGTGCCAGGGTGCAGTGCCAGGGTGCAGTGCCAGCGTGAAGTGCCAGGGTGAAGTGCCAGGTTGCAGCGCCAGGGTGAAGTGCCAGGGTGAAGTGCCATGGGAGTGCAGGGTGCAGTGCCAGGGGAGTGCCAGGATTAAGTGCCAGGGGAGTGCCAGGGTGAAGTGCCAGGGGTGTGCCAGGGTGCAGTGCCAGGATGCAGTGCCAGGGGAGTGCCAGGATGCAGTGCCAGGGGAGTGCCAGGGTGCAGTGCCAGGGGAGTGCCAGGGTGCAGTGCCAGGGGAGTGCCAGGGTGAAGTGCCAGGGTGCAGTGCCAGGGGAGTGCCAGGGTGAAGTGCCAGAGGAGTGCCAGGGTGCAGTGCCAGGGTGAAGTGCCAGGGGAATGCCAGGGTGCAGTGCCAGGGTGAAGTGCCAGGGTGAAGTGCCAGGGGAGTGCCAGGGTGAAGTGCCAGGGTGAAGTGCCAGGGTGAAGTGCCAGGTTGCAGTGCCAGGGTGAAGTGCCAGGGTGAAGTGCCAGGGTGAAGTGCCAGGGTGAAGTGCCAGAGTGAAGTGCCAGGGTGAAGTGCCAGGGGAGTGCCAGGGTGAAGTGCCAGGGTGAAGTGCCAGGGGAGTGCCAGGGTGAAGTGCCAGGGGAGTGCCAGGGTGCAGTGCCAGGGTGCAGTGCCAGGGTGAAGTGCCAGGGGAGTGCCAGGGTGCAGTGCCAGGGTGAAGTGTCAGGGTGAAGTGCCAGGGGATTGCCAGGGTGCAGTGCCAGGGTGGAGTGCCAGGGTGAAGTGCCAGGGTGAAGTGCCAGGGTGCAGTGCCAGGGTGCAGTGCCAGGGTGCAGTGCCAGTGGAGTGCCAGGGTGAAGTGCCAGGGGAGTGCCAGGGTGAAGGGCCAGGGGAGTGCCAGGGTGCAGGGCCAGGGTGAAGTGCCAAGGGAGTGCCAGGGTGAAGTGCCAGGGGAGTGCCAGGGTGCAGTGCCAGGGTGAAGTGCCATGGGAGTGCCAGGGTGAAGTGCCAGGGGGAAGTGCCAGGGGAGTGCCAGGGTGCAGTGCCAGGGTGAAGTGCCAGGGGAGTGCCAGGGTGCAGTGCCAGGGTGCAGTGTCAGGGGAGTGCCAGGGTGAAGTGCCAGGGGAGTGCCAGGGTGAAGTGCCAGGGTGCAGTGCCAGGGTGAAGTGCCAGGGTGAAGTGCCAGGGGAGTGCCAGGGTGAAGTGCCAGGGGCCCAGGTGAACCTGTAGTGCAGGTTCTACCGGACAACCTCTAATATCAGAACACAGTGGTTTACCACATTCACCCCCTGTTAAAATTGAGACCAGCAGGGTTGGTGGATAACTATATACAATTCGCAATCTTTAATATTTACAGAACAGTGAAAAAATGTCTCTGGTCACCCGGGGGGCCGGTCAGAGGTTCAGCCGGTCCGGCGCCTTGATCGTCCTCTGGGATCGACGAAGTGGAGCCGGCGATGTTGGTGCTGTCGTGGTCGAAGTTGACTCCAGGAGCGTGCCGAAATCCTCTTCATCAACGGGGGTGGGCAGGGGGAGGAGTGACGGGGGTGACGGGGGAGGGGAGGGTGGCACCGGGGCAACGGGGGTGGTATGGGGGTGGAACCTGCTGGTGCCAGGTCCCTGAGGGAGACGGTATCCTGGCGGCCGTCGGGGAACGCCACGTAGGCGTACTGTGGGTTTGCGTGGAGCAGGTGCACCCTTTCCACCAACGGGTCTGCCTTGTGGAGCCGCACATGTTTACGGAGAAGCACGGCTCCCGGAGCTGTGAGCGAAATTGGGAGTGATACCCCGGATGTGGACTTCCTGGGGAAGGTAAAAAGACGTTCCTGCGGTGTCCTGTTAGTAGCAGTGCAGAGTAACGAGCGAATGGAATGTAGTGCAGCAGGGAGGGCCTCTTGCCAGCGGGAGGCCGGGAGATCTCTGGACCGTAGGGCCAGCTGGACGGCCCTCTATACCGTCCCTTTCTTCCTGTCCGTTTCCCCGGGGGTTGAAGCTCGTCGTCCTGCTGGAGGCGATACCCCTGCTGAGCAGGAACTGACGCAGCTCATCACTCATGAATGAGGATCCCCTGTCACTGTGGATGTAGGCGGGGAAACCGAACAGAGCGAAGATCGAATCGAGGGCTTTAATGACGGTGGCAGGCGTCATGTCGGGGCATGGGATGGCGAAGGGAAACCGGGAGTATTCATCGATCACACTGAGGAAATACATGTATCGGTCGGAGGAGGGGAGGGGGCCTTTGAAATCCACGCTGAGGCGTTCAAAGGGGCGGGAGGCCTTCACCAGGTGCGCGCGGTCCGGCCGGTAGAAGTGCGGCTTGCACTCCGCACAGACCTGGCAGTCCTTGGTGATCGTCCTTACTTCCTCGACGGAGTGGGGCAAATTTTGTGCCTTAATGAAGTGGTACAACCGAGTGACCCCTGGGTGACAAAGGCTGTCGTGCAGGGTCCGGAGTCGGTCTACCTGTGCGCTGGCACATGTACCTCGGGATAGGGCGCCTGGGGCTCGTTGAGTTTGCCGGGGCGATACTTAATCTCGTAGTTGTAGGTGGAGAGCTCGATCCTCCACCTCAAGATTTTATCATTTTTGATCTTGCCCCGCTGTGTGCTGTTGAACATGAAGGCTGCCGACCATTGGTCAGTGAGGAGAGTGAATCTCCTGCCGGCCAGGCAATGCCTCCAATGTCGCACAGCCTCAACGATAGCCTGGGCCTCCTTTTCGACGGATGAGTGCCGAATTTCGGAGGCATGGAGGGTGTGGGAAAAGAATGCCACGGGCCTGCCTGCCTGGTTGAGAGTGGCGGCAAGGGCGACGTCCGATGCGTCGCTTTCTACTTGGAAAGGAAGTGTTTCGTCTGCAGCCTGCATCCCGGCCTTGGCGATATTGGCTCTGATCCGGGCGAAGGCCTGTTGGGCCTCGGCCGTCAGGGGGAAATGAGTGGACTGGATGAGAGGGCGGGCCTTGTCCGCATAGTTTGGGACCCACTGAGCGTAATACGAGAAGAACCCCAGGCAGCGTTTGAGGGCCTGGGGGCAGTGGGGGAGGGGGAGCTCCATGAGGGGGCGCTCCATGAGGGGGCGCATGTGGTCGGGATCCGGCCCCAGAACTCCGTTCTGGACCACGTAGCCGAGGGTGGCTAAGCGGTTTGTACGGAACACACACTTCTCCTTGTTATACGTGAGGTTGAGGAGAGTAGCGGTGCGTAGAAATTTAGCGAGGTTGGTGTCGTGGTCCTGCTGGTCATGGCCGCAGATGGTCACATTGTCTAGGTACGGAAACGTGGCCCGCAAGCCGTACCGGTCGACCATTCGGTCCATCTCCCTTTGGAAGACCGAAACCCCATTGGTGACGCCGAAGGGGACCCTAAGGAAGTGATATAGCCGGCCGTCTGCCTCGAAGGCGGTGTATGGCCGGTCCGACTTATGGATGGGGAGCTGGGGGTAGGCGGATTTCAGGTCCACCGTTGAGAAGACCCGGTACTGCGCAATCTGGTTAACCATGTCAGATATGCGTGGGAGGGGGTACGCGTCGAGCTGCGTGTACCTGTTGATGGTCTGGCTGTAGTCCACGACCATTCGATTTTTCTCCCCAGACTTAACCACGACCACTTGAGCTCTCCAGGGGCTGTTGCTGGCCTCGATGACTCCCTCCCGAAGCAACCGCTGGACCTCGGACCTGATGATGGCCTTATCCTGGGTGCTGTACCGTCTGCTCCTGGTGGCGACGGGTTTGCAATCTGGAGTTAGATTGGCAAAGAGGGAAGGAGGATCGACCTTTAGGGTCGCGAGGCCGCACACAGTGAGGGGTGGTAAGGGTCCGCCGAATTTAAGGGTCAGGCTCTGGAGGTTGCACTGGAGGTCCAGGCCAAGGATAAGTGCAGCGCAGAGGTTAGGGAGGCCGTAGAGGCGATAATCGTGGAACTCTACGCCTTGGACTGTGAGCGTGACCGTGCAGTACCCCCGGATCGCTACGCGATGGGATCCAGAGGCCAGGGAGATACTTTGATTGGTAGGGTGTACCTTAAGGGAGCAGCGCCTTACCGTATTCGGGTGTACAAAGCTCTCGGTTCTCCCGGAGTCCAGTAGGCAGGAGGTCACGTGGCCGTTGACTTTCGCGCTGGTGGATGCGTTGGTCAGAGTGTGTGGTCGGGACTGGTCGATTGCCATGGATGCGAGTCGTGGTTGATCGTCGGGTAGTGAGGCGGCTGCTGAGTCGGGGTCCTGAAACGCCGTTGGGCTCCATGTGCTGCGGGGTGGACAAGATGGCGGTGCCCATGGAACGCACGTTGCGGGGGTGGAGCAAGATGGCGGCGCCCATGGAACACACGTGTTGTGCGGTGGACAAGATGGCGGCGCCCGGAGGTCCTGGGGGTCACAAAATGGCGGTGCCCATGGAACGCACGTTGCGGGGGTGGAGCAAGATGGCGGCGCCCATGAAACACACGTGTTGTGCGGGGGAGAAGATGGCAGCGCCCGGAGGTCCTGGGGGTCACAAAATGGCGGTGCCCATGGAACGCACGTTGCGGGGGTGGAGCAAGATGGCGGCGCCCATGGAACGCACGTGTTGTGCGGGGGAGAAGATGGCAGCGCCCATTGGTCGCACATGGCCTGGGGAGGAGGGCAAGATAGCGGCGCCATTGTCCGTGACTGGGGGGGGGGGGTGGGGGCGACCGCTGCTGCTGAGCGGGCCTGGCACACCGCAGCGAAGTGGCCCTTCTTCCCACAGGCCTTACAGATGGCAGCGCGGGCCGGGCAGCGTTGGCGAGGGAGTTTTTGCTGGCCGCAAAAATAGCATCGGGGCCCCCCGGCGATCACCAGCTGGCGCGTAGCGCAGGCGTACTGGGTGGGTAGCGCCCCCGCTGGGGCGGCTGCCTGTGGGGCCCATGAAGCGTAGGAGGAGTGGGCCGCGCGGTGGGGGGCGTAGGACTGGACATTGCGCAGGGCGACCGTCATGGAGAGTGCTAGTCTCTGCGAGGTCGCGCGTCGCCCCTTCTCGGAGCCGCTGCCTGATAACATCAGACCCAATCCCAGTTACAAAAGCGTCCCGCAGAAGGAGATCTGAGTGCTCCTTAGCTGTAACGTCCTGGCAGTCACAGTCCCGAACTAGTGGGATCAGGGCCTCCAGAAGTCCTCGATTGACTCACCAGGTAGTTGAGTACACGTTGCGAGCGTGTGTCTGGCGAAGAGCGTGTTCGTCTTCTGTTCTTAATTTTCTTTGAGTCGAGTCATGGCATCAGCGTAATTGGGCGCATCCTGGATCAGCGGGAAGATTTTAGAGCTGAGTCTGGAGTACAATATTTGAATCTTCTGAGCCTCTGGAACAGGGGTCGGTGCTGCGTTGATATACGCTTCAAAACAAGCTAGCCAGTGCTGGAAGTCCTTTCTGGCGTCGCTTGCGTGTGGATCCAGCTGCAGGCGATCTGGTTTAATCCGGAGGTCCATCTTCTGAATCCAAACTGAGGCTTTATTAGTATCTGATGTGTGGCCTCCCACAGCAGCTGACAAAATGGCTGCGAGCTGGAGGCCACGCATATTTATAACCCGGCTCCTGGGCGGAGCGAGCATGCAGGGGCCCAGGTGAACCTGTAGTGCAGGTTCTACCGGACAACCTCTAATATCAGGACACAGTGGTTTACCACATAAACAATATTCCTGCCTGACCGGGGGAGGGGACAATCACATCACAAATTGACCCCAGTGTGAAACGGGAATTGGGAGCTCTTCTGGGGTTTTCCACTCCCAGCCAGTGTACCAACCATCTCTCTTTCCAGGGACAGGCCCAGAGGGGAACAAACTGTCCATGGATTTTGCCACAGCCCCATCGCTGTGAATCTTCAGGACCCATCCTTAGGTTATTTCCATTTATTAGTTTTGATAATCAGGACGACCATCTCAGCAGCTGTGGCCTGGGTTATGGGCATTAGTCTGTGATATAGACGCAACCAATGCAGAAAAGGCAGTGGGCACAGCTGGCATTGGCACTCAAGACGGTCCAATGCTTTCAGGAGAGCCACAGGAAGGAAGTTGGGCGGAATGCAAGGTCCCATGCATCGCCTCCCTTGCTCTCCATACTATTCCAGTTCGCAACCCCCCCCCCCCCTTAGGATGGCGCCCCCTGATACATCCCCTGTTTATGCCAGTCTTGAAGTGGACCCCAGCGAAAGCAAGCAAATTAGTCTGATGTTTCCATGTGATGAAACCAGTTGCCTTTAACAGGAGACCACCTGACTTCGAGTCTGGTACATGTGGGGTTTACACAGTGACCTGCACCCAGGGTCAGTCTCGTGTTGGACAAAGCTGTGTGTGTGTGCAAGCACAGAGACAGCTCCGAGCTTGTACCCTTTATTATATATTTGTAAACAGTTCTCAGAGTCACTAAAGACTTGCAGGTAGCATATTTACAAGTACAAAGACTTCTTCAGACCTACCGGACTGTAACCGACAGCTTACAAAGCAACTGCTAACCCCAGGAGATTGGCAGGAGCAAGAGGATAAGTCCGAGGGACACTCGGAAGCACACAGGGGCAAGGTTGTGCTGTGATACCTGAGTTTGGCAGATGGAACTGGGAGATCGGTAACAGGGAGGTACTCAGAATACATCTTTAAACATTTACTGTTTCAAATTTCAAAGCAATTTTCTCCCTTTGAGAAAGAGCTAGATTATTTCATGTGGTCAAAAGTCATGTGCCTGATGGCACTGAAACAATTGGCAAATGACTGCGCACATTCTAGTTTCACTTAAAAGGAAAGGCATACGTTAAAAAAAAAAATAATCAAAGATAATTGATTTCTTGAACCGCTGCCTAATTTAAAGAATTTAACCATCCAGACTTTGAAGAGGGGCTTTTTTGCTATTCTGTGAAGGATGAGTTACAAAATGATTGGAAAATCAATAGCACGGAACGCTTTTCTTTATTTGATCAAAGCTCCAGTATGAAAGGTAAACACCCTGTCGATCAAAGCGACTCACCAGCTGCCTTCACTTTTGGTCCTGGTTGCCAACCCCTGCCCTAAATATCGAGAGCCCTTTGTGGAATTAGCAGAGCAGGAAGAGGAAATGGAGCAAGGACAAAAACACAGCGTGTCCTTGGAAGGAGTGGGGGGGGGTGAATGACACAGGTGAGTCTTCAAGTGAGGTTGAAGCTGAGAGCTGTCACGGGCTGCGTGCCCTTGTACACATCCCTGGAGGACTGTGGGTGCAGGGGGTGGGGGGGTGGGGGGGTGGGGGGGGGGGGTGGGGGGGGGGGGGGACTGATGCCGACAGATTTGGCTTTGGTAAAACGGCTTTGGCACGTGGAGCAAAGGCCGGTGATTGGTGTTGAAGTACGAGGCAGCCATGATCTCATTGAACGTTGAAACTCATTGAATAACAGCAAAAGGGATTATTATTTAAATGATAAAATATTAAAACATGCTGCTGTGCAGAGAGACCTGGGTATGCTAGTGCATGAGTCGCAAAACGTTGGTTTACAGGTGCACCAGGTGATTAAGAAGGCAAATGGAATTTTGTCCTTCATTGCTAGAGGGCTGGAGTTTAAGACTAGGGAGGTTATGCTGCAATTGTATACGGTGTTAGTGAGGCCACACCTGGAGTATTGTGTTCAGTTTTGGACTCCTTACTTGAGAAAGGACGTACTGGCACTGGAGGGTGTGCAGAGGAGATTCACTAGGTTAATCCCAGAGCTGAAGGGGTTGGATTACGAGGAGAGGTTGAGTAGGCTGGGACTGTACTCGTTGGAATTTAGAAGGATGCGGGGGGATCTTATAGAAACATATAAGATTATGAAGGGAATAGATAGGATAGATGCGGGCAGGTTGTTTCCACTGGTGGGTGAAAGCAGAACTAGGGGGCATAGCCTCAAAATGAGGGGAAGTAGATTTAGGACTGAGTTTAGGAGGAACTTCTTCACCCAAAGGGTTGTGAATCTATGGAATTCCTTGCCCAGTGAAGCAGTAGAGGCTCCTTCATTAAATGTTTTTAAGATAAAGCTGGATAGTTTTTTGAAGAATAAAGGGATTAAGGGTTATGGTGTTCGGGCCGGAAAGTGGAGCTGAGTCCACAAAGATCAGCCATGATCTCATTGAATGGTGGAGCAGGCTCGAGGGGCCAGATGGCCTACTCCTGCTCCTAGTTCTTATGGTCTTATGAACGTCAATGCAGACTCGAGGGGCCTCAAGTGCCTATCACCCAGTTTGTGCATTAGGTCAACCATGCCTGGCGCTGGTCCCGGTTGTCATACAATCTATAGAATCCCTACAGTGCGGAAGGAAGCCATTCAGCCCATCGAGTCTGCACCAACCCTCTGAAGGAGCATCCTACCTCGGCCCACTCCCCCATTCTTTCCCTGTAACCCTGCACATCTTTGGACACTAAGGGACAATTTAGCACGGCCAATCCACCTAACCTGCACATCTTTGGACACTAAGAGACAATTTAACATGGCCAATCCACCTAACCTGCACATCTTTGGACACAAAGGGACAATTTAGCACGGCCAATCCACCGAACCTGTACATCTTTGGACACTAAGAGACAATTTAACATGGCCAATCCACCTAACCTGCACATCTTTGGACACTAAGGGACAATTTAACATGGCCAATCCACCTAACCTGCACATCTTTGGACACAAAGGGACAATTTAACATGGCCAATCCACCTAACCTGTACATCTTTGGACACTAAGGGACAATTTATCATGGCCAATCCACCTAACCTGCACATCTTTGGACACTAAGGGACAATTTATCATGGCCAATCCACCTAACCTGCACATCTTTGGACACTAAGGGACAATTTATCATGGCCAATCCACCTAACCTGCACATCTTTGGACACTAAGGGACAATTTAACATGGCCAATCCACCAAACCTGCACATCTTTGGACACTATGGGACAATTTATCATGGCCAATCCACCAAACCTGCACATCTTTGGACACCAAGGGACAATTTAGCATGGCCAATCCACCAAACCTGCACATCTTTGGACACTAAGGGACAATTTAACATGGCCAGTCCACCTAACCTGCACATCTTTGGATACTAAGGGACAATTTAGCATGGCCAATCCATCTAACCTGCACATCTTTGGACACTAAGGGACAATTTAGCATGGCCAATCCACCTAACCTGCACATCTTTGGACACTAAGGGACAATTTAACACGGCCAATCCACCTAACCTGCACATCTTTGGACACTAAGGGACAATTTAACATGGCCAATCCACCTAACCTGCACATCTTTGGACACTAAGGGACAATTTAGCATGGCCAATCCACCTAACCTGCACATCTTTGGACTGTGGGAGGAAAACGGAGCACCCGGAGGAAACCCACGCACACACGGGGAGAAAGTGCAGACTCCAAACAGTCACCTGAGTCCGAACGATCCAGGGTCCCTGGCGCTGTGAGGCAGCAGTGCGAACCAATGTGCCACCATGCCGTGCCAAAGGCAAGGTTTCATCTTCCAGAAATATTTGTTCCCTCCCCACCAACCCAACCCCATCTCCTTCCCCATCACTGAATGTTCTTTCGAACAGTTTTAAAATTACAACCGGCGAACAATCTGAATTAAAAAACATGTCAAGACTTGGTGACCAAAAGGGTAAATTGGAGCCATATTTTACCTGAAGGTTATGAATTAGAATGCATTGTGTTTGTGACTACCCGACATTGTGAGGCCCTGGCAATGTTAATCAAAGCAATGGAAGCAGCTCAGCAGTTGAACTTGTTAGAAACACACACACAAATGGAATTTGGAAACTCTCACTATCTGAAGGGCGTGACCTGCTCAAAGTTTCACTCCTCTGTGGTATCAATGCTCAACCATGGTTTGCGTTTCTGGCGACCTGAAATTCACTCTCACTCCCACCCTGAAACAATCTGTGACTGAAGTTAGAACATAGAATCAATAGAATCCCTACAGTGCAGAAGGAGGCCATTTGGCACATCAGGTCTGCACCAACCGTCAGAAAGGGCACCCTACATAGACCCAGTCCCCCACCCTATCCCCAGAACCCCACCTAACCTGCACATCTTTGGGCACTGAGGGACAATTTAACATGGCCAATCCACCTAACCTGCACATCTTTGGACACTAAGGGACAATTTAACATGGCCAATCCACCTAACCTGCACATCTTTGGACACTAAGGGACAATTTATCATGGCCAATCCACCTAACCTGCCCATCTTTGGACACTAAGGGACAATTTAACATGGCCAATCCACCTAACATGTACATCTTTGGACACTAAGGAACAATTTAACATGGCCAATCCACCTAACCTGCACATCTTTGGACACTAAGGGACAATTTAGCATGGCCAATCCACAAAATCTGCACATCTTTGGACACTAAGGACAATTTATCATGGCCAATCCACCTAACCTGCACATCTTTGGACACTAAAGGACAATTTACCATGGCAAATCCACCTAACCCTGCACATCTTTGGGCACTAAGGGGCAATTTATCATGGCCAATCCACCTAACCTGCACATCTTTGGACACGAAGGGACAATTTATCATGGTCAATCCACCTAACCTGCATATCTTTGGACACTAAGGGACAATTTAATGTGGTCAATCCATCTAACCTGTACATCTTTGGACACTGAGGGACAATTTAGCATGGCCAATCCACCTAACCTGCACATCTTTGGACACTAAGGGACAATTTATCATGGCCAATCCACCTAACCTGCACATCTTTGGACACTAAGGGACAATTTAACACGGCCAATCCACCTAACCTGCACATCTTCGGACACTAAGGGACAATTTATCATGGCCAATCCACCTAACCTGCACATCTTTGGACACTAAGGGACAATTTATCACGGCCAATCCACCTAACCTGTACATCTTTGGACACTAAGGGACAATTTATCACGGCCAATCCACCTAACCTGCACATCTTTGGACACTAAGGGACAATTTAACATCGCCAATCCACCTAACCTGCACATCTTTGGACACTAAGGGACAATTTAACATGGCCAATCCACCTAACCTGCTCAACTTTGGACACTAAGGGACAATTTAGCATGGCTAATCCACCTAACCTGTACATCTTTGGACACTAAGGGACAATTTAACATGACCAATCCACCTAACCTGCACATCATTGGACACTGAGGGACAATTTAACATGGCCAATCCACCTAACCTGCTCATCTTTGGACACTAAGGGACAATTTAGCATGGCTAATCCACCTAACCTGCACATCTTTGGACACTAAGGGACAATTTAGCATGGCCAATCCACCTAACCTGTACATCTTTGGGCACTAAGGGACAATTTATCGTGGCCAACCCACCTAACCTGCACATCTTTGGACACTAAGGGACAATTTAACATGGCTAACCCACCTATCCTGTACATCTTTGGACACTAAGGGACAATTTAATGTGGTCAATCCATCTAACCTGTACATCTTTGGACACTGAGGGACAATTTAGCATGGCCAATCCACCTAACCTGCACAACTTTGGACACTGAGGGACAATTTAGCATGGCCAATCCATCTAACCTGTACATCTTTGGACACTAAGGGACAATTTAACATGGCCAATCCATCTAACCTGCACATCTTTGGACACTAAGGGACAATTTAGCATGGCCAATCCACCTATCCTGTACATCTTTGGACACTAAGGGACAATTTAACATGGCCAATCCATCTAACCTGCACATCTTTGGACACTAAGGGACAATTTAACATGGTCAATCCACCTAACCTGCACATCTTTGGACACTAAGGGACAATTTAACACGGCCAATCCACCTAACCTGCACATCTTTGGTCACTAAGGGACAATTTAGCATGGCCAATCCACCTAACCTGCACATCTTTGGACACTAAGGGACAATTTAACATGGCCAAATCACCTAACCTGCACATCTTTGGGCACTAAGGGACAATTTAACATGGCCAATCCACCTAACCTGTACATCTTTGGACACTAAGGGACAATTTAACATGGCCAATCCACCTAACCTGCACATCTTTGGACACTAAGGGACAATTTATCATGGCCAATCCACCTAACCTGCACATCTTTGGGCACTAAGGGACAATTTAACATGGCCAATCCACCTAACCTGCACATCTTTGGACACTAAGGGACAATTTAACATGGCCAATCCACCTAACCTGCACATCTTTGGACACTAAGGGACAATTTAACATGGCCAATCCACCTAACCTGCACATCTTTGGACACTAAGGGACAATTTAACATGGCCAATCCACCTAACCTGCACATCTTTGGACACTAAGGGACAATTTAACATGGCCAATCCACCTACCTGCACATCTTTGGACACTAAGGGACAATTTAACATGGCCAATCCACCTAACCTGCACATCTTTGGACACTAAGGGACAATTTAACATGGCCAATCCACCTAACCTGTACATCTTTGGACACTAAGGGACAATTTATCATGGCCAATCCACCTAACCTGCACATCCTAATTGAAGGTTCTTTTGTTTTTCTGCCTTTGTAGATAGTTCAGACAGTGTCGTATTGGGCCCTCCTCCACCAACAGCCCGACTCTCTCCCTCCCCACACCCTCCTTTCCCCTCTCTCCCCACCACCCACTTCCTTTCCCTTCTGTTGCTACGGAGGCGAGAGTATCTGGTCTCTCCAGCCCAGAGTTTAGTGTGTGTACCATTTGTTTTTTGTAGAGACGTGTTGTGAACTGTTTTAATAATCAGAGTATCCCCTCCCCCTCCCTGTACAATGATACTGAGGGGAGGGTGCCCTGTTTCTCCAACACAAAATTAGTGTTTGTACCGTTTGGCCTTGTACATATTTTTTACTGTTTTAATAAAAGGATTTGGCCAATCCACCTAACCCGCACACCTTTGGACAGGTTAGGTGTATTGGCCATGCTATATTGTCCCTTAGTGTCCAATGATGTGCAGGTTAGGTGGATTGGCCGTGTTAAATTGTCCCTCAGTGTCCAAAGATGTACAGGTTAGGTGGATTGGCCATGCTAAAGTGTCCCTTAGTGTCCAAAGATGTGCAGGTTAGGTGGATTGGCCATGATAAATTGTCCCTTAGTGTCCAAAGATTTGCAGGTTAGGTGGATTGGCCATGATAAATTGTCCCTTAGTGTCCAAAGATGTGCAGGTTAGGTGGATTGGCCATGATAAATTGTCCCTTTGTGTCCAAAGATGTGCAGGTTAGGTGGATTGGCCATGATAAATTGTCCCTTAGTGTCCAAAGATGTGCAGGTTAGGTGGATTTGCCATGATAAATTGTCCCTTAGTGTCCAAAAATGTGCAGGTTAGGTGGATTGGCCGTGATAAATTGTCCCTTAGTGTCCCGGGAGGCACAGATTAGGTGGATTGGCCACGCTAAGTTGTCCCTTAGTGTCCTAAGATGTGCAGGTTAGGTGGATTGGCCATGATAAATTGTCCCTTAGTGTCCAAAGATGTGCAGGTTAGGTGGATTGTCCATGTTAAATTGTCCCTTAGTGTCCAAAGATGTGCAGGTTAGATGGATTGACCATGTTAAATTGTCCCTTAGTGTCCAAAGATGTGCAGGTTAGGTGGATTGGCCATGATAAATTGTCCCTTAGTGTCCAAAGATGTGCAGGTTCGGTGGATTGGCCATGTTAAATTGTCCCTTAGTGTCCCAAGATGTGCAGGTTAGGTGGATTGGCCATGTTAAATTGTCCCTTCGTGTCCCAAGATGTGCAGCTTAGGTGGATTGGCCATGCTAATTT
The DNA here is from genome assembly GCF_047496885.1 of Scyliorhinus torazame. NCBI lineage: Eukaryota > Metazoa > Chordata > Chondrichthyes > Carcharhiniformes > Scyliorhinidae > Scyliorhinus > Scyliorhinus torazame. The sequence continues at coordinate 40,716,325 of NC_092738.1, read as the reverse complement.
GTCCCTTAGTATCCAAAGATGTGCAGGTTAGGTGGATTGGCCATGATAAATTGTCCCTTAGTGTCCAAAGATGTGCAGGTTAGGTGGATTGGCCGTGATAAATTGTCCCTTAGTGTCCAGGGAGGCACAGGTTAGGTGGATTGGCCATGCAAAATTGCCCCTTAGTGTCCAAAGATGTACAGGTTAGGTGGATTGGCCATGTTAAATTGTCCCATAGTGTCCAAAAATGTGCAGGTTAGGTGGATTGGCCATGATAAATTGTCCCTTAGTGTCCAAAGATGTGCAGGTTAGGTGGATTGGCCATGATAAATTGTCCCTAAGTGTCCAAAGATGTACAGGTTAGGTGGATTGGCCATGTTAAATTGTCCATTAGTGTCCAAAGATGTGCAGGTTAGATGGATTGGCCATGATAAATTGTCCCTTAGTGTCCAAAGATGTGCAGGTTAGGTGGATTGGCCGTGTTAAATTGTCCCTTAGTGTCCAAAGATGTGCAGGTTAGGTGGATTGGCCATGATAAATTGTCCCTTAGTGTCCAAAGATGTGCAGGTTAGGTGGATTGGCCGTGCTAAATTGTCCCTTAGTGTCCAGGAAGGCACGGATTAGGTTATGGGGATAGGTCAGGGAACTGGGCCTAGGTGAGGCACTCTTTCAGAGAGTCAATGCAGACTTGGTGGGCTGAATGGCCTCCTGCTGCTCCTAATTCTTATGTTCTTGCTGAAATACACATCTGAAGCAATTGCTTTCTTCACATTGCTGAAATGAAATGGAGCAGATGAACCTTTTGGGGTCCTGTGAGTGTCTTTTGGAACTTGGAACTTTGTGGATTTTATTTTGTCTCAAAAATGTCCCCAAAACCCAACCTGCAGTCCACAGCTTGTGCAGCAGATGGCGCCCAGAGCTCAGCAGAAACTCCGAACTTGCTTCATCCTTGTAGTCCCGGTAAAACTGCGGCCTCTTTTTAATGTGACATCCACTTTATTTTTTTTCGGATTATCACCAGCTGAGGATTAATCATAAACTTTCAATCTTATGCAGAGAGAGTAATCTCGAACTGGACATTGTTCACCTCCCAATTATAGTCATAATTGATGCCTCCAACTGAACTGAATGGTGATCTAGTATTAAAGATACGGACATACGAACATACGGCTTAAGAGCAGAAGTCGGCCATTCGGCCCCTCGAGCCTGCTCCACCATTCAATCATGGCTGAGATTGTTTCTAATTCCACATTCCCATCTACCCCCCGATAACCTTTGACCCCCCTCATTTAACTAGAATCTACCTACCTCCACCTTAAAAATATTCACAGTACGAAGTCTTACAACACCAGGTTAAAGTCCAACAGGTTTGTTTCGATGTCACTAGCTTTCGGAGCGCTGCTCCTTCCTCAGGTGAATGAAGAGGTCTGTTCCAGAAACACATATATAGACAAATTCAAAGATGCCAAACAATGCTAGGAATGCGAGCATTAGCAGGTGATTAAATCTTTACAGATCCAGAGATGGGGTAACCCCAGGTTAAAGAGGTGTGAATTGTACCAAGCCAGGACAGTTGGTAGGATTTCGCAGGCCAGATGGTGGGGGATGAATGTAATGTGACATGAATCCCAGGTCCCGGTTGAGGCCGCACTCATGTGTGCGGAACTTGGCTATAAGTTTCTGCTCGGCGATTCTGTGTTGTCGCGGGTCCTGAAGGCCACCTTGGAGAACGCTTACCCGGAGATCAGAGGCTGAATGCCCTTGACTGCTGAAGTGTTCCCCGACTGGAAGGGAACATTCCTGCCTGGTGATTGTTGCGCGATGTCCGTTCATTCGTTGTCGCAGCGTCTGCGATGTCTCGCCAATGTACCACGCTTCGGGACATCCTTTCCTGCAGCGTATGAGGTAGACAACGTTGGCCGAGTCGCACGAGTATGTACCGCATACCTGGTGGGGGGTGTCCTCGCGTGTAATGGTGGTATCCATGTCGATGATCTGGCACGTCTTGCAGAGATTGCCATGGCAGGGTTGTGTGGTGTCGTGGTCACTGTTCTGAAGACTGGGTAGTTTGCTGCAAACAATGGTTCGTTTGAGGTTGTGCGGTTGTTTGAAGGCAAGTAGTGGGGGTGTGGGGATAAAAATATTCAGTGACCCCGCCTCCACCGTATTCTGAGGCAGAGAATTCCAGAGTCGCACAGCCCTCGGGAGAAAACATTCTCCTCATCTTTGCCCTGAAAGGGCGACTCCGAATTTTAAACAGCGCCCCCTGGTTCCGGACCCACCCACAAGAGGAAACATCCTTTCCACACCCCCCTTGTCAACACCATTCAGGATCTAAAATACTTCAATCAAGTCACCCCCTCACTCTTCTAAACTCCAGTGGAAACAATCCCAGTCCGTCCAACCTTTCCTCATAAGACAACCCGCTCATCCCAGACATCAATTCAGTAAAACCTCCTCTGAGCCGCCTCCAACCCATTGACACCCTTCCTTAAATAAGGAGACCAAAACTGCTCACAGTAATACAGATGTGGTCCCACCAACGTCCTGGAAAAGTGAAGCATCACATCCTTACTTTCATGTTCGATTCCTCTCACAATAAAGGATCGAATTCCATTGGTGTCGTTCCTTTGGCTCACCAGCTCGGTATGAAACAGCTGTCGTTTATTGACAACACACTATCTTACAGAGTCCCACAGCTGTGTGACTGTCAGTCACATGTCCGGGATCGATCTGAGGCAAATGCCTGCTCTTGTGAGGGTGAAGCACCCCCACCCTGGCCCCATGATTGATCTTTCTGGGTCGTGTGAGCCTATCGATCGATCGCCCCCTAAAGGGGCCAGGCACCACATCCCTCGCCTCTAAGTCCCTTTATACAATGATAACAGCTGAACCATCCAGTTGGCAGTAAATATAACATTTAACCTGTTCAACCAGTCCATCATAGATTGAGTCTCTCTGATGGTTTCTGCTTTCTGGCAGAGTGGCCTAACTCCACCGATTAGGGTGCTTCTGCTGGAACGCTGCTGCACCTGGTATCTCCTCAGGTACTGGAAACACGGCCTCATCCATTTCCATGGCGACGGCAGGCTCTCCTGTCACAGGTTTTCATAGAATTTACTGTGCAGGACTTCCGGGTGCGGCGATGACCAGCTGAGTCGCACGTTTCGGCAGCTCCCGGTGGAAAGGACTTTTGGGCTCTTGATAGGAGCCCCAACGGCAATTTTAACGGCTAAAAACACTGTGCGGTAAACCAGAAGGGTATTCCCCCTGGACACGGATGGAAAAAGGAGGAGAGAGTGGCCAGATTGCAGTGGATCCTTTAGAGCAGCGGCCAGGAAGGCAAGCAAAAACCAAGATGGCGTCGGAAGGTGGCAGTTTAATATGGGGCCCTGACCAACAAGAGTTCCTGCGGCGTTGCGTGGAAGAACTTAAAAAGGAGATGAAGAAGGAGCTGTTGGCCCCGATATTACAAGCGATTGAGGGGCTAAAGGAGGAGCAAAAGACCCAGGAGCGGGAGCTTCGGGTCGTGAAGGCAAAGGCTGCTGAGAATGAGGACGACATACAGGGCCTGGTGGTGAAAACGGAGATGCACGAGGCACAACACAAAAGGTGTGTGGAAAGGCTGGAGGTGCTGGAGAATAATGCGAGGAGGAAGAATTTAAGGATTCTTGGTCTTCCCGAAGGTGCAGAAGGGGCGGACGTCGGGGCATATGTGAGCACGATGCTGCACTCGTTAATGGGATCGGAGGCCCCGACGGGCCCGCTGGAGGTGGAGGGAGCCTATCGGGTTATGGCGCGAAGACAAGGGCTGGAGAACTTCCTCGAGCCATAGTGGTGAGATTCCTCCGATATAAGGACAGAGAGATGGTCCTCAGATGGGCAAAGAAAACTCGGAGCAGTAGGTGGGAGAACACAGTGATCCGCGTATATCAAGATTGGAGTGCGGAGGTGGCGAGAAGGAGGGCGAGCTTTAATCGGGCCAAGGCGGTGCTGCACAAAAGGAAGGTTAAATTTGGAATGCTGCAACCGGCAAGACTGTGGGTCACACATCAAGGGAAACACCACCACTTTGAAACGGCAGAAGAGGCGTGGACATTTATTGTCGAGGAGAAACTGGAATAAGGGGGCTAGAAAAAGAACGTTTGGGACAAAGTGGTGGGGTGAATATGTGGGGTGAAGGGTGGGAAAAGGGGGAAGAGATGATTTCCCAAGTTGTTAATCCTGCGACCCTGTAACTTTTCTCTCTTCCCCATGTCGTGGGGGAGGGGGGGAGGGAGGAGGAGGAGCTGGGGGCGCCGGCCATTGGGGCGGGGCCAAATGGGAAGCTCGAGCTTTGTTCCCGCGCTATGGTAATCATGGCGGGAACAGGGAAGCAGGAAGGAGGGGGCCTCGCACAGTGGTAGCCGAGGTCACGGGGGGAAGCCGAGGTCGGCCAGAGTTTGCTGACTTCTGGGAGCAACATGGGGGGTGCAATTACGCTAGTGAGGGATCTAGCGGTGGGGGGGGGGTGTTAACTGGGTTGCTGCTGCTGGGGAGAAGGGGGAGCTGGTATGGGAGGGGGGGTCGGGGCGGGGGGGGCGCCGCCTGGGGGGGATACAGCTACGTCGGAACCGGGTGAGGAGCTGGATTGAAAAAGGAGATGGCTAGTCGACAAGGGGGGGGGGGGGGGGGGAGGGTAAAGAGCCCCCCAACCCGGCTGATCAGGTGGAATGTGAGAGGGCTGAACGGGCCGATAAAGAGGGCACGGGTACTCGCACACCTAAAGAAACTTAAGGCAGATGTGGTTATGATCCAGGAGACGCATCTGAAACTGATAGACCAGGTCAGACTACGCAAAGGATGGGTGGGGCAGGTGTTTCATTCGGGGCTAGATGCAAAAAACAGGGGGGTGGCCATACTAGTGGGGAAGCGGGTAATGTTTGAGGCAAAGACCATAGTGGCGGATAGTGGGGGCAGATACGTGATGGTGAGTGGCAGATTGCAAGGGGAGGCGGTGGTCTTAGTGAACGTATATGCCCCGAACTGGGATGATGCCAACTTTATGAGGCGTATGTTAGGACGTATCCCGGACCTAGAGGTGGGGAAGTTGGTAATGGGTGGAGATTTTAATACGGTGCTGGACCCAGGGCTGGGCAGATCGAGGTCCAGGACCGGAAGGAGGCCGGCTGCAGCTAGGGTGCTTAAGGACTTTATGGAGCAGATGGGAGGAGTAGATCCCTGGAGATTTAGCAGACCTAGGAGTAAGGAGTTTTCGTTTTTCTCCTATGTCCACAAAGTTTATTCACGAATAGACTTTTTTGTTTTGGGAAGGGCACTGATCCCGAAGGTGACGGGGACGGAGTACACGGCTATAGCTATTTCGGATCACGCTCCACATTGGGTGGACCTGGAGATAGGGGAGGAAAAACAACAGCGTCCACCCTGGAGAATGGACATGGGATTATTGGCAGATGAGGGTGTGTGTTTAAGGGTGAGGGGATGTATTGAAAGGTACTTGGAACTCAATGATAATGGGGAGGTTCAGGTGGGAGTGGTCTGGGAGGCGCTGAAGGCAGTGGTTAGAGGGGAGCTGATATCTATTAGGGCACATAAAGGAAAGCAGGAGGGTAGGGAAAGGGCTGCAAGAACTTCTGAGGGTGGACAGACAATATGCGGAGGCACCGGAGGAGGGACTGTACAGGGAAAGGCAAAGGCTACATGTAGAATTTGATTTGCTGACTACGGGTAATGCAGAGGCACAATGGAGGAAGGCACAGGGTGTACAGTACGAATATGGGGAGAAGGCGAGCAGGTTGCTGGCCCACCAACTGAGGAAAAGGGGGGCAGCGAGGGAGATAGGGGGGGTGAGAGACGAGGAGGGAGAGATGGAGCGGGGAGCGGAGAGAGTGAATGGAGTGTTCAAGGCATTTTATGAAAGATTATATGAAGCTCAGCCCCCGGATGGGAAGGAGAGAATGATGTGCTTTCTGGATCAGCTGGAATTTCCTAAGGTGGAGGAGCAGGAGAGGGCGGGACTGGGAGCACAGACTGAGACGGAGGAAGTAGTGAAAGGGATTGGAAGCATGCAGGCAGGGAAGGCCCCGGGACCAGACGGATTCCCAGTTGAATTCTATAGGAAATATGTGGACTTGCTGGCCCCGCTACTGATGAGAACCTTCAATGAGGCGAGAGAAAGGGGGCAGCTGCCCCCGACTATGTCAGAGGCAACGATATCGCTCCTCCTAAAGAAGGAAAAAGACCCGCTGCAATGCGGGTCCTATAGGCCCATTTCCCTCCTGAATGTGGACGCTAAGATTCTGGCCAAGGTAATGGCAACGAGGATAGAGGATTGTGTCCCAGGGGTGGTCCATGAGGACCAAACTGGGTTTGTGAAGGGGAGACAGCTGAATACAAATATACGGAGGCTGCTAGGGGTAATGATGATGCCCCCACCAGAGGGGGAAGCGGAGATAGTGGTGGCGATGGATGCCGAGAAAGCATTTGATAGAGTGGAGTGGGATTATTTGTGGGAGGTGCTGAGGAGATTTGGCTTTGGAGATGGGTATATCAGATGGGTACAGTTGCTGTATAGGGCCCCGATGGCGAGCGTGGTCACGAATGGACGGGGGTCTGATTATTTTTGGCTCCATAGAGGGACGAGGCAGGGATGTCCTCTGTCCCCATTATTGTTTGCACTGGTGATTGAGCCCCTGGCCATAGCATTGAGGGGTTCCAGGAAGTGGAGGGGAGTACTTAGGGGAGGAGAAGAACACCGGGTATCTCTGTATGCGGATGATTTGTTGCTATATGTGGCGGACCCGGCGGAGGGGATGCCAGAGATAATGCGGATACTTGGGGAGTTTGGGGATTTTTCAGGGTATAAACTGAACATGGGGAAAAGTGAATTGTTTGTGGTGCATCCAGGGGAGCAGAGCAGAGAAATAGAGGACCTACCGTTGAGGAAGGTAACAAGGGACTCTCGCTACTTGGGGATCCAGATAGCCAAGAATTGGGGTACATTGCACAGGCTTAATTTAACGCGGTAGGTGGAGCAGATGGAGGAGGACTTTAAGAGATGGGACATGGTGTCCCTGTCATTGGCAGGTAGGGTGCAGGCGGTTAAAATGGTGGTCCTCCCGAGATTCCTTTTTGTGTTTCAGTGCCTCTCGGTGGTGGTCACGAAGGCTTTTTTCAAAAGAATTGAGAAGAGTATTATGAGTTTTGTGTGGGCCGGGAAGACCCCGAGAGTGAGGAGGGGATTCTTGCAGCGTAGTAGGGACAGGGGGGGGCTGGCACTACCGAGCCTAAGTGAGTACTACTGGGCCGCCAATATTTCAATGGTATGTAAGTGGATGGGAGAGGAGGAGGGAGCGGCGTGGAAGAGATTGGAGAGGGCGTCCTGCAGGGGGACTAGCCTACAAGCAATGGTGACGGCACCGTTACCGTTCTCACCGAAGAAATACACCACAAGCCCGGTGGTGGAGGCTACATTGAAAATTTGGGGGCAGTGGAGACGGCATAGGGGAGGGACGGGAGCCTCGGTGCGGTCCCCGATAGGAAATAACCATAGGTTTGTTCCGGGGAGAATGGATGGGGGATTTGGAGCATGGCAAAGAGCTGGGGTAGCACAATTGAGAGATCTGTTCGTAGATGGGACGTTTGCGAGTCTGGGAGCGCTGACGGAAAAATATTGGTTGCCCCAAGGGAATGCATTTCGGTATATGCAACTGAGGGCTTTTGCGAGGCAACAGGTGAGGGAATTCCCGCAGCTCCCGACGCAGGAGGTGCAGGATAGAGTGATCTCAGAGACATGGGTGGGGGACGGTAAGGTGTCAGGCATATATAGGGAAATGAGGGACGAGGGAGAGATCATGGTAGATGAGCTGAAAGAGAAATGGGAAGAAGAGCTGGGGGAGGAGATTGAGGAGGGGCTGTGGGCAGATGCCCTAAGTAGGGTAAACCCATCGTCCTCGTGTGCCAGGCTAAGCCTGATACAATTTAAGGTGTTACACAGGGTGCATATGACTGGAGCACGGCTTAGTAAATTTTTTGGGGTAGAGGATAGGTGTGCGAGATGCTCGAGAAGCCCAGCGAATCACACCCACATGTTCTGGTCATGCCCGGCACTACAGGGGTTCTGGGTGGGGGTGGCAAAGGTGCTTTCGAAGGTGGTGGTGGTCCGGGTCGAGCCAGGCTGGGGGTTGGCTATATTCGGGGTTGCACAAGAGCCGGGAGTACAGGAGGCGAGAGAGGCCGATGTTTTGGCCTTTGCGTCCCTAGTAGCCCGGCGCAGGATACTGTTGATGTGGAAAGAAGCCAAGCCCCCGGGGGTGGAGACCTGGTTAAACGACATGGCAGGGTTTATAAAGCTGGAACGGATTAAGTTCGTATTAAGGGGTTCGGCTCAGGGGTTCACCAGGCGGTGGCAACCGTTCGTCGACAACCTCACAGAAAGATAGAGGGAATGGAAAAGAAGTAGACAACAGCAGCAACCCAGGGGGGAGGGGGGGGGGGGGGAGGAATCGGATGGACTCTCAGGGATGTTATTGTATATGTATAGTCACTTGTTATAGGTAATTGTATATTGGACTGTTGGATTGTATTTTTGGAGAGTATTTATTTTTGACCAGGCAGTTGCCATTTAGTTTTGTTTTTGTTTTTGTTTATATATTATTTATTTATTTGTTTAAAACTGGCCACTGTTATTCATATTGCTTTATTGTTGTTTAAAAGAAACACTACGTACTGTTATGTTTGGCCAAAAAATCTTGAATAAAATATATTAAAAAAAAAGAATTTACAGTGCAGAAGGAGGCCATTCGGCCCATCGAGTCTGCACCGGCTCTTGGAAAGAGCACCCTACCCAAACTCAACACCTCCACCCTTTCCCCATAACCCAGTAACCCCACCCAACACTAAGGGCAATTGTGGACACTAAGGGCAATTTATCATGGCCAATCCACCTAACCTGCACATCTATGGACTGTGGGAGGAAACCGGAACACCCGGAGGAAACCCACGCACACACGGGGAGAACGTGCAGACTCCGCACAGACAGTGACCCAGCGGGGAATCGAACCTAGGACCCTGGAGCTGTGAAGCCACAGTGCTAACCACTGTGCTAGCGTGCCGCCGTGTTGGTTCTTCACTATTCGAACAACCAACATCATTTCCTGCTGGCAATATGGATTCAGGTTGTAGCACTGGCTGCTGGGACAACTCTCGTCCATGTAAGTGGTCCACATATCTCTTGACAATTCCATCTTGTACATTCACTTTGTAAGACAGAGATCCTGTCTTGGTTCCACTCCTGGGACCCAGCTTGGTCCACTTCTGAAATTTCTGCCATACACTGGTTCATCTATAACAACCAACCTTTGCTGCTCTGCCTGAATCATGGTGTTTCTTCTGACTGCCCTCTATCCTCCCCGGCAAAATCAGAAACACCAGATTTAGCCTGCTTCTAAGACACCAGCCCATCAATAATTCCGCTGGCGGCACTCCTGTTGTAGAATTCAGCATTGTCTGGTATCCTAAAAGAAATCGAAACATTCTGGTTTTCAGAGTCACACCTGAGTGCTTTTTAAGACCTGCCTTGAAGGTTTGGATCACTCATTCAGCCAGCCCAGTGGATACTGGGTAGTAAGGTGCAGTCTGGATATGCTTTGTACCATTCGTGGAGGTGAAATTCAGAAATTCAGCACTCGTTGTCATGATATCCATATTAACATATAGTTTGCACTGAGTGCTGAATTTGGTGCATTTGAGTGCGATAGTGAGAGTTTGGTGACTGAGGGAGTATAAGGCTTCATTTTTATCTAAAGTCTAGTTTTCTTTTATTTAGATAATTAACTTAAAAGTTGCTGTTTGGTTTAGAAGAAGGTGAATTTTCAATCAGCTTTAAACAAAGCTTCTACTTGTAGGCACTTGCAGCTGGAGTTGTTAATTAGTTAATTGGATTAGGCCAGTTTTCAGAGGCTAGATTCACAGTATAAAAGTGATCCCCTACAGTGCAGACTTTGTTTGCACTGAGTGCTGAATTTGGTGCATTTGAGTGCGATAGTGAGAGTTTGGTGACTGAGGGAGTGCTGAATTTGGTGCATTTGAGTGCTATAGTGAGAGTTTGGTGACTGAGGGAGTTAGGTGAGGAGGGAGTAAGGTGCTCCTTTCATTTTGTTTCCTACATTTCCGCAAAGAGTGAGAAGAGAGCCATGAGTTTACAGAGAGTGCAGCTGACTGGGAGCAGAGTCGGAGGGCGGGGATCCAGTTGGTCCACAGGGCAGCTATATTCTGTAAGGTAAGAGGGGATGGAGGCTAGGACAGTTGCATGCTCCTCCTGTAGGATGTGGGTGGTGAGGGATACCACCGGTGTCCCCGCTGACTATACCTGCGGGAAGTGCACCCAACTCCAGCTCCTCAAAGACCGTGTTAGGGAACTGGAGCTGAAGCTGGATGAACTTCGGATCATCCGGGAGGCAGAGGGTGATTGAGAAGAGTTACAGGGAGTTACAAGGTGGAGAAGTAGGCTGCAAGTGTTGGGCACACTGGATAAGTGGGGCTTGTTCAAGGATCAGCTACTGCGTGTTCTTGATAAGTATGTACCGGTCAGACAGGGAGGAAGGCGTCGAGCGAGGGAACCGTGGTTTACCAAGGAAGTGGAATCTCTTGTTAAGAGGAAGAAGGAGGCCTATGTGAAGATGAGGTGTGAAGTTTCGGTTGGGCCGGTGGATAGTTACAAGGTAGCGAGGAAGGATCTAAAGAGAGAGCTTAGACGAGCAAGGAGGGGACATGAGAAGTATTTGGCAGGAAGGATCAAGGAAAACCCAAAAGCTTTCTATAGGTATGTCAGGAATAAGCGAATGACTAGGGTAAGAGTAGGACCAGTCAAGGACAGGGATGGGAAATTGTGTGTGGAGTCTGAAGAGATAGGCGAGATACTAAATGAATATTTTTCGTCAGTATTCACTCAGGAAAAAGATAATGTTGTGGAGGAGAATGCTGAGCCCCAGGCTAATAGAATAGATGGCATTGAGGTACGTAGGGAAGAGGTGTTGGCAATTCTGGACAGGCTGAAAATATATAAGTCCCCGGGACCTGATGGGATTTATCCTAGGATTCTCTGGGAGGCCAGGGAAGAGATTGCTGGACCTTTGGCTTTGATTTTTATGTCATCATTGGCTACAGGAATAGTGCCAGAGGACTGGAGGACAGCAAATGTGGTCCCTTTGTTCAAAAAGGGGAGCAGAGACAACCCCGGCAACTATAGACCGGTGAGCCTCACGTCTGTAATGGGTAAAGTCTTGGAGGGGATTATAAGAGACAAGATTTATAATCATCTAGATAGGAATAATATGATCAGGGATAGTCAGCATGGCTTTGTGAAGGGTAGGTCATGCCTCACAAACCTTATTGAGTTCTTTGAGAAGGTGACTGAACAGGTAGACGAGGGTAGAGCAGTTGATGTGGTGTATATGGATTTCAGCAAAGCGTTTGATAAGGTTCCCCACGGTAGGCTATTGCAAAAAATACGGAGGCTGGGGATTGAGGGTGATTTAGAGATGTGGATCAGAAATTGGCTAGCTGAAAGAAGACAGATGGTGGTTGATGGGAAATGTTCAGAATGGAGTACAGTCACAAGTGGAGTACCACAAGGATCTGTTCTGGGGCCGTTGCTGTTTGTCATTTTTATCAATGACCTAGAGGAAGGCGCAGAAGGGTGGGTGAGTAAATTTGCAGACGATACTAAAGTCGGTGGTGTTGTCGATAGTGTGGAAGGATGTAGCAGGTTACAGAGGGATATAGATAAGCTGCAGAGCTGGGCTGAGAGGTGGCAAATGGAGTTTAATGTAGAGAAGTGTGAGGTGATTCACTTTGGAAGGAATAACAGGAATGCGGAATATTTGGCTAATGGTAAAGTTCTTGAAAGTGTGGATGAGCAGAGGGATCTAGGTGTCCATGTACATAGATCCCTGAAAGTTGCCACCCAGGTTGATAGGGTTGTGAAGAAGGCCTATGGAGTGTTGGCCTTTATTGGTAGAGGGATTGAGTTCCGGAGTCAGGAGGTCATGTTGCAGCTGTACAGAACTCTGGTACGGCCGCATTTGGAGTATTGCGTACAGTTCTGGTCACCGCATTATAGGAAGGACGTGGAGGCTTTGGAGCGGGTGCAGAGGAGATTTACCAGGATGTTGCCTGGTATGGAGGGAAAATCTTATGAGGAAAGGCTGATGGACTTGAGGTTGTTTTCGTTGGAGAGAAGAAGGTTAAGAGGAGACTTAATAGAGGCATACAAAATGATCAGGGGGTTGGATAGGGTGGACAGTGAGAGCCTTCTCCCGCGGATGGATATGGCTGGCACGAGGGGACATAACTTTAAACTGAGGGGTAATGGATATAGGACAGAGGTCAGAGGTAGGTTCTTTACGCAAAGAGTAGTGAGGCCGTGGAATGCCCTACCTGCTACAGTAGTGAACTCGCCAACATTGAGGGCATTTAAAAGTTTATTGGATAAACATATGGATGATAATGGCATAGTGTAGGTTAGATGGCTTTTGTTTCGGTGCAACATCGTGGGCCGAAGGGCCTGTACTGCGCTGTATTGTTCGATGTTCTATGTTCTATGTAACCACACCCAAGGTACAGGACAAGAATAGCTGGGTTACATTCAGGGGGAAAAAACAAACAGGGAGACAGTGCAGGGATCCCTCGTGGCCGTTCCCCTTCAAAACAAGTATATCGTTTTGGATGCTGTTGGGGGGGATGACCTACCGGGGGAAGGCCCTAGCGGCCAGGTCTCTGGCACTGAGTCTGGCTCTGGGACTCAGAAGGGAAGGGGGGAGAATAGAAAAGCAATAGTTGTAGGAGATTCAATGGTTAGGGGAATAGATAGGAGATTCTGTGGTCGGGAGCGAGACTCCCGGAATGTATGTTGCCTCCCGGGTGCCAGGGCCAGGGATGTCTCGGATCGTGTCTTCAGGATCCTTAAGGGGGAGGGGGAGCAGCCAGAAGTCGTGGTCCACATTGGTACCAACGACATAGGTAGGAAAAGGGGTGTGGAGGTAATGAACAAGTTTAGGGAGTTAGGCTGGAAGTTAAAAGCCAGGACAGACAGAGTTGTCATCTCTGGTTTGTTGCCGGTGCCACGTGATAGCGAGGCTAGGAATAGGGAGAGAGTGCAGCTGAACACGTGGCTGCAGGAATGGTGTAGGAGGGAGGGCTTCAGGTATTTGGATAATTGGAGCGCATTCTGGGGAAGGTGGGACCTGTACAAGCAGGATGGGTTGCATCTGAACCAGAGGGGCACCAATATCCTGGGAGGGAGGTTTTCTAGTACTCTTCGGGAGGGTTTAAACTAATTTGGCAGGGGAATGGGAACCGGATTTGTAGTCCAGCAACTAAGGTAGCCGATATTCAGGACGCCAAAGCGTGTAATGAGGCAGTGGGGAAGGGAACACTGACAAAGGAGAGTACTTGCAGGCACGGAGATGGGTTGAAGTGTGTATACTTCAACGCAAGAAGCATCAGGAATAAGGTGGGTGAACTTAAGGCATGGATCGGTACTTGGGACTACGATGTGGTGGCCATCACGGAAACTTGGATAGAAGAGGGGCAGAAATAGTTGTTGGAGATCCCTGGTTATAGATGTTTCAATAAGAGTAGGGAGGGTGGTAAAAGAGGTGGGGGGGGGGGGGGGGGTGGGTGGCATTGTTAATTAGAGATAGTATAACAGCTGCAGAAAGGCAGTTCGAGGAGTATCTGCCCACTGAGGTAGTATGGGTTGAAGTCAGAAATAGGAAAGGAGCAGTCACCTTGTTAGGAGTTTTCTATAGGCCCCCCAATAGTAGCAGAGATGTGGAGGAACAGATTGGGAAACAGATTTTGGAAAGGTGCAGAAGTCACAGGGTAGTAGTCATAGATGACTTTAACTTCCCAAATATTGAGTGGAAACTCTTTAGATCAAATAGTTTGGATGGGGTGGTGTTTGTACAGTGTGTCCAGGAAGTTTTTCAAACACAGTATGTAGATTGTCCGACCAGAGGAGGGGCAATATTGGATTTAGTACTTGGTAATGAACCAGGGCAAGTGATAGATTTGTTAGTGGGGGAGCATTCTGGAGACAGTGACCACAATTCTGTGACTTTCACTTTAGTAATGGAGAGGGATATGTGCGTGCAACAAGGCAAGGTTTACAATTGGGGGAAGGGTAAATACGATGTTGTCAGACAAGAATTGAAGTGCATAAGTTGGGAACATAGGCTGTCAGGGAAGGACACAAGTGAAATGTGGAACTTGTTCAAGGAACAGGTACTACGTGTCCTTGATATGTATGTCCCTGTCAGGCAGGGAAGAGATGGTCGAGTGAGGGAACCATGGTTGACAAGAGAGGTTGAATGTCTTGTTAAGAGGAAAAAGGAGACTTATGTAAGGCTGAGGAAACAAGATTCAGACAGGGCGCTGGAGGGATACAAGATAGCCAGGAGGGAACTGAAGAAAGGGATTAGGAGAGCTAAGAGAGGGCATGAACAATCTTTGGCGGGTAGGATCAAGGAAAACCCCAAGGCCTTTTACACATATGTGAGAAATATGAGAATGACTAGAGCGAGGGTAGGTCCGATCAAGGACAGTAGCGGGAGATTGTGTATTGAGTCTGAAGAGATAGGAGAGGTCTTGAACGAGTACCTTTCTTCTGTATTTACAAATGAGAGGGGCGATATTGTTGGAGAGGACAGTCTGAAACAGACTGGTAAGCTCGAGGAAATACTTGTTAGGAAGGAAGATGTGTTGGGCATTTTGAAAAACTTGAGGATAGACAAGTCCCCCGGGCCTGACGGGATATATCCAAGGATTCTATGGGAAGCAAGAGATGAAATTGCAGAGCCGTTGGCAATGATCTTTTCGTCCTCACTGTCAACAGGGGTGGTACCAGGGGATTGGAGAGTGGCGAATGTCGTGCCCCTGTTCAAAAAAGGGAATAGGGATAACCCTGGGAATTACAGGCCAGTTAGTTTTACTTCGGTGGTAGGCAAAGTAATGGAAAGGGTACTGAAGGAGAGGATTTCTGAGCATCTGGAAAGACACTGCTTGATTAGGGATAGTCAGCACGGATTTGTGAGGGGTAGGTCTTGCCTTACAAGTCTTATTGAATTCTCATGGTGACCAAGCATGTGGATGAAGGTAAAGCAGTGGATGTAGTGTACATGGATTTTAGTAAGGCATTTGATAAAGTTCCCCATGGTAGGCTTATGCAGAAAGTAAGGAGGCATGGGATAGTGGGAAATGTGGCCAGTTGGATAACGAACTGGCTAACCGATAGAAGTCAGAGAGTGGTGGTAGATGGCGAATATTCAGCCTGGATCCCAGTTACCAGTGGCGTACCGCAGGGATCAGTTCTGGGTCCACTGCTGTTTGTGATTTTCATTAATGACTTGGATGAGGGAGTTGAAGGGTGGGTCAGTAAATTTGCAGATGATACGAAGATTGGTGGAGTTGTGGATAGTGAGGAGGGCTGTTGTCGGCTGCAAAGAGACATAGATAGGATGCAGAGCTGAGCTGAGAAGTGGCAGATGGAGTTTAACCCTGAAAAGTGTGAGGTTGTCCATTTTGGAAGGACAAATATGAATGCGGAATACAGGGTTAACGGTAGAGTTCTTGGCAATGTGGAGGAGCAGAGAGATCTTGGGGTCTAGGTTCATACATCTTTGAAAGTTGCCACTCAAGTGGATAGAGCTGTAAAGAAGGCCTATGGTGTGCTCGCGTTCATTAACAGAGGGATTGAATTTAAGAGCCGTGAGGTGATGATGCAGCTGTACGAAACTTTGGTAAGGCCACATTTGGAGTACTGTGTACAGTTCTGGTCGCCTCATTTTAGGAAGGATGTGGAAGCTTTGGAAAAGGTGCAAAGGAGATTTACCAGGATGTTGCCTGGAATGGAGAGTAGGTCTTACGAGGAAAGGTTGAGGGTGCTAGGCCTTTTCTCATTAGAACGGAGAAGGATGAGGGGCAACCTGATAGAGGTTTATAAGATGATCAGGGGAATAGATAGAGTAGACAGTCAGAGACTTTTTCCCCGGGTGGAACAAACCATTACAAGGGGACATAAATTTAAGGTGAATGGTGGAAGATATAGGGGGGATGTCAGAGGTAGGTTCTTTACCCAGAGAGTAGTGGGGGCATGGAACGCACTGCCTGTGGAAGTAGTTGAGTCGGAAACATTAGGGACCTTCAAGCAGCTATTGGATAGGTACATGGATTACGGTAAAATGATATAGTGTAGATTTATTTGTTCTTAAGGGCAGCACGGTAGCATTGTGGATAGCACAATTGCTTCACAGCTCCAGGGTCCCAGGTTCGATTCCGGCTTGGGTCACTGTCTGTGCGGAGTCTGCACATCCTCCCCGTGTCTGCGTGGGTTTCCTCCGGGTGCTCCGGTTTCCTCCCACAGTCCAAAGATGTGCAGGTTAGGTGGATTGGCCATGATAAATTGCCCTTCGTGTCCAAAATTGCCCT
The DNA here is from genome assembly GCF_047496885.1 of Scyliorhinus torazame. Lineage (NCBI taxonomy): Eukaryota > Metazoa > Chordata > Chondrichthyes > Carcharhiniformes > Scyliorhinidae > Scyliorhinus > Scyliorhinus torazame. The sequence goes on along the minus strand of NC_092738.1, from coordinate 40,699,858 downwards.
TCGTGTTGGGTGGGGTTGCTGGGTTGTGGGTTAGGGTGGAGGTGTTGACCTTGGGTAGAGTGCTCTTTCCAAGAGCCGGTGCAGACTCGATGGGCCGAATGGCCTCCTTCTGCACTGTAAATTCAATGATAATCTATGATTAATCTAGGACAAAGGTTCGGCACAACATCGTGGGCCGAAGGGCCTGTTCTGTGCTGTATTTTTCTATGTTCTATGTTCTAACATATCATGGTGCAATCACACACACGCTGATGGACAGGTAGTTGGACCAACCAACACACACACAACATCACAGCCAATGACCAGTGAGAGCACACGCACTATAAAACAGGGAACACCACAGTTCCCGCTCATTCTACCAGGAGATAGCTCAGAGCACAGAGCTCACAGCGTGCCACTCAGACATACACCATGTGCTGAGTGCCTCACTAAGATAGTGCTCGGGCCGGGTCCACAGGTTAGCTGGTGAAGCACGTACCACAGCCAGAAGTTAACAGTTATTATTGTACAGAATAATAAAACACAGTTGTACCATCTACAGCCGTGTTGGTTCGTTTGTGTATCGGAACACCCAACACGACATGATACCAGGTTTGGAAACTCGCCAGCGACTGTGAGACCTACCTGCACCTCTTCAGGAATCCGCCATCCTGCGGCATAGAAACCATCAGCCCGCCGCAGCCGCTCCGAATCGCTGGAAACCTCGGCGTAAACTGGAAGCTGTTTAAACAGAGCTTCCAGCTCTTCCTAGAAGGCACAGACAGGGAGAATGCATCGGACACCAGGAAGATCGCCCTCCTCCTCTCCACGGCGGGGCAACACGCCATCCACATCTACAACTCCCTGGCATTCGCGGAAGGCGAGGACAAGACGAAGTACAAGACGGTCCTTCTAAAATTTGAGGAACACTTCAGCGTGGAAGTTAATGAGAGCTTCGAGAGGTACCTCTTCCAGCAGCGCCTGCAGGGTAAGGATGAGCCTTTTCAATCTTATTTGACACACCTCCGTATCCTCGCGCAGTCCTGCGGCTATGGGGCCACCACCGACACCATGATTCGGGATCAGATAGTTTTTGGGGTCACCTCAGACACCCTACGCCAGCAGCTCCTCAAAATAAAGCGCCTCACCCTAGCCACCGCCATCGAAACCTGCGTCGTCCACGAAAACGTGACCAGTCGGTCCCGGAACACCGCGACACCTCGGACTCCTCCCCTTCCGTCCCAGGTGCATCGGGTGGGCAACGGGCAGGACAGGCTGGCAGCTCGCCATCCCAGTCGCCCGGGCCGCAGCCTGGCCCATCTAGGCCAGGACGCCCCAGGAAACGGCCGCCAAAGGGATCCAGTGTCAGAGGGCAGGAATCACAGGAGTCCACCTCCAGTTCTGCTGTACCGTCTGGGGAACCACGTAGACGTAGTCAAAGGTCCCGTAAGGCCAAACAATTAGACACTGAGTAGGTTGGCACGGGTGCAGGGCACAGATGAGTTTTAGGGGCTAGGGCACGTGCATGAACTCCTTTGGTTATTAAAGTCAATGTTACACCTACCGAAGCTGCCTTTGTGCTCTGTCCAAAGTGTGCGGGGGTGTCATGTACGTCGAGCGCAAGTGTGTGTGTGAGGGGTGGTCTTACCTCAGCCCCAGGTGAGTCTGCCCCCTTCCCCCTGGGCCGCCATCAACATCCCCCGGGCAGAGGACGGGACCGTGCGCTGCAGTGTCACAGCCGCATGCAGGGATGGTCCGGGTGGATGGTGGTACTGTGGCCATGGGTCAGACATAGTCCAACGATGTAGAGCTAGGAGCTCACCGCAGGGCGGGTTGTCATCATCCTCCATGGCCTGCGATAGACACGCGTCCACCCGCAACTGTGTGAGCCCGGCCTGTTGTGCCGCAGGTGGATCGGCAATGGGAGGGGGGGTGGTGTGCATGCGGGTGGGGTGGGTGGATGGGTGGGGGGTGTGGGTGGTCGGGTGTTGCCATGGTGTGCGGTCTGTGGCCATACTACCCGATTCCCACGCCCATCTAGTCAGTGAAGCGGGCGGCTATCAGTCTGTCCCGTGCCCGCTGGCCCAGCCGGTAACGGTGGACAGCCACCCGCCTGTGTCTAGCCCGTCTGCCCTGACCATTGCCCCCATCCCCCTCATCTGGGGAGGACTGCGCCTCTTCCTGCTGCTCCTCCACTCCGCCCTCCTCTGCCTGCGGCACATCGCCCCTCTGCTGGGCTATGTTGTGCAGGACGCAGCACACCACAATGATGCGGCCGACCCTATCTGACCGATACTGGAGGGCGCCCCCAGAGAGGTCCAGGCACCTGAAACACATCTTCAGCACGCCAAAGCACCTCTCGATCACTCCCCTTGTCGCTACATGGGCATCATTGTAGCGGTTCTCCGCCTCATTGCGTGGCCTCCGTATAGGCGTCATCAGCCACGATCGCAATGGGTAGCCCCTGTCGCCCAGCAACCAGCCCCTCAGCCGGGGATGGCGTCCCTCGTACATGCCGGGGATGGATGACCGCGACAACACGAATGAGTCGTGTACACTGCCTGGGTGACGGGCGCAGACGTGCAGGATCATCATGCGGTGGTCGCAGACCACCTGTACGTTCATCGAATAGGTCCCCTTCCTATTGGTGAACACGGCCCTGTTATCTGCAGGTGGCCGCACGGCGACGTGCATCCCATCGATCGCGCCCTGGACCATGGGGAACCCGGCAACGGCAGAGAAGCCCACGGCCCGGGCATCTTGGCTGGCCCGGTCCACGGGGAAGCGGATGTAGCGGTGCGCCATGGCATATAGGGCATCTGTCACTGCCCGGATGCACCGATGCACCGATGTCTGCGATATGCCGGACAGGTCCCCACTCGGTGCCTGGGATGATCCCGTTGCATAAAAGTTCAGGGCCACCGTAACCTTGACGGACACGGGGAGAGGGTGTCCCCCGCCAGTGCCACGCGGTGACAGGTGTGCCAGCAGGTGGCAGATGTGTGCCACGGTTTCCCGGCTCATCCGGAGTCTCCTCCTGCATTCCCGGTCCGTGAGGTCCTGGTATGACTGCCGGGGCCGGTACACACGGGGCGCCCTCGGGTGCCTCCGTTGCCGTGGGGCCGCGACGTCCTCCTCCCCCTCCTCGTCCTGTCGGTCAGGTGTCCCTCCAGCCTGGGCGGCTGGCGCCTGCCCCTCTGCGGCAGCCTGCGCCGCCTCTCTGGCACGCTCCTCCTCCTCCTCATCCTCCTCCTCCTCCTCATCCAGGGCAACATAGACATGAGCGGCTGCCGCCACGGCGGCCAACATCGCTGGAAAACATGACGGCCTGGTGGGGTGGGGTGGGGGGGGGGGGGGGAACGACGACATGTCATCATTGCCCATACCCCCTCCTCCCCCCAGCCAGGTGGCATGGACCGCATGGGTCCGACTGTTGGAGGCTGGCACATGGCCAGGTGGACCAACTCACTTGCCCTCGCATCCCCCCTCCCCGGCACGGACCCCCCCATCCTCCTCCCCGGCACGGACCCCCCCATCCCCCCTCCTTGGCACGGACCCCCCCATCCTCCTCTCCGGCACGGACCCCCCCATCCCCCCTCTCCGGCACGGACCCCCCCATCCCCCCTCCCCGGCACGGACCCCCCCATCCCCCCTCCCCGGCACGGACCCCCCCATCCCCCCTCCCGGCACTCCCCCGGAGCCCAGCCCACTCTAACCACCCCCCCCCGCCGCACACACACACACACAACCCGAGACACACCTCTCCCCACACAGTCAGACTGCGGCCACGCCATCGCCTGCCCAGCGGCCAACCCCCCAGGCCGTCACTCACCTCCACGCTGGTCGGCGTGAACCTGGAGCACAGGTTGACGCCGATGAAAAGGAGGTTTGATTTACATCCACGTGAACGGTCATCACGTCGACGGGACTTCGGCCCATCCGGACGGGAGAATATCGGCAGCCCCAAAATCGATGGCCTAGCGCCCACCTGTGCCATTCTCCGACGTCTGCGGCGCCATTAACGCCCCGCCGACTTTTCTCCCTTCGGAGACTTCGGCAACCGGCGGGGGTGGGATTCACGGCGGCTAACGGCCATTCTCCGACCCGCTGGGGGGTCGGAGAATGACGACCTGTGTGTGTGTCTCTGTGTGTTAGTGTGTATCTGTGTGTGTCTCTGTGTGTTAGTGTGTATCTGTGTGTGTCTCTATGTGTTAGCGTGTGTCTGTGTGTGTCTCTGTGTGTTAGTGTGTATCTGTGTGTATCTCTGTGTGTTAGTGTGTATCTGTGTGTCTCTATGTGTTAGCATGTGTCTGTGTGTGTCTCTGTGTGTTAGTGTGTATCTGTGTGTATCTCTGTGTGTTAGTGTGTATCTGTGTGTGTCTCTATGTGTTAGTGTGTATCTGTGTGTGTCTCTATGTGTTAGTGTGTGTCTGTGTGTGTCTCTGTGTGTTGGTGTGTATCTGTGTGTGTCTCTATGTGTTAGTGTGTATCTGTGTGTTAGTGTGTATCTGTGTGTATCTCTGTGTGTTAGTGTGTATCTTTGTGTGTCTCTATGTGTTAGTGTGTATCTGTGTGTGTCTCTATGTGTTAGCGTGTGTCTGTGTGTGTCTCTGTGTGTTAGTGTGTATCTGTGTGTGGCTGTGTGTTGGTGTGTATCTGTGTGTATCTCTGTGTGTTAGTGTGTATCTGTGTGTGTCTCTGTGTGTTAGCGTGTGTCTGTGTGTGTTAGTGTGTATCTGTGTGTGTCTCTATGTGTTAGCGTGTGTCTGTGTGTGTCTCCATGTGTTAGCGTGTGTCTGTGTGTGTCTGTGTGTTGGTGTGTATCTGTGTGTATCTCTGTGTGTTAGTGTGTATCTGTGTGTGTCTCTGTGTGTCTGTGTGTGTCTGTGTGTGTCTGTGTGTTAGTGTGTATCTGTGTGTGTCTGTGTGTTGGTGTGTATCTGTGTGTATCTCTGTGTGTTAGTGTGTATCTGTGTGTGTTAGTGTGTGTCTCTGTGTGTCTCTGTGTGTTGGTGTGTATCTGTGTGTATCTCTGTGTGTTAGTGTGTATCTCTGTGTGCTGCTGTGTATGTGTGTGTGTCTCTATGTGTTAGTGTGTATCTCTGTGTGTTAGTGTGTATCTGTGTGTGTCTCTATGTGTTAGCGTGTGTCTGTGTGTGTCTCTGTGTGTGAGTGTGTATCTGTGTGTGTCTCTGTGTGTTGGTGTGTATCTGTGTGTATCTGTGTGTGTTAGTGTGTGTCTGTGTGTGTCTGTGTGTGTCTGTGTGTGTCTCTGTGTGTTGGTGTGTATCTGTGTGTATGTCTGTGTGTTAGTGTGTATCTGTGTGTCTCTAGGTGTTAGCATGTGTCTGTGTGTGTCTCTGTGTGTTAGTGTGTATCTGTGTGTATCTCTGTGTGTTAGTGTGTATCTCTGTGTGTCTCTGTGTGTTAGTGTGTATCTGTGTGTATCTCTGTGTGTTAGTGTATCTGTGTGTGTCTCTGTGTGTTAGTGTGTATCTGTGTGTGTCTCTATGTGTTAGCGTGTGTGTCTCTGTGTGTTAGTGTGTATCTGTGTGTATCTCTGTGTGTTAGTGTGTATCTGTGTGTATCTCTGTGTGTTAGTGTGTATCTGTGTGTGTCTCTGTGTGTTAGTGTGTATCTGTGTGTGTTAGTGTGTATCCGTGTGTGTCTCTATGTGTTAGCGTGTGTCTGTGTGTGTCTCTATGTGTTAGCGTGTGTCTGTGTGTGTCTCTATGTGTTAGCGTGTGTCTGTGTGTGTCTCTGTGTGTTGGTGTGTATCTGTGTGTATCTCTGTGTATCTCTGTGTGTTAGTGTGTAAATGTGTGTGTCTCTATGTGTTAGTGTGTATCTCTGTGTGTTAGTGTGTGTCTGTGTGTGTCTCTGTGTGTTGATGTGTATGTGTGTGTGTCTCTATCAGTTAGTGTGTATCTCTGTGTGTTAGTGTGTGTCTGTGTGTGTCTCTGTGTGTTGGTGTGTATCTGTGTGTGTCTCTATGTGTTAGTGTGTATCTCTGTGTGTTAGTGTGTATCTGTGTGTATCTCTGTGTGTTAGTGTGTATCTTTGTGTGTCTCTATGTGTTAGCGTGTGTCTGTGTGTGTCTCTGTGTGTTAGTGTGTATCTGTGTGTGTCTCTATGTGTTAGTGTGTATCTGTGTGTGTCTCTATGTGTTAGCGTGTGTCTGTGTGTGTCTCTGTGTGTTAGTGTGTATCTGTGTGTATCTCTGTGTGTTAGTGTGTATCTGTGTGTCTCTATGTGTTAGCGTGTGTCTGTGTGTGTCTCTGTGTGTTAGTGTGTATCTTTGTGTGTCTCTATGTGTTAGCGTGTGTCTGTGTGTGTCTCTGTGTGTTAGTGTGTGTCTGTGTGTGTCTCTGTGTGTCGGTGTGTATGTGTGTGTGTCTCTATGTGTTAGTGTGTATCTCTGTGTGTTAGTGTGTGTCTGTGTGTGTCTCTGTGTGTTGGTGTGTATCTGTGTGTGTCTCTATGTGTTAGTGTGTATCTCTGTGTGTTAGTGTGTATCTGTGTGTATCTCTGTGTGTTAGTGTGTATCTTTGTGTGTCTCTATGTGTTAGCGTGTGTCTGTGTGTGTCTGTGTGTTAGTGTGTATCTGTGTGTGTCTCTATGTGTTAGTGTGTATCTGTGTGTGTCTCTATGTGTTAGCGTGTGTCTGTGTGTGTCTCTATGTGTTAGCGTGTGTCTGTGTGTCTCTATGTGTTAGCGTGTGTCTGTGTGTGTCTCTGTGTGTTAGTGTGTATCTTTGTGTGTCTCTATGTGTTAGCGTGTGTTAGCGTGTGTCTGTGTGTGTCTGTGTGTTAGTGTGTATCTGTGTGTGTCTCTGTGTGTTAGTGTGTATCTGTGTGTATAGAACATAGAACATAGAACAATACAGCGCAGTACAGGCCCTTCGGCCCACGATGTTGCACCGAAACAAAAGCCATCTAACCTACACTATACCATTATCATCCATATGTTTATCCAATAAACTTTTAAATGCCCTTAATGTTGGCGAGTTCACTACTGTAGCAGGTAGGGCATTCCACGGCCTCACTACTCTTTGCGTAAAGAACCTACCCCTGACCTCTGTCCTATATCTATTACCCCTCAGTTTAAGGCTATGTCCCCTCGTGCTAGCCATTTCCATCCGCGGGAGAAGGCTCTCACTGTCCACCCTATCTAACCCTCTGATCATTTTGTATGCCTCTATTAAGTCTCCTCTTAACCTTCTTCTCTCTAACGAAAACAACCTCAAGTCCATCAGCCTTTCCTCATAAGATTTTCCCTCCATACCAGGCAACATCCTGGTAAATCTCCTCTGCACCCGCTCCAAAGCCTCCACGTCCTTCCTATAATGCGGTGACCAGAATTGTACGCAATACTCCAAATGCGGCCGTACCAGAGTTCTGTACAGCTGCAACATGACCTCCTGACTCCGGAACTCAATCCCTCTACCAATAAAGGCCAACACTCCATAGGCCTTCTTCACAACCCTATCAACCTGGGTGGCAACTTTCAGGGATCTATGTACATGGACACCTAGATCCCTCTGCTCATCCACACTTTCAAGAACTTTTCCATTAGCCAAATATTCCACATTCCTGTTTTTCCTTCCAAAGTGAATCACCTCACACTTCTCTACATTAAACTCCATTTGCCACCTCTCAGCCCAGCACTGCAGCTTATCTATATCCCTCTGTAACCTGCTACTTCCTTCCTCACTATCGACAACACCACCGACTTTAGTATCGTCTGCAAATTTACTCACCCACCCTTCTGCGCCTTCCTCTAGGTCATTGATAAAAATGACAAACAGCAACGGCCCCAGAACAGATCCTTGTGGTACTCCACTTGTGACAGAACTCCATTCTGAACATTTCCCATCAACCACCCCACCCTCTGTCTTCTTTCAGCTAGCCAATTTCTGATCCACATCTCTAAATCACCCTCAATCCCCAGCCTCCGTATTTTTTGCAATAGCCTACCGTGGGGAACCTTATCAAACGCTTTGCTGAAATCCATATACACCACATCAACTGCTCTACCCTCGTCTACCTGTTCAGTCACCTTCTCAAAGAACTCGATAAGGTTTGTGAGGCATGACCTACCCTTCACAAAGCCATGCTGACTATCCCTGATCATATTATTCCTATCTAGATGATTATAAATCTTGTCTCTTATAATGCCCTCCAAGACTTTACCCACTACAGACGTGAGGCTCACCGGTCTATAGTTGCCGGGGTTGTCTCTGCTCCCCTTTTTGAACAAAGGGACCACATTTGCTATCCTCCAGTCCTCTGGCACTATTCCTGTATCCAATGATGACATAAAAATCAAAGCCAATGGTCCAGCAATCTCTTCCCTGGCCTCCCAGAGAATCCTAGGATAAATCCCATCAGGCCCCGGGGACTTATCTATTTTCAGCCTGTCCAGAATTGCCAACACCTCTTCCCTACTTACCTCAATGCCATCTAATCTATTTACCTGGAGCTCAGCATTCTCCTCCACAACATTATCTTTTTCCTGAGTGAATACTGACGAAAAATATTCATTTAGTATCTCTGTGTGTTAGTGTGTATCTGTGTGTGTCTCTATGTGTTAGTGTGTATCTGTGTGTGTCTCTATGTGTTAGCGTGTGTCTGTGTGTGTCTCTGTGTGTTAGTGTGTATCTGTGTGTGTCTCTGTGTGTTAGTGTGTATCTGTGTCTGTCTCTGTGTGTTAGTGTGTATCTGTGTGTGTCTCTGTGTGTTAGCGTGTGTCTGTGTGTGTCTCTGTGTGTTAGTGTGTATCTGTGTGTGTCTCTATGTGTTAGCGTGTGTCTGTGTGTGTCTCTATGTGTTAGCGTGTGTCTGTGTGTGTCTCTGTGTGTTAGTGTGTATCTGTGTGTGTCTGTGTGTTGGTGTGTATCTGTGTGTATCTCTGTGTGTTAGTGTGTATCTGTGTGTGTCTCTGTGTGTTGGTGTGTATCTCTGTGTGTTAGTGTGTATCTGTGTGTGTCTCTGTGTGTGAGTGTGTATCTGTGTGAGTCTGTGTGTTAGCGTGTGTCTGTGTGTGTCTCTATGTGTTAGCGTGTGTCTGTGTGTGTCTCTGTGTGTTGGTGTGTATCTGTGTGTATCTCTGTGTGTTAGTGTGTATCTGTGTGTATCTCTGTGTGTTAGTGTGTATCTGTGTGTATCTCTGTGTGTCTCTGTGTGTTAGTGTGTATCTGTGTGTATCTCTGTGTGTTAGTGTGTATCTGTGTGTGTCTCTGTGTGTTAGTGTGTATCTGTGTGTGTCTCTATGTGTTAGCATGTGTCTGTGTGTGTCTCTATGTGTTAGCGTGTGTCTGTGTGTGTCTGTGTGTTGGTGTGTATCTGTGTGTATCTCTGTGTGTTAGTGTGTAAATGTGTGTGTCTCTGTGTTGGTGCGTATGTGTGTGTGTCTCTATGTGTTAGTGTGTATCTCTGTGTGTTAGTGTGTATCTGTGTGTATCTCTGTGTGTTAGTGTGTATCTTTGTGTGTCTCTATGTGTTAGCGTGTGTCTGTGTGTGTCTCTGTGTGTTAGTGTGTATCTGTGTGTGTCTCTATGTGTTAGCGTGTGTCTGTGTGTGTCTCTGTGTGTTGGTGTGTATCTGTGTGTATCTCTGTGTTAGTGTGTATCGGTGTGTGTCTCTGTGTGTTGGTGTGTATATGTGTGTGTCTCTATGTGTTAGTGTGTATCTCTGTGTGTTAGTGTGTATCTGTGTGTGTCTCTATGTGTTAGCGTGTGTCTGTGTGTGTCTCTGTGTGTGAGTGTGTATCCGAGTGTGTCTCTGTGTGTTAGCGTGTGTCTGTGTGTGTCTCTATGTGTTAGCGTGTGTCTGTGTGTGTCTCTGTGTGTGAGTGTGTATCTGTGTGTGTCTCTGTGTGTTAGCGTGTGTCTGTGTGTGTCTCTATGTGTTAGCGTGTGTCTGTGTGTGTGTCTCTGTGTGTTGGTGTGTATCTGTGTGTGTCTCTGTGTGTTAGTGTGTATCTGTGTGTGTCTCTGTGTGTTAGTGTGTATCTGTGTGTGTCTGTGTGTTGGTGTGTATCTGTGTGTATCTCTGTGTTTTAGTGTGTATCTGTGTGTGTCTCTGTGTGTTGGTGTGTATCTGTGTGTATCTCTGTGTGTTAGTGTGTATCTGTGTGTATCTCTGTGTGTTGGTGTGTATGTGTGTGTGTCTCTATGTGTTAGTGTGTGTCTGTGTGTGTCTCTGTGTGTTAGTGTGTATCTGTGTGTGTCTCTGTGTGTTGGTGTGTATCTGTGTGTATCTCTGTGTTAGTGTGTATCGGTGTGTGTCTCTGTGTGTTGGTGTGTATATGTGTGTGTCTCTATGTGTTAGTGTGTATCTCTGTGTGTTAGTGTGTATCTGTGTGTGTCTCTATGTGTTAGCGTGTGTCTGTGTGTGTCTCTGTGTGTGAGTGTGTATCTGAGTGTGTCTCTGTGTGTTAGCGTGTGTCTGTGTGTGTCTCTATGTGTTAGCGTGTGTCTGTGTGTGTGTCTCTGTGTGTTGGTGTGTATCTGTGTGTATCTCTGTGTGTTAGTGTGTATCTGTGTGTATCTCTGTGTGTTAGTGTGTATCTGTGTGTGTCTCTGTGTGTTAGTGTGTATCTGTGTGTGTCTCTGTGTGTTGGTGTGTATCTGTGTGTATCTCTGTGTGTTAGTGTGTATCTGTGTGTATCTCTGTGTTTTGGTGTGTATGTGTGTGTGTCTCTATGTGTTAGTGTGTGTCTCTATGTGTTAGCGTGTGTCTGTGTGTGTCTCTGTGTGTTAGTGTGTATCTGTGTGTGTCTCTATGTGTTAGTGTGTATCTGTGTGTGTCTCTGTGTGTTAGTGTGTATCTGTGTGTCAGTGTGTGTCTGTGTGTGTCTCTATGTGTTAGTGTGTATCTATGTGTGTCTCTATGTGTTAGCGTGTGTCTGTGTGTGTCTCTGTGTGTTAGTGTGTATCTGTGTGTGTCTCTGTGTGTTAGTGTGTATCTGTGTGTGTCTCTATGTGTTAGTGTGTATCTGTGTGTGTCTCTATGTGTTAGCGTGTGTCTGTGTGTGTCTCTGTGTGTTAGTGTGTATCTATGTGTGTCTCTATGTGTTAGCGTGTGTCTGTGTGTGTCTCTGTGTGTTAGTGTGTATCTGTGTGTGTCTCTGTGTGTTAGTGTGTATCTGTGTGTGTCTCTATGTGTTAGTGTGTATCTGTGTGTGTCTCTATGTGTTAGCGTGTGTCTGTGTGTGTCTCTGTGTGTTAGTGTGTATCTGTGTGTGTCTCTGTGTGTTAGTGTGTATCTGTGTCTGTCTCTGTGTGTTAGTGTGTATCTGTGTGTGTCTCTGTGTGTTAGCGTGTGTCTGTGTGTGTCTCTGTGTGTTAGTGTGTATCTGTGTGTGTCTTTATGTGTTAGCGTGTGTCTGTGTGTGTCTCTATGTGTTAGCGTGTGTCTGTGTGTGTCTCTGTGTGTTAGTGTGTATCTGTGTGTATCTATGTGTGTTAGTGTGTATCTGTGTGTGTTAGTGTGTGTCTGTGTGTGTCTCTGTGTGTTAGTGTGTATCTGTGTGTGTCTCTGTGTGTTAGTGTGTATCTGTGTGTATCTCTGTGTGTTGGTGTGTATGTGTGTGTGTCTCTATGTGTTAGTGTGTATCTGTGTGTGTCTCTATGTGTTAGCGTGTGTCTGTGTGTGTCTCTGTGTGTGACTGTGTATCTGTGTGTGTCTCTGTGTGTTGGTGTGTATCTGTGCGTATCTCTGTGTGTTAGTGTGTATCTGTGTGTATCTCTGTGTGTTAGTGTGTATCTGTGTGTGTTAGTGTGTGTCTGTGTGTGTCTCTGTGTGTTGGTGTGTATCTGTGTGTATCTCTGTGTGTTGCTGTGTATGTGTGTGTGTCTCTATGTGTTAGTGTGTATCTCTGTGTGTTAGTGTGTATCTGTGTGTGTCTCTATGTGTTAGCGTGTGTCTGTGTGTGTCTCTGTGTGTGAGTGTGTATCTGTGTGTGTCTCTGTGTGTTGGTGTGTATCTGTGTGTATCTCTGTGTGTTAGTGTGTATCTGTGTGTGTTAGTGTGTGTCTGTGTGTGTCTCTGTGTGTTAGTGTGTATCTGTGTGTGTCTCGGTGTGTTAGTGTGTATCTGTGTGTGTCTCTGTGTGTTAGCGTGTGTCTGTGTGTGTCTGTGTGTGTCTCTGTGTGTTAGTGTGTATCTGTGTGTGTCTCTATGTGTTAGCGTGTATCTGTGTGTGTCTCTGTGTGTTAGTGTGTATCTGTGTGTGTTAGTGTGTATCTGTGTGTGTCTCTATGTGTTAGCGTGTGTCTCTATGTGTTAGCGTGTGTCTGTGTGTGTCTGTGTGTTGGTGTGTATCTGTGTGTATCTCTGTGTGTTAGTGTGTATCTGTGTGTATCTCTGTGTGTTAGTGTGTATCTGTGTGTGTCTCTGTGTGTTAGTGTGTATCTGTGTGTGTCTCTATGTGTTAGCGTGTGTCTGTGTGTGTCTCTATGTGTTATCGTGTGTCTGTGTGTGTCTCTGTGTGTTGGTGTGTATCTGTGTGTATCTCTGTGTATCTCTGTGTGTTAGTGTGTAAATGTGTGTGTCTCTATGTGTTAGTGTGTATCTCTGTGTGTTAGTGTGTGTCTCTGTGTGTCTCTGTGTGTTGGTGTGTATCTGTGTGTGTCTCTATGTGTTAGTGTGTATCTCTGTGTGTTAGTGTGTATCTCTGTGTGTTAGTGTGTATCTTTGTGTGTCTCTATGTGTTAGCGTGTGTCTGTGTGTGTCTCTGTGTGTTAGTGTGTATCGTTGTGTGTCTGTGTGTTGGTGTGTATCTCTGTGTGTTGGTGTGTATGTGTGTGTGTCTCTATGTGTTAGTGTGTATCTCTGTGTGTTAGTGTGTATCTGTGTGTGTCTCTATGTGTTAGCGTGTGTCTGTGTGTGTCTCTGTGTGTGAGTGTGTATCTGTGTGTGTCTCTGTGTGTTGGTGTGTATCTGTGTGTATCTCTGTGTGTTAGTGTGTATCTGTGTGTATCTCTGTGTGTTAGTGTGTATCTGTGTGTGTTAGTGTGTGTCTGTGTGTGTCTCTGTGTGTTGGTGTGTATCTGTGTGTATCTCTGTGTGTTAGTGTGTATCTGTGTGTCTCTATGTGTTAGTGTGTATCTGTGTGTGTCTCTGTGTGTTAGTGTGTATCTGTGTGTGTCTCTGTGTGTTAGTGTGTATCTGTGTGTGTCTCTATGTGTTAGCGTGTGTCTGTGTGTGTCTCTGTGTGTTAGTGTGTATCTGTGTGTGTCTCTGTGTGTTAGTGTGTATCTGTGTGTATCTCTGTGTGTTGGTGTGTGTGTGTGTGTGTCTCTATGTGTTAGTGTGTATCTCTGTGTGTTAGTGTGTATCTGTGTGTGTCTCTATGTGTTAGCGTGTGTCTGTGTGTGTCTCTGTGTGGGAGTGTGTATCTGTGTGTGTTAGTGTGTGTCTGTGTGTGTTAGTGTGTGTCTGTGTGTGTCTCTGTGTGTTGCTGTGTATGTGTGTGTGTCTCTATGTGTTAGTGTGTATCTCTGTGTGTTAGTGTGTATCTGTGTGTGTCTCTATGTGTTAGCGTGTGTCTGTGTGTGTCTCTGTGTGTGAGTGCGTATCTGTGTGTGTCTCTATGTGTTAGTGTGTATCTGTGTGTATCTCTGTATGTTAGTGTGTATCTGTGTGTGTTAGTGTGTATCTGTGTGTGTCTCTGTGTGTTAGTGTGTATCTGTGTGTATCTCTGTGTGTTAGTGTGTATCTGTGTGTGTTAGTGTGTATCTGTGTCTGTCTCTGTGTGTTAGTGTGTATCTGTGTGTGTCTCTGTGTGTTAGCGTGTGTCTGTGTGTGTCTCTGTGTGTTAGTGTGTATCTGTGTGTATCTCTGTGTGTTAGTGTGTATCTGTGTGTGTCTCTGTGTGTTAGTGTGTATCTGTGTGTGTCTCTATGTGTTAGCGTGTGTCTGTGTGTGTCTCTATGTGTTAGCGTGTGTCTGTGTGTGTCTCTGTGTGTTAGTGTGTATCTGTGTGTGTCTCTGTGTGTTGGTGTGTATCTGTGTGTATCTCTGTGTGTTAGTGTGTATCTGTGTGTATCTCTGTGTGTTGGTGTGTATGTGTGTGTGTCTCTATGTGTTAGTGTGTATCTGTGTGTATCTCTGTGTGTTAGTGTGTATCTGTGTGTGTTAGTGTGTGTCTGTGTGTGTCTCTGTGTGTTAGTGTGTATCGTTGTGTGTCTGTGTGTTGGTGTGTATCTGTGTGTATCTCTGTGTGTTGGTGTGTATGTGTGTGTGTCTCTATGTGTTAGTGTGTATCTCTGTGTGTTAGTGTGTATCTGTGTGTGTCTCTATGTGTTAGCGTGTGTCTGTGTGTGTCTCTGTGTGTGTGTGTGTATCTGTGTGTGTCTCTGTGTGTTGGTGTGTATCTGTGTGTATCTCTGTGTGTTAGTGTGTATCTGTGTGTATCTCTGTGTGTTAGTGTGTATCTGTGTGTGTTAGTGTGTGTCTGTGTGTGTCTCTGTGTGTTGGTGTGTATCTGTGTGTATCTCTGTGTGTTAGTGTGTATCTGTGTGTCTCTATGTGTTAGTGTGTATCTGTGTGTGTCTGTGTGTTAGTGTGTATCTGTGTGTGTCTCTGTGTGTTAGTGTGTATCTGTGTGTGTCTCTGTGTGTTAGTGTGTATCTGTGTGTGTCTCTATGTGTTAGCGTGTGTCTGTGTGTGTCTCTGTGTGTTAGTGTGTATCTGTGTGTGTCTCTGTGTGTTAGTGTGTATCTGTGTGTATCTCTGTGTGTTGGTGTGTGTGTGTGTGTGTCTCTATGTGTTAGTGTGTATCTCTGTGTGTTAGTGTGTATCTGTGTGTGTCTCTATGTGTTAGCGTGTGTCTGTGTGTGTCTCTGTGTGTGAGTGTGTATCTGTGTGTGTCTCTGTGTGTTGGTGTGTATCTGTGTGTATCTCTGTGTGTTAGTGTGTATCTGTGTGTATCTCTGTGTGTTAGTGTGTATCTGTGTGTGTTAGTGTGTGTCTGTGTGTGTCTCTGTGTGTTGGTGTGTATCTGTGTGTATCTCTGTGTGTTAGTGTGTATCTGTGTGTATCTCTGTGTGTTGCTGTGTATGTGTGTGTGTCTCTATGTGTTAGTGTGTATCTCTGTGTGTTAGTGTGTATCTGTGTGTGTCTCTATGTGTTAGCGTGTGTCTGTGTGTGTCTCTGTGTGTGAGTGTGTATCTGTGTGTGTCTCTATGTGTTAGTGTGTATCTGTGTGTATCTCTGTGTGTTAGTGTGTATCTGTGTGTGTTAGTGTGTGTCTGTGTGTGTCTCTGTGTGTTGCTGTGTATGTGTGTGTGTCTCTATGTGTTAGTGTGTATCTCTGTGTGTTAGTGTGTATCTGTGTGTGTCTCTATGTGTTAGCGTGTGTCTGTGTGTGTCTCTGTGTGTGAGTGTGTATCTGTGTGTGTCTCTATGTGTTAGTGTGTATCTGTGTGTATCTCTGTATGTTAGTGTGTATCTGTGTGTGTTAGTGTGTATCTGTGTGTGTCTCTGTGTGTTAGTGTGTATCTGTGTGTATCTCTGGGTGTTAGTGTGTATCTGTGTGTGTTAGTGTGTATCTGTGTGTGTCTCTGTGTGTTAGTGTGTATCTGTGTGTGTCTCTGTGTGTTAGTGTGTATCTGTGTGTGTCTCTGTGTGTTAGTGTGTATCTGTGTGTATCTCTGTGTGTTAGTGTGTATCTGTGTGTGTCTGTGTGTTGGTGTGTATCTGTGTGTATCTCTGTGTGTTAGTGTGTATCTGTGTGTGTCTTTGTGTGTTGGTGTGTATCTGTGTGTATCTCTGTGTGTTAGTGTGTATCTGTGTGTATCTCTGTGTGTGTGTCTCTATGTGTTAGTGTGTATCTGTGTGTATCTCTGTGTGTTAGTGTGTATCTGTGTGTGTTAGTGTGTGTCTGTGTGTGTCTCTGTGTGTTAGTGTGTATCTGTGTGTGTCTGTGTGTTGGTGTGTATCTGTGTGTATCTCTGTGTGTTAGTGTGTATCTGTGTGTGTCTCTGTGTGTTGGTGTGTATCTGTGTGTATCTGTGTGTTAGTGTGTATCGGTGTGTATCTCTGTGTGTTGGTGTGTATGTGTGTGTGTCTCTATGTGTTAGTGTGTATCTCTGTGTGTTAGTGTGTATCTGTGTGTGTCTCTATGTGTTAGCGTGTGTCTGTGTGTGTCTCTGTGTGTGAGTGTGTATCTGTGTGTGTCTCTGTGTGTTGGTGTGTATCTGTGTGTATCTCTGTGTGTTAGTGTGTATCTGTGTGTATCTCTGTGTGTTAGTGTGTATCTGTGTGTGTTAGTGTGTGTCTGTGTGTGTCTCTGTGTGTTGGTGTGTATCTGTGTGTATCTCTGTGTGTTGCTGTGTATGTGTGTGTGTCTCTATGTGTTAGTGTGTATCTCTGTGTGTTAGTGTGTATCTGTGTGTGTCTCTATTTGTTAGCGTGTGTCTGTGTGTATCTCTGTGTGTTAGTGTGTATCTGTGTGTGTCTCTGTGTGTTAGTGTGTTCTGATTGTCTGTGGGAAATTGAGCTCTTCTGCGGACATGTCTGGTGACCAATAGCAGCGCATGACAGAGAAAGAAGTGGAAGGTCGAGCGAGGATACCTTTGGGGAAAAGTCCAATCAGAGTTGGCATCCTTCAGGCCTGGCGCCCCTGACGGCAGAGAGGGTGCAGCAGGCGCAGATCCTGGCTCCATTCAGGGATGGCAATGCCACTTGAAATGAACTCCTTCATGCCGAGAGTGCCCACCTGACTGAGGCCTGTTGTGCCCAGGCTTTGCCCATTTGGTTCGGGATTGGGTACGAGAGTTAGTGGTGCCCAGAAAACAGTGGCAGCCAGAGCCACATTGATGCCTTTAGCTGGGGCAGAGGGGACGGGCAGGCAACACTGTCATGCGCGCTCACTCAGATGCAATGCGACTTACATTTGACTCAATTAAGGGCCCCTCTCTCACTGAAGGGAGTCGGCTCTTCCTGGGCTGTCAGTTCTGCTCATTCTGCATTTCACATCTGATTGTTCCAAGGTACGGGACAAGCCCTGAACCACATTGTCAAAAGTGGCTGCATTGTTTCTCCCTGGGGGCAATGGATTCTTCTCCTCACAATGGGTTTTGCACAAAGTCTTGCTGCCTGTAGACAGGCAGGGATGGCGCATACAAATAAGTACCATTCACGGAACCTTGAGGAATAATAGATTGCATAGCCAGCCACTTTCTTCCTGCCCCAATCCCTGACTGCCTGCCTACACCTACCCCAGTGGCTATTCCAAACTGTGATTGTAAGCCAGCTGTTTGACTGTGCCGGGCATCACAGCTATGCCAAACCCTAACCTCACTCAGTGCTCGCAGACATGCACAAAAGTGTAGGACAGAGGGATGGCAGAGAACACAAGCAGTGGGGGTCTCCGTTGCTGAGATGAAGGGCTGGATTCTCTGATTTTGAGGCTATGTCTGGAGGAAGTGTCTAGTTTTACAATGACAATGTCGAAGCCACCCCCGCAGCAATGCTC
Source organism: Scyliorhinus torazame (assembly GCF_047496885.1). NCBI lineage: Eukaryota > Metazoa > Chordata > Chondrichthyes > Carcharhiniformes > Scyliorhinidae > Scyliorhinus > Scyliorhinus torazame. Next base: position 40,682,395 of record NC_092738.1, on the reverse strand, counting down.
TGCCCAGTAAGGTGCGAGCAGCCACGCCAAGTAAAACCCCCGGCGTTCCCGATATAAACGGCCGGAGAATTGCCAGGTCCGTCGGCGCGCATGAGCACGGCGACAACCTGCCGCAGTCGCGCCGAACAACATGGCAGTGGGCGCGCGCAGACATTGCCTACCTGTAACCCCCTCGCCACCCCCAAACCACCCCCAATTCAGTCCCCCCTAGCGGACATCCCCGGCCAGCGGAACGGCTCCCCCACTGTGGAGGCGCTGGACACAGTCCGTAGCCGCCATGCGAGGTTGACGAAAACTGAGAGCACAAGGGATCCGCGCCATCGGGAAGTTGGCCCATCAGGGGCGGAGCATCAGGGGCGGAGCATGGGGGGCGGAGCATGGGGGGCGGAGCATCAGGGGCGGAGCATGGGGGGCGGAGCATGGGGGGCGGAGCATCGGGGGCGGAGCATTGGGGGCGGAGCATTGGGGGAGGGCCTTCCTGAGGCCGTCCCAATGGCTGGGGCGTATTCACCGATGACGCCGTTTTGGAGGGGCAGAGCATCCGAAAACAGGCGGCGACGCCAATTTCGGCGTCAAAGTGATTCGCCGCCCAGCCGCCAAATACCATTTCAGAGTCGGCAATTGGAGAATCCCGTCCTCCGTGTTGACGCCGGCGCAGAATTTGTGGAATACAATTGATTCCGGTGACAAACAGTGCGGGATTGGCCGGGTCCGTGATCGACACTCGGGAGGCTGACAGACTGCAGCCGCACACACACATTACACTCCCCACACACACTCATCCCAGCCGCACACACACATTACACTCCCCACACACACTCATCCCAGCCGCACACACACATTACACTCCCCACACACACATCCCAGCCGCACACACACATTACACTCCCCACACACACATCCCAGCCGCACACACACATTACACTCCCCACACACACATCCCAGCCGCACACACACATTACACTCCCCACACACACATCCCAGCCGCACACACACATTACACTCCCCACACACACTCATCCCAGCCGCACACACACATTACACTCCCCACACACACTCATCCCAGCCCCACACACACATTACACTCCCCACACACACCCATCCCAGCCACACACACATTACACTCCCCACACACACTCATCCCAGCCACACACACACATTACACTCCCCACACACACTCATCCCAGTCACACACCCACATTACACTCCCCACACACACTCATCCCAGCCACACACACACATTACACTCCCCACACACACTCATCCCAGCCACACACACACATTACACTCCCCACACACACTCACCCCAGCCACACACACACATTACACTCCCCACACACACTCATCCCAGCCGCACACACACATTACACTCCCCACACACACTCATCCCAGCCACACACACACATTACACTCCCCACACACACTCATCCCAGCCGCACACACACATTACACTCCCCACACACACTCATCCCAGCCACACACAATTACACTCCCCACACACACCATCCCAGCCACACACACATTACACTCCCCACACACACATCCCAGCCGCACACACACATTACACTCCCCACACACACTCATCCCAGCCACACACACACATTACACTCCCCACACACACTCATCCCAGCCACACACACACATTACACTCCCCACACACACTCATCCCAGCCGCACACACACATTACACTCCCCACACGCACTCATCCCAGCCACACACAATTACACTCCCCACACACACATCCCAGCCGCACACACACATTACACTCCCCACACACACTCATCCCAGCCACACACACACATTACACTCCCCACACACACTCATCCCAGCCGCGCACACACATTACACTCCCCACACGCACTCATCCCAGCCACACACAATTACACTCCCCACACACACCATCCCAGCCGCACACACACATTACACTCCCCACACACACTCATCCCAGCAGCACACACACATTACACTCCCCACACACACTCATCCCAGCCACACACACACATTACACTCCCCACACACACATCCCAGCCGCACACACACATTACACTCCCCACTCACACTCATCCCAGCCGCACACACACATTACACTCCCCACACACACTCATCCCAGCCACACACACACATTACACTCCCCACACACACTCATCCCAGCCGCACACACACATTACACTCCCCACACACACTCATCCCAGCCGCACACACACATTACACTCCCCACACACACTCATCCCAGCCACACACACACACATTACACTCCCCACACGCACTAATCCCAGCCACACACAATTACACTCCCCACACACACCATCCCAGCCGCACACACACATTACACTCCCCACACACACTCATCCCAGCCGCACATACACATTACTCTCCCCACACACACTCATCCCAGCCGCACACACATATTACACTCCCCATGCACACTCATCTCAGTCACACACACACATTACACTCCCCATGCACACTCATCTCAGTCACACACACACATTACACTCCCCACACACACTCACCCCAGCCGCACACACACATTACACACTCCCCACACACACCATCCCAGCCGCACATACACATTACACTCCCCACACACACTCATCCCAGCCGCACACACACATTACACTCCCCACACACACTCATCCCAGCCGCACGCACACATTACACTCCCCACACACACTCACCCCAGCCACACACACACACACATTACACTCCCCACACACACTCATCCCAGCCGCACACACACATTACACTCCCCACACACACTCATCCCAGCCGTACACACACATTACACTCCCCACACACTCATCCCAGCCACACACACATTACACTCCCCACACACACTCATCCCAGCCACACACACACATTACACTCCCCCCACACACTCATCCCAGCGCCACACACATTACACTCCCCCCACACACTCACCCCAGCCACACACACACACTACACTCCCCACACACACTCACCCCAGCCACACACATAACACTACACTCCCCACACACACTCATCCCAGCCACACACACACATTACACTCCCCACACACACTCACCCAGCCACACACACACATTACACTCCCCACACACACTCATCCCAGCCGCACACACACATTACACTCCCCACACACACATTACACTCCCCACACACACTCATCCCAGCCCCACACACACACACACATTACACTCCCCACACACACTCATCCCAGCCGCACACACACATTACACTCCCCACACACTCATCCCAGCCGCACACACGCATTAAACGCCCCACACACACTCATCCCAGCCGCACACACACACTCATCCCAGCCGCACACACACACTCATCCCAGCCGCGCACACACATTACACGCCCCACACACACATCCCAGCCGCACACACACATTACACTCCCCACACACACACATTACACTCCCCACACACACACATTACACTCCCCACACACACACATTACACTCCCCACACACACACATCCCAGCCGCACACACACATTACACTCCCCACACACACTCATCCCAGCCGCACATACACATTACACTCCCCACACACACTCATCCCAGCCGCACACACACATTACACACCCCACACACACTCATCCCCTCCCCACACACACTCATCCCAGCCGCACGCACACATTACACTCCCCCCACACACTCATCCCAGCCGCACACACACTCATTCCAGCCGCACACACACATTACACTCCCCACACACACTCTTCCCAGCCACACACACACATTACACTCCCCACACACACTCATCCCAGCCTCGCACACACATTACACTCCCCACACACACTCACCCCAGCTGCACACACACATTACACGCCCCACACACACTCATCCCAGCCGCACACACACATTACACTCCCCACACACACACATCCCAGCCGCACACACACATTACACTCCCCACACACACTCATCCCCTCCCCACACACACTCATCCCAGCCGCACGCACACATTACACTCCCCCCACACACTCATCCCAGCCGCACACACACATTACACTCCCCCCACACACTCATCCCAGCCGCACACAAACTCATTCCAGCCGCACACACACATTACACTCCCCACACACACTCATCCCAGCCGCGCGCACACATTACACTACCCACACACACTCATCCCAGCCGCACACACACATTACACTCCCCACTCACACTCATCCCAGCCGCACACACACATTACACTCCCCACACACACTCATCCCAGCCACACACACACATTACACTCCCCACACACACTTATCCCAGCCGCGCACACACATTACACTCCTCACACACACTCATCCCAGCCGCGCTCACATTACACTCCCCACACACACTCATCCCAGCCGCACACACACATTACACTCCCCACACACACTCATCCTAGCCGCACACACACATTACACTCCCCACACACACTTATCCCAGCCGCGCACACACATTACACTCCTCACACACACTCATCCCAGCCGCGCTCACATTACACTCCCCACACACACTCATCCCAGCCAAACACAGACATTACACTCCCCACACACTCATCCCAGCCACACACACACATTACACTCCCCACACACATTCATCCCAGCCGCGCACACATTACACTCCCCACACACACTCATCCCCTCCCCACACACTCATCCCAGCCGCACGCACACATTACTCTCCCCACACACACTCATAACACTCCTCACACACACTCATCCCAGCCGCACACACACATTACACTCCCCACACACATTCATCCCAGCCGCACACACATTACACTCCCCACACACACTCATCCCAGCCGCACGCACACATTACACTCCCCACACACACTCACCCCAGCCGCACACACATTACACTCCCCACACACTCTCATCCCAGCCGCACGCACACATTACACTCCCCACACACACTCACCCCAGCTGCACACACGCATTACACGCCCCACGCACACTCATCCCAGCCGCACACACACATTACACTCCCCACACACACTCATCCCAGCCGGACACACACATTACACTTCCCACACACTCATCCCAGCCGCACACACACATTACACTCCCCACACACTCTCACCCCAGCCGCACACACACATTACACTCCCCAGACACACTCATTCCAGCCGCACACACATTACACGCCCCACACACACTCATCCCAGCCGCGCACACACATTACACACCCATCCCAGCCGCACACACACACATTACACTCCCCACACACACACATCACACTCCCCACACACACTCATCCCAGCCGCACACACACATTACACTCCCCAAACACACTCATCCCAGCCACACACACACATTACACTCCCCACACACACTCATCCCAGCCGCGCACACACATTACACTCCCCACACGCACTCATCCCAGCCACACACAATTACACTCCCCACACACACTCACCCCAGCCGCACACACACATTACACTCCCCACACACACCATCCCAGCCGCACACACACATTACACTCCCCACACACACTCATCCCAGCCACACACACACATTACACTCCCCACACACACTCATCCCAGCCACACACACACATTACACTCCCCGCACACACTCAACCCAGCCGCACACACACATTACACTCCCCACACACACCATCCCAGCCGCACACACACATTACACTCCCCACACACACTCATCCCAGCCACACACACACATTACACTCCCCACACACACTCATCCCAGCCACACACACACATTACACTCCCCACACACACTCATCCCAGCAGCACACACACATTACACTCCCCACACACACTCATCCCAGCCACACACACACATTACACTCCCCACACACACATCCCAGCCGCACACACACATTACACTCCCCACTCACACTCATCCCAGCCGCACACACACATTACACTCCCCACACACACTCATCCCAGCCACACACACACATTACACTCCCCACACACACTCATCCCAGCCACACACACACATTACACTCCCCACTCACACCCATCCCAGCCGCACACACACACATTACACTCCCCACACACACACATTACACTTCCCACACACACTCACCCCAGCCGCACACACACATTACACTCCCCACACACACTCATCCCAGCCACACACACACATTACACTCCCCACACACACTCATCCCAGCCGCACACACACATTACACTCCCCACACACACTCATCCCAGCCGCACACACACATTACACTCCCCACACACACTCATCCCAGCCACACACACACACATTACACTCCCCACACGCACTAATCCCAGCCACACACAATTACACTCCCCACACACACCATCCCAGCCGCACACACACATTACACTCCCCACACACACTCATCCCAGCCGCACATACACATTACTCTCCCCACACACACTCATCCCAGCCGCACACACATATTACACTCCCCATGCACACTCATCTCAGTCACACACACACATTACACTCCCCATGCACACTCATCTCAGTCACACACACACATTACACTCCCCACACACACTCACCCCAGCCGCACACACACATTACACACTCCCCACACACACCATCCCAGCCGCACATACACATTACACTCCCCACACACACTCATCCCAGCCGCACACACACATTACACTCCCCACACACACTCATCCCAGCCGCACGCACACATTACACTCCCCACACACACTCACCCCAGCCACACACACACACACATTACACTCCCCACACACACTCATCCCAGCCACACACACACATTACACTCCCCACACACACTCATCCCAGCCGCACACACACATTACACTCCCCACACACACTCATCCCAGCCGCACACACACATTACACTCCCCACACACACTCATCCCAGCCACACACACACACATTACACTCCCCACACGCACTAATCCCAGCCACACACAATTACACTCCCCACACACACCATCCCAGCCGCACACACACATTACACTCCCCACACACACTCATCCCAGCCGCACATACACATTACTCTCCCCACACACACTCATCCCAGCCGCACACACATATTACACTCCCCATGCACACTCATCTCAGTCACACACACACATTACACTCCCCATGCACACTCATCTCAGTCACACACACACATTACACTCCCCACACACACTCACCCCAGCCGCACACACACATTACACACTCCCCACACACACCATCCCAGCCGCACATACACATTACACTCCCCACACACACTCATCCCAGCCGCACACACACATTACACTCCCCACACACACTCATCCCAGCCGCACGCACACATTACACTCCCCACACACACTCACCCCAGCCACACACACACACACATTACACTCCCCACACACACTCATCCCAGCCGCACACACACATTACACTCCCCACACACACTCATCCCAGCCGTACACACACATTACACTCCCCACACACTCATCCCAGCCACACACACATTACACTCCCCACACACACTCATCCCAGCCACACACACACATTACACTCCCCCCACACACTCATCCCAGCGCCACACACATTACACTCCCCCCACACACTCACCCCAGCCACACACACACACTACACTCCCCACACACACTCACCCCAGCCACACACATAACACTACACTCCCCACACACACTCATCCCAGCCACACACACACATTACACTCCCCACACACACTCACCCAGCCACACACACACATTACACTCCCCACACACACTCATCCCAGCCGCACACACACATTACACTCCCCACACACACATTACACTCCCCACACACACTCATCCCAGCCCCACACACACACACACATTACACTCCCCACACACACTCATCCCAGCCGCACACACACATTACACTCCCCACACACTCATCCCAGCCGCACACACGCATTAAACGCCCCACACACACTCATCCCAGCCGCACACACACACTCATCCCAGCCGCACACACACACTCATCCCAGCCGCGCACACACATTACACGCCCCACACACACATCCCAGCCGCACACACACATTACACTCCCCACACACACACATTACACTCCCCACACACACACATTACACTCCCCACACACACACATCCCAGCCGCACACACACATTACACTCCCCACACACACTCATCCCAGCCGCACATACACATTACACTCCCCACACACACTCATCCCAGCCGCACACACACATTACACACCCCACACACACTCATCCCCTCCCCACACACACTCATCCCAGCCGCACGCACACATTACACTCCCCCCACACACTCATCCCAGCCGCACACACACTCATTCCAGCCGCACACACACATTACACTCCCCACACACACTCTTCCCAGCCACACACACACATTACACTCCCCACACACACTCATCCCAGCCTCGCACACACATTACACTCCCCACACACACTCACCCCAGCTGCACACACACATTACACGCCCCACACACACTCATCCCAGCCGCACACACACATTACACTCCCCACACACACACATCCCAGCCGCACACACACATTACACTCCCCACACACACTCATCCCCTCCCCACACACACTCATCCCAGCCGCACGCACACATTACACTCCCCCCACACACTCATCCCAGCCGCACACACACATTACACTCCCCCCACACACTCATCCCAGCCGCACACAAACTCATTCCAGCCGCACACACACATTACACTCCCCACACACACTCATCCCAGCCGCGCGCACACATTACACTACCCACACACACTCATCCCAGCCGCACACACACATTACACTCCCCACTCACACTCATCCCAGCCGCACACACACATTACACTCCCCACACACACTCATCCCAGCCACACACACACATTACACTCCCCACACACACTTATCCCAGCCGCGCACACACATTACACTCCTCACACACACTCATCCCAGCCGCGCTCACATTACACTCCCCACACACACTCATCCCAGCCGCACACACACATTACACTCCCCACACACACTCATCCTAGCCGCACACACACATTACACTCCCCACACACACTTATCCCAGCCGCGCACACACATTACACTCCTCACACACACTCATCCCAGCCGCGCTCACATTACACTCCCCACACACACTCATCCCAGCCAAACACAGACATTACACTCCCCACACACTCATCCCAGCCACACACACACATTACACTCCCCACACACATTCATCCCAGCCGCGCACACATTACACTCCCCACACACACTCATCCCCTCCCCACACACTCATCCCAGCCGCACGCACACATTACTCTCCCCACACACACTCATAACACTCCTCACACACACTCATCCCAGCCGCACACACACATTACACTCCCCACACACATTCATCCCAGCCGCACACACATTACACTCCCCACACACACTCATCCCAGCCGCACGCACACATTACACTCCCCACACACACTCACCCCAGCCGCACACACATTACACTCCCCACACACTCTCATCCCAGCCGCACGCACACATTACACTCCCCACACACACTCACCCCAGCTGCACACACGCATTACACGCCCCACGCACACTCATCCCAGCCGCACACACACATTACACTCCCCACACACACTCATCCCAGCCGGACACACACATTACACTTCCCACACACTCATCCCAGCCGCACACACACATTACACTCCCCACACACTCTCACCCCAGCCGCACACACACATTACACTCCCCAGACACACTCATTCCAGCCGCACACACATTACACGCCCCACACACACTCATCCCAGCCGCGCACACACATTACACACCCATCCCAGCCGCACACACACACATTACACTCCCCACACACACACATCACACTCCCCACACACACTCATCCCAGCCGCACACACACATTACACTCCCCACACACACTCATCCCAGCCGCACACACACATTACACTCCCCAAACACACTCAGCCCAGCCGCACACACACACATTACACTCCCCACACACACACATCCCAGCCGCACACACACATTACACTCCCTCCACACACTCATCCCAGCCGCACACACATATTACACTCCCCACACACACACACATCACACTCCCCACACACACTCATCCCAGCCGCACACACACATTACACTCCCCACACACACTCATCCCAGCCGCACACACACAGCACACTCCCCACACACACTCATCCCAGCCGCACACACACATTACACTCCCCACACACACACATCCCAGCCGCACACACACATTACACTCCCTACACACACTCATCCCAGCCGCACACACATATTACACTCCCCACACACACACACACATCACACTCCTCACACACACTCATCCCAGCCGCACACACACATTACACTCCCTACACACACTCATCCCAGCCGCACACACACATTACACTCCCTACACACACTCATCCCAGCCGCACACACACATTAAACTCCCCACGCACACTCATCCCAGCCGCACACATACATTACAGTCCCCACACACATTACACTCCCCACACACACACACACATCCCAGCCGGACACACACATTACACTCCCCACACACACTCATCCCAGCCGCACACACACATTACACTCCCCACACACACTCATCCCAGCCGCAAACACATTACACTCCCCACACACTCTCATCCCAGCCGCACACACACATTACACTCCCCACACACACTCATCCCAGCCACACACACACACATTACACTCCCCACACACACTCATCCCAGCCGCACACACACATTACACTCCCCACACACACTCATCCCAGCCGCACACACACATTACACTCCCCACACACACACATCCCAGCCGCACACACATATTACACTCCCCACACACACTCACCCCAGCCGCACACACACATTACACTCCTCACACACTCATCCCAGCCGCACACACACATTACACTCCCCACACACACACATCCCAGCCGCACACACATATTACACTCCCCACACACACTCACCCCAGCCGCACACACACATTACACTCCTCACACACTCATCCCAGCCGCACACACACATTACACTCCCCACGCACACTCATCCCAGCCGCACACACACATTACACTCCACACACACACTCATCCCAGCCGCACATACACATTACACTCCCCACACACACTCATCCCAGCCGCACATACACATTACACTCCCCACACACACTCATCCCAGCCGCACATACACATTACACTCCAAACACACACTCATCCCAGCCCCACACACACATTACACTCCCCACACACACTCATCCCAGCCGCACACACACATTACACTCCCCACACACACTCACCCCAGCCACACACACATTACACTCCCCACACACATTACACTCCCCACACACACTCATCCCAGCCACACACACACACATTACACTCCCCACACACACTCATCCCAGCCGCACACACACATTACACTCCCCACACACACTCATCCCAGCCGCACACACACATTACACTCCCCACACACACACATCCCAGCCGCACACACATATTACACTCCCCACACACACTCACCCCAGCCGCACACACACATTACACTCCTCACACACTCATCCCAGCCGCACACACACATTACACTCCCCACACACACACATCCCAGCCGCACACACATATTACACTCCCCACACACACTCACCCCAGCCGCACACACACATTACACTCCTCACACACTCATCCCAGCCGCACACACACATTACACTCCCCACGCACACTCATCCCAGCCGCACACACACATTACACTCCACACACACACTCATCCCAGCCGCACATACACATTACACTCCCCACACACACTCATCCCAGCCGCACATACACATTACACTCCCCACACACACTCATCCCAGCCGCACATACACATTACACTCCCCACACACACTCATCCCAGCCGCACACACATCACACTCCCCACACACACTCATCCCAGCCGCACACACACATTACACTCCCCACACACACTCATCCCAGCCACACACACACATTACTCTCCCCACACACACTCATCCCAGCCCCACACACACTCATCCCAGCCACACACACACATTACTCTCCCCACACACACACATCCCAGCCCCACACACATATTACACTCCCCACACACACTCACCCCAGCCACACACACACATTACACTCCCCACACACACTCATCCCAGCCACACACACACATTACTCTCCCCACACACACTCATCCCAGCCGCACACACACATTACTCTCCCCACACACACTCATCCCAGCCGCACACACATCACACTCCCCACACACACCCATCCCAGCCCCACACACATTACACTCCCCACACACACTCATCCCAGCCGCACACACACATCACACTCCCCACACACACTCATCCCAGCCGCACACACACACATTACACTCCCCACACACACTCATCCCAGCCGCACACACACATTACACTCCCCACACACACTCATCCCAGCCACACACACACATTACACTCCCCACACACACTCATCCCAGCCACACACACACATTACACTCCCCACACACACTCATCCCAGCCCCACACACACATTACACTCCCCACACACACTCATCCCAGCCACACACACACACATTACACTCCCCACACACACACTCATCCCAGCCGCACACACATTACACTCCCCACACACTCTCATCCCAGCCGCACACATACATTACACTCCCCACGCACACTCATCCCAGCCGCACACATACATTACACTCCCCACACACATTACACTCGCCACACACACACACTCATGCCAGCCGCACACACACATTACACTCCCCACACACACTCACCCCAGCTGCACACACACATTACACTCCCCACACACACTCATCCCAGCCGCACACAGACATTACACGCCCCACACACACTCATCCCAGCCGCACACACACATTACACTCCCCACACACACACACACATCCCAGCCGGACACACACACTCATCCCAGCCACACACACACATTACACTCCGCACACACACTCATCCCAGCCGCACACACACAGTACACTCCCCACACACACTCATCCCAGCCGCACACACACACATTACACTCCCCACACACACTCATCCCAGCCGCACACACACATTACACTCCCCACACACTCTCATCCCAGCCGCACACACACATTACACTCCCCACACACACTCATCCCAGCCGCACACACACATTACACTCCCCACACACACTCATCCCAGCCGCACACACACATTACACTCCCCACACACTCATCACAGCCGCACACACACATTACACTCCCCACACACACTCATCCCAGCCGCACACACACATTACACTCCCCACACACACTCATCCCAGCCGCACACACACACATTACACTCCCCACACACACTCATCCCAGCCGCACACACACATTACACTCCCCACACACTCTCATCCCAGCCGCACACACACATTACACTCCCCACACACACTCATCCCAGCCGCACACACACATTACACTCCCCACACACACTCATCCCAGCCGCACACACACATTACACTCCCCACACACACTCATCACAGCCGCACACACACATTACACTCCCCACACACACTCATCCCAGCCGCACACACACATTACACTCCCCACACACACTCATCCCAGCCGCACACACACATTACACTCCCCACACACACCATCCCAGCCGCACACACACATTACACTCCCCACACACACTCATCCCAGCCGCACACACACATTACACTCCCCACACACACTCATCCCAGCCGCACACACACATTACACTCCCCACACACACTCATCCCAGCCGCACACACACATTACACTCCCCACACACACTCATCCCAGCCGCACACACACATTACACTCCCCACACACACTCACCCCAGCTGCCAGAGCTGGACACACTGCAGTCGAATCCAAATCCCAGTCGTATAGAATCTTTCCTGTACTTTCCATTGTCTCGGGAAATTCCTGACGGAGCTCAGAGTTGAAGCTGGGTGGAAGAAAGTTGAAGAAAACACATGAAAACAAGTCAAGCAAATTTCAATGGCACACAATGCACTTTGGGAAGGTTTCATGTTTTTTACGAGCTCTGTACTGTTTGACGACATTGTCCCGGTAAATTCAATGTTCAGCCAAAGAACAAAGAACAAAGAAATGTACAGCACAGGAACAGGCCCTTCGGCCCTCCAACCCCGTGCCGACCATGCTGCCCGACTAAACTACAATCTTCTACACGTCCGGGGTCCGTATCCCTCTATTCCCATCCTATTCATGTATTTGTCAAGATGCCCCTTAAATGTCACTATCGTCCCTGCTTCCACCACCTCCTCCGGTAGCGAGTTCCAGGCACCCACTACCCTCTGCATAGCCTTTGGATGAACACAAGAAAGAGTTCAATGCCAAATGGCAAATTTAGTTTCTGTCACTCCACACATAAACGATGTATGATTAGATTTCTCGGAGGCACTCAGCTCCACAACCTCATTCACATTAAAGACGTTGCATTTATGTGGCACCCTTCAGGACTTGGCAAATCACAGAATCCCAACAGCGCAGAAGGAGGCCATTCAGCCCATCGAGTTTGCACCAACCCTCCGAAAGAGAGCCTTACCTCGGCCCATGGCCCCCACCTTATCCCCGTAACCCAGTAAACTCAACTAACCTTTTGGACACTAAGTGACAATTTATCATGGCCAATCCACCTAACCTGCACATCTTTGGACACTAAGGGACAATTTAACATGGCCAATCCACCTAACCTGCACATCTTTGGACACTAAGGGACAATTTAACACGGCCAATCCACCTAACCTGCACATCTTTGGACACTAAGGGACAATTTATCATGGCCAATCCACCTAACCTGCACATCTTTGGACACTAAGGGACAATTTATCACGGCCAATCCACCTAACCTGCACATCTTTGGACACTAAGGGACAATTTAACACGGCCAATCCACCTAACCTGCACATCTTTGGACACTAAGGGACAATTTAGCATGGCCAATCCACCTAACCTGCACATCTTTGGACACTAAGGGACAATTTATCGTGGCCAATCCACCTAACCTGCACATCTTTGGACACGAAGGGACAATTTAACATGGCCAATCCACCTAACCTGCACATCTTTGGACACTAAGGGACAATTTATCATGGCTAATCCACCGAACTTGTACATCCTTGGACACTAAGTCAATTTATCATGGCCAATCCACCTAACCTGCACATCTTGGGACAGTATGGGACAATTTAACATGGCCAATCCAACTAACCTGCACATCTTTGGACACTAAGGGACAATTTAACATGGCCAATCCAACTAACCTGCACATCTTTAGACACGAAGGGACAATTTATCATGGCTTATCCGCCTAACCTGCACATCTTTGGACACTAAGGGACAATTTATCATGGCTTATCCGCCTAACCTGCACATCTTTGGACACTAAGGGACAATTTAACATGGCCAATCCACCTAACCTGCACATCTTTGGACACTGAGGGACAATTTATCATGGCTAATCCACCTAACATGTACATCTTTGGACACTAAGGCAATTTATCAGGCCAATCCACCTCACCTGCACATCTTTGGACACTAAGGACAATTTAACACGGCCAATCCACCTAACCTGTACATTTTGGACACGAAGGGACAATTTAACATGGCCAATCCACCTAACCTGCACATCTTTGGACACTAAGGGGTAATTTAACATGGCCAATCCACCTAACCTGTACATCATTGGACACTAAGGGACAATTTAACATGGCCAATCCACCTAACCTGCACATCTTTGGAGACTAAGGGGCAATTTAACATGGCCAATCCAACTAACCTGCAAATCTTTGGACACTAAGGGACAATTTAGCATGGCCAATCCACCTAACCTGCACATCTTTGGACACTAAGGGGCAATTTAACATGCCCAATCCACATGACCTGCACATCTTTGGACACTAAGGTGCAATTTAACATGGCCAATCCACCTAACCTGTAAATCTTTGGACACGAAGGGACAATTTAGCATGGCCAATCCACCTAACCTGCACATCTTTGGACACGAAGGGACAATTTTTCATGGCCAATCCACCTAACCTGCACATCTTTGGACACTAAGGGGCAATTTATCATGGCCAATCCACCTAACCTGCACATCTTTGGACACTAAGGGACAATTTAATCTGGCCAATCCACCTAACCTGCACATCTTTGGACACTAAGGGACAATTTATCATGGCCAATCCACCTAACCTGCACATCTTTGGACACTAAGGGGCAATTTAACATGGCCAATCCACCTTACCTGTACATCTTTGGACACTAAGGGACAATTTAACATGTCCAATCCACCGAACCTGCACATCTTTGGACACAAAGGGACAATTTATCATGGCCAATCCACCTAACCTGCACATCTTTGGACACTAAGGGACAATTTATCATGGCCAATCCACCTAACCTGCACATCTTTGGACACTAAGGGACAATTTATCATGGCCAATCCACCTAACCTGCACATCTTTGGACACTAAGGGACAATTTATCATGGCCAATCTACCTAACCTGCACATCTTTGGACACTAAGGGACAATTTATCATGGCCAATCAACCTAACCTGTACATCTTTGGACACTAAGGGACAATTTAGCATGGCCAATCCACCTAACCTGCACATCTTTGGACACTAAGGGACAATTTATCATGGCCAATCCACCTAACCTGCACATCTTTGGACACGAAGGGACAATTTATCATGGCCAATTCACCTAACCTGCACATCTTTGGACACTAAGGGACAATTTAATCTGGCCAATCCACCTAACCTGCACATCTTTGGACGCTCAGGGACAATTTATCATGGCCAATCCACCTAACCTGCACATCTTTGGACACTGCGGGGCAATTTAACATGGCCAATCCACCTTACCTGTACATCTTTGGACACTAAGGGACAATTTATCATGGCCAATCCACCTAACCTGCACATCTTTGGACCCTAAGGGACAATTTATCATGGACAATCCACCTAACCTTCACATCTTTGGACATTAAGGGGCAATTTATCATGGCCAATCCACCTAACCTGCACATCTTTGGACACGAAGGGACAATTTATCATGGCCAATCCACCTAACCTGCACATCTTTGGACACTAAGGGACAATTTAATCTGGCCAAACCACCTAACCTGCACATCTTTGGACGCTAAGGGACAATTTATCATGGCCAATCCACCTAACCTGCACATCTTTGGACACTACGGGGCAATTTAACATGGCCAATCCACCTTACCTGTACATCTTTGGACACTAAGGGACAATTTAACATGTCCAATCCACCGAACCTGCACATCTTTGGACACTAAGGGACAATTTATCATGGCCAATCCAACAACCTGCACATCTTTGGACCCTAAGGGACAATTTATCATGGACAATCCACCTAACCTTCACATCTTTGGACATTAAGGGGCAATTTATCATGGACAATCCACCTAACCTGCACATCTTTGGGAACTAAGGGACAATTTAACACGGCCAATCCACCTAACCTTCACATCTTTGGACCATAAGGGACAATTTATCATTGCCAATCCACCTAAGCTGCACATCTTTGGACACTAAGGAACAATTTATCATGGCCAATCCACCTAACCTGCACATCTTTGGACACTAAGGAACAATTTATCATGGCCAATACACCTAACCTGAACATCTTTGGACACTAAGGGACAATTTATTATGGCCAATCCACCTAAACTGCTCATCTTTGGGAACTAAGGGACAATTTAACATGTCCAATTCACCTAACCTGCACATCTTTGGACACTAAGGGACAATTTAACACGGCCAATCCACCTAACCTGCACATCTTTGGACACTAAGGAACAATTTAACATGACCAATCCACCTAGCCTGCACATCTTTGGGCACTAAGGGACAATTTAACACGGACAATCCACCTAACCTGCCCATCTTTGGACCCTAAGGGACAATTTATCATGGCCAATCCACCTAATCTGCACACCTTTGGACACTAAGGAACAATTTATCATGGCCAATCCACCTAACCTGCACATCTTTGGACACTAAGGGACAATTTAACATGGCCAATCCACCTAACCTGCACATCTTTGGACACTAAGGGACAATTTATCATGGCCAATCAACCTAACCTGTACATCTTTGGACACTAAGGGACAATTTAACATGGCCAATCCACCCAACCTGCACATATTTGGACACTAAGGGACAATTTCACATGGCCAATCCACCTAACCTGTACATCTTTGGACACTAAGGGGCAATTTAACATGGCCAATCCACATGACCTGCACATCTTTGGACACTAAGGAACAATTTATCATGGCCTATCCACCTGACCTGCACATCTTTGGACACTAAGGGCAATTTAACATGGCCAATCCACCTAACCTGCACATCTTTGGACACTGAGGACAATTTAACACGGCCAATCCACCTAACCTGTACATCTTTGGACACTGAGGGACAAATTATCATGGCCAATCCACCTAACCTGCACCTCTTTGGATTCTAAGGGGCAATTTAACATGGCCAATCCACCTAACCTGTACATCTTTGGACACTAAGGGACAAATTATCATGGCCAATCCACCTAACCTGCACATCTTTGGACACGAAGGGACAATTTTTCATGGCCAATCCACCTAACCTTCACATCTTTGGACACTAAGGGGCAATTTATCATGGCCAGTCCACCTAACCTGAA
The DNA here is from genome assembly GCF_047496885.1 of Scyliorhinus torazame. Taxonomy (NCBI): domain Eukaryota; kingdom Metazoa; phylum Chordata; class Chondrichthyes; order Carcharhiniformes; family Scyliorhinidae; genus Scyliorhinus; species Scyliorhinus torazame. The sequence continues at coordinate 40,663,764 of NC_092738.1, read as the reverse complement.
CATCTTTGGACACTAAGGGACAATTTATTATGGCCAATCCACCTAAACTGCACATCTTTGGACACTGAGGGACAATTTATCATGGCCAATCCACCTAACCTGCACATCTTTGGACCTAAGGGGCAATTTATTGCGGCCAATCCACCTAACCTGTGCATGTTTGGACACTAAGGGACAATTTAGCATGGCCAATCCACCTAACCTGCACATCTTTGGACACTAAGGAACAATTTATCATGGCCTATCCAACTAACCCTCACATCTTTGGACACTAAGGTACATTTTAACATGGCCAATCCACCTAACCTGTACATCTTTGGACACTAAGGGACAATTTAACATGGCCAATCCACCTAACCTGTACATCTTTGGACACTAAGGGACAATTTAACATGGCCAATCCACCCAACCTGCACATATTTGGACACTAAGGGACAATTTCACATGGCCAATCCACCTAACCTGTACATCTTTGGACACTAAGGGACAATTTAACATGGCCAATCCACCTAACCTGCACATCTTTGGACACTAAGGGGCAATTTAACATGGCCAATCCACCCAACCTGCACATCTTTGGACACGAAGGGACAATTTATCATGGCCAATCCATCTAACCTGCACGTCTTTGGACACTAAGGGACAATTTATCATGGCTAATCCATCGAACTTGTACATCTTTGACTCTAAGTCAATTTATCATGGCCAATCCACCTCACCTGCACATCTTTGGACAGTATGGGACAATTTAACATGGCCAATCCAACTAACCTGCACATCTTTGGACACTAAGGGACAATTTAACATGGCCAATCCAACTAACCTGCACATCTTTGGACACTAAGGGACAATTTATAATGGCCAATCCACCTAACCGGCACATCTTTGGACACTAAGGGACAATTGAACATGGCCAATCCACCTAACCTGCACATCTTTGGACACTAAGGGACAATTTATCACGGCTAATCCACCTAACCTGTACGTCTTTGGACACTAAGAGCAATTTAACATGGCCAATCCACCTAACCTGCACATCTTTGGACACTGAGGACAATTTAACACGGCCAATCCACCTAACCTGTACATCTTTGGACACTAAGGGGCAATTTAACATGGCCAATCCACCTAACCTGCACATCTCTGGACACTGCGACAAATTATCATGGCCAATCCACCTAACCTGCACCTCTTTGGATTCTAAACGGCAATTTAACATGGCCAATCCACATAACCTGTACATCTTTGGACACTAAGGGACAAATTATCATGGCCAATCCACCTAACCTGCACATCTTTGGACACTAAGGGACAATTTATCACGGCCAATCCACCTAACCTGCACATCTTTGGACACTAAGAGACAATTTAACACGGCCAATCCATCTAACCTGCCCATCTTTGGACACTAAGGGACAATTTAACATGGCCAATCCACCTAACCTGTACATCTTTGGACACTAAGGGACAATTTAACACGGCCAATCCACCTAACCTGCACAAGTTTGAACTTGTGGGAAGGAACCGGAGCACCGGAAGGAAATCCACGCAGACACGGGGAGAACGTGCAGACTCCACACAGTCACCCGAGGCCAGAATTGAAATGAAATGAAAATCGCTTATTGTCACAAGTAGGCTTCAAATGAAGTTACTGTGAAAAGCCCCTAGTCGCCACATTCCGGCGCCTGTTCGGGGAGGCTGGTACGGGAATTGAACCGTGCTGCTGGCCTGCCTTGGTCTGCTTTAAAAGCCAGCTATTTAGCCCAGTGTTCTAAACCAGCCCCGGAACCCTGGCGCTGTGTGGGAGCAGTGCTAACCACTGTTCCACCATGCTGCCCAAGTACCTTTGAAATGTATTCATTGTTGTGATGCAGGGAAGTGAGGCTACCAATTTGTACACAGCAAGCTCCCAGAAACAGCAATGAGATAAGTAGCAGACAAACTGTGTTCCATCGATGCTGGTCGAGGGAGAGTGGTCAGGCTGAGGACAGGTGACAATATTAAAGGGAGCACTCAGTCCAACAACTGGGCTTTGCACAATGCTGGGATGTTGAGGGAACATTGCCTCTGACGCAGGTGACAATGACACCCAGTGAACTAGGGTTGCCAACTGTGATGAAACGTATTCCTGGAGATTTCGTCACATGACTCGCCCCCACGCCCCAGCCATTAGTCGGCCGGGGGGGGAGGGGGCGGATCCCGCCACCAGCCAATGACTGGCTTCCTCCGCTACCTTGGATCACGCCACAGTGGGTGTGGAAAATCCCGTCCAATATATTAGCGATCTGATCGAGAATAATTTGATTTGCACTCATCGGGACAATTCCCAGGAATACCAAACATAAAGGGAACAACAATTTATACTTTGTGAGAAGAGAGTGGTGATTGGTGGACTCTGATTGGTGGAGATATTGCCATGGAGAATGGCACCCCCTTCTACCAATCAGAGTCCACTTGCAAAGCAATCAGCACTCTCTTCTTATACAATATACATTTTTGTTCCATTTCCACTTGGTATTCTTGGGTATTGTCCATTGAATCCATAAAATCCCGGCAGTGCAGAAGGAGGCCACCCATCCCATCGAGTCTGTCCTGACCATCCAAATGAGCACCTTAATCTCGGCCCATTCCCCCGCCCTATCCCCGTAACCTAACCTGCACATTTTTGGACTATAAGGGGCCAATCCACCTCACCTGCACACTCTGATGAGTACAGGATGAAAAGCTTTGACAGCATGTATCTTTTGTCAGCAATACTCAAGTTTTTTGTCGGAGTGGTGTTCGCTGATCGGAGTAACGACTTTAATGCTCAGTGGAAGCGTGAGGGACATCAGTGAGCAGTCCACAAACTCCCTTCACACCACTTGGCGTTCTGTGGTACCTCAGCCGGCATAATTTCCTCTTCGATGACGGGGAAAGGGTCAATTCTGGGTAACGGGAGGGCCTGCCTCACTTTCCGTGGGGGTGCAAGCTGCATTGCGGTGGGGCGGGGGAGGAAGCGCCGCGGAGACAGAGACAGGGAGGAGAGGCAGAACCTTCTGCTTGTGAGACTGAGGCATCACGTCAATAAACCAGGCCATCCAAAAAGTTGTTTATAAAGCATAGACTCTGGCTTCCTCAGGGTGATGTATACCGCAGTGAACTATTGGCCTACTAAACACAGAGATTAACCGTGTCGGGATGAGAAGTATGAGGGACAATTTTATTTTTGGCATCAATTACCTTCTAACAGACATATTGGACTCCAAGTGTGCGCTACATGAAAAAACAAAAGACAGTCAGTGATATCTTAAGGTTTTGACTGTATCGCACAGACAGTGCGAGGAAATCATTTGACCGAGAAGCTGCCTCCGCCAATACTGCTTATTCATGAAGTATAAAGACAAAAAGGCATTGACAGTTTGCAAAGTGAGTCGCCTGTTCCTGTGCCCTCTTGTGCAAGGCGTTATGCCGCACAATGGGAAGTCTGGCTGGTTTCTTTAAAACAGCCCCAGTTCCTATTACCACTTGTCATATTGGCACTAAGTTCTTTTCTCTCTGTAATACACTTCCAACTTGGGCTCTTGCCAAAATTTCTCCAAAGTCCAAGCGTGGGCAACAGATTTGTCAGAAGGCTCTGTACAGATTGAGAGCTAGGCCGAGGGGCGAATTTTAACCACCCCCTCCAGCACCAACCCCCAATGACGTGCCTGAGGGCTTGTAGGTGAGGGTGACCACACAGTGTCGTGGATGGCGCTCCCACTGGGTTTCTGACCACCCTGAGCTCTCCGTAATTTTACGCTTGGACGGGCGAAGTCTAGTCAGGTCCGTCCATCCTTGCTTCAATTGAGGCCCTTCAGTGGCCAATTATTGACCAGTTAAGGGCTGCTTCACACCTAGCCTTAATTTTCAGGTTAGTGGGAGGAGTTCAGGGGTCAAATCGAAGCTGGAAAATGAACCGCTATTTAACGTTATCCACCCCACCCAGGACAGTCTGACACCTGCAGGATTCCCCCCTGGTATCTCTGCCAACATGCCCAACCCCGCCCTCTGCTCACCCCCCTGGGCCTCACCCCTTCCTCCCTGCCCTGAGATCGCCACACTGACCTGCTCCTGGACTCGCAGGAGGGACTTAGGGCTGGATTCTCCGATTCTGCGGCTAAGTGCCGATGTCGGCGTGGGCATAGTGGCATTTTGCCACGCCACAGTCAGCGCCTCCCCCTCACCGATTCCGTGACAGATTCCGGGACTGATTCCGGGACCGGTGAGGGGCTAACAGCGGCGCCGGGTAGAACTCCCGGCTCCCGTGCCGAAAACGGCCGGAGAAGGGCCGGGTCCGGGGACAACCTGCAGCGGTCGCACCGTACAACATGGTGCCGGCTGCGTGCGGAATTGACCTGCCAGATAGTGCCCCCCTGGACCACCGTCGCTACCTCCAGGCAACCCCAGTCCCCCCAGCCCTCGCCGAAGCTCCCCACCCCGGCCAGTGAAATGGCTCCCTCCCCCCGACTATGTGGGCGCTGGACACAGTACGCAGCCGCCACACAAACTTGACGAAAACTGAGAGTACACGTGTCCCACGCAGTCTGGAAGCCGGCCCATCGGGGGGGGGGGGGGGAGCATTGGGGGTGGGCCTTCAGGTGATGTCCTGAGACCATCCCAACAGCGTGTGGCCTACTCACTGATAACGCCGTTTTGCAGGGGGTGGAGAATCCGAAAACAGGTGCCGGCCCTGATTTGGGCGTCAAAAGGCATTCTCCGCCCAATCGGCGAATACGATATCGGCATCGGGGAACGGAGAATCCCTCCCTTCGCCTCTGGGGGCTGCAGTCCCAGCCCTGTCCACTGCAGCACTGAGTGTTGCCGGGGCTAGAGATGACTGCCAACTCTCTGAGGCAGGATATTTTCCCGAGTGAGGGGCAGAAGACCCATCTCCCACCCATGGACGCTTGTTGGAGCATTCAGTGGATGTGGGGCAGGCAATAATGACAGGGATGTGTTGTCCACCAATTTTTTCAATGGCGGGACAGGAAACCCTCATCATCCTAAAAATTACTTCTTTGCTTGCGCAACCTGCAATCTCCTTGTCAACCAATCAACTACCTGTGCTCAGTAACAGTAAGTGTACATCACCTTGTGACAGCAAGGCATCTTAAATCAAATCAAATCCTTTACTCACATTTCTATTGTACGTTTTATGCGATGTTTTACTGATAAAAGTTGTTTCCATTCACTGCTTCTACAAGGACTAGGAAATGAAAAAATGAAATGAAATTCGCTTATTGCTACAAGTAGGCTTCAAATGAAGTTACTGTGAAAAGCCCCTAGTCGCCACATTCCGGCGGCTGTTTGGGGAGGCTGGTACGGGAATTGAACCGTGCTGCTGGCCTGCCTTGGTCTGCTTTCAAAGCCAGCGATTTAGCCCTGTGCTAAACCAGCCCCTTAACAATCCAAGCCTGGATATTGTCCAGGTCTCGCTGCATTGGGACAGGGACTGCTTCAGTATCTGAGGAGTCGCGAATGGTGCTGAACTTTGTGCAGTCATCAGCAAACATCCCCACTTCTGACCTTATGATGGAAGGAAGGTCATTGATGAAGCAGCTGAAGATGGTTGGGCCGAGGACACGACCCTGAGGAACTCCTGCAGTGATGTCCTGGAGCTGAGATGATTGACCTCCAACCACCACAACCATCTTCCTTTGTGCCGGGTATGACTCCAACCAGCGGAGAGTTTTCCCCTGATTCCCATTGACTCCAGTTTAGCTCGGGCTCCTTGATGCCACACTCGGTCAAACACTGCCTTGATGTCAGGGCAGTCACTCTCACCTCTCCTCTGGCATTCAGCTCTTTGTCCATGTTTGAGCCAAGGCTGTAATGAAGTCAGGAGCTGAGTGACTCTGACGGAACCCAAACTGAGCATCAGTGAGCAGGTTATTGCTGAGTAAGTGCCGCTTGACAGCACTGTTGATGATTCCTTCCATCACTTTTCTGATGATGGAGAGTAGACTGATGGGGCGGTAATTGGCTGGGTTGGATTTGTCCTGTTTCTTGTGTACAGGACACACCTGGGCAATTTTCCACATTGCCGGGTAGATGCCAGTGTTGTAGCTGCACTGGAACAGCTTGGCGAGGGGTGCAGCATGTTATGGAACACATGTCTTAAGTACTATTGCTGGAGTATTTACTATCCAGTGCCTTTTCCGTCTCCTGATATCCGATGGAGTGAATCGTATTGGCTGAAGACTGACATCTGTGATGCTGGGACCTCCAGAGGATTGGATTGGATTGGATTTGTTTATTGTCACGTGTACCGAGGTACAGTGAAAAGTATTTTTCTGCGAGCAGCTCAACAGATCATTAAATACATGGGAAGAAAAGGGAATAAAAGAAAATACATAATAGGGCAACACAACATACACAATGTAACTACATAGACACCGGCATCGGATGAAGCATACAGGGTGTAGTCTTAATGAAATCAGTCCATAAGAGGGTCATTTAGGAGTCTGGTGACAGTGGGGAAGAAGCTGTTTTTGAGTCTGTTCGTGCGTGTTGACGAGATGGATCATTCACTTGGAATATCTGGCTGAAGATGGTTCTAGGATTTTCATGTTTTGGGACTATGTGAAGTCTGTCTTGAAGTCAGCAGTAAACCTGGGTGGTTTGTTTGGTAGAGATTAAAGGAAGAAGGGTGCAAGGTATTTACACTTGGAGACAATGGGCGTCATTCTCCGATCCCCCGCCGGGTCGGAGAATGGCCGTTGGCTGCCGTGAATCCCGCCCCCGCCGAAGTCTCCGGTACCGGAGATTGGGCGGGGGCGGGAATCGGGCCACGCCGGTTGGCGGGACCCCCCGCCCAGAAATTGCCTGTCCCGCCGGCGTAAATCAAACCTGGTATTTACCGGCGGGACCAGGCGGCGTGGGCGGGCTCCGGGGTCCTGGGGGGGGCGCGGGGCGATCTGACCCCGGGGGGTGCCCCCACGGTGGCCTGGCCCGCGATCGGGGCCCACCGATCCGCGGGCGGGCCTGTGCCGTGGGGGCACTCTTTCCCTTCCGCCTCCGCCACGGCCTCCACCATGGCGGAGGCGGAAGAGACTCTCCCCACTGCGCATGCGCGGGAAACTGTCAGCGGCCACTGACGCTCCCGCGCATGCGCCGGGAAACTGTCAGCGGCCGCTGACGCTCCCGCGCATGCGCCGCATTTCCGCGCCAGCTGGCGGGGCAACAAAGGCCGTTTCCGCCAGCTGGCGGGGCGGAAATCCCTCCGGCGTCGGCCTAGCCCCTCAATGTTGGGGCTCGGCCCCCAAAGATGCGGAGCATTCCGCACCTTTGGGCCGGCGCGATGCCCGTCTGATTGGCGCCGTTTTTGGCGCCAGTCGGCGGACATCGCGCCGTTGGGGGAGAATTTCGCCCAATGGCAGAAGTCTCTGAGTTCAAAATGGAGTCTCCCAATGTCCCAGAAAGGTGGTGAAAGTGTGGGGTTGCCGAAAATTGTGTTGTAAATTGTCCACTTACTTCCGAGATGAAAGAGAGTTGCGGTCAAGAATAGCTAATCAGCACCTCTACCTGGATGCAACATTAGTGTTTTCATGTTGCAATGGGGAAGAGTGCAGAGGAAGACATTTTTGAGATCAGGTTACAGGCTTCCCTGCAAAGCGATGAAAATCACAGACAGACAGCAGTTTTGTGCGGCCAGGAGAGAGACAAGTCTTTGCAAATTATCATAGCCGGTTGTGACGAGTCGCAGAGACACATCCCACAACCATCTAAGGATTCTGGGAGATTTGTCCTCGTGTGTCCAGAGGGGAGGAATCATTCGGACAGGCTTTACTGCTGGTAGTGCGTTTAGGAAACTACAAGGAGCGAGATTCATTTGGGCCTAAAATTGTGATAAGTATAAATGGGGAACATTTCTTTCTGCACTGCAAATATAAATTGCCCACAAAAAGGAAAATAGGGTTGAGTCGTTATTTTTGTAATTTTTGTCCAGTAAAAGCTTTGAAACATGAAATCCTGTTGCATCTTCCAACTATTGACTGGAAGTTTAAATCTTTTTTCTTTCAACTTGCCAGTCTCCATGGAGACGGCCGCGATCCCGTGTGGCAAGAAGGACAAACGTCATCATGATGTTGAGAAGCATTGAAAAATGTCCCTGTCTCTCAGGGGTGCCATGGTCGCAGGAGGCTGTCTTGCCCCATTGGAAGCCTGGGCTAGTGAAAAGCTTTCAACCTGTTGATATTCGGAAGATTACGAGAAGAGGTCTCATGCAGTTAGCTTGCAGTTTGAAGTTAGTTTGGGGCTTTTAAAGGTGAGGGGTGTTAATGCTATGGAATCTGGACATCAAGTCAGTTCAAAATAGCTCTGAATAGAAGTAACAGTGGCACAGTGGTTAGCACTGCTGCCTCACAGCACCAGGGTCCCGGGTTCAATTCCAGCCTTGGGTGACTGTGTGGAGTCTGCACGTTCTCCCCGTGTCTGCGTGGGTTTCCTCCGGGTGCTCCGGTTTCCTCCCACAGTCCAAAGATGTGCAGGTTAGGTGGATTGGCCATGATAAATTGTCCCTTAGTGTCCAAAGATGTGCAGGTTAGGTGGATTGGCCATGATAAATTGTCCCTTAGTGTCCAAAGATGTACAGGTTAGGTGGATTGGCCATGATAAATTGTCCCTTAGTGTCCAAAGGTGTGCAGGTTAGGTGGATTGGCCATGCTAAATTGCCCTTAGTGTCCAAAGATGTGCAGGTTAGGTGGATTGGCCATGATAAATTGTCCCTTAGTGTCCAAAGATGTGCAGGTTAGGTGGATTGGCCATGATAAATTGTCCCTTAGTGTCCAAAGATGTGCAGGTTAGGTGGATTGACCATGTTAAATTGTCCCTTAGTGTCCAAAGATGTGCAGGTTAGGTGGATAGGCCGTGTTACATTGTCCTTAGTGTCCAAAGATGTACAGGTTAGGTGGATTGGCCATGTTAAATTGTCCCTTAGTGTCCAAAGATGTGCAGGTTAGGTGGATTGGCCATGTTAAATTGTCCCTTAGTGTCCAAAGATGTGCAGGTTAGGTGGATTGGCCATGTTAAATTGTCCCTGAGTGTCCAAAGATGTACAGGTTAGGTGGATTGGCCATGTTAAATTGTCCCTGAGTGTCCAAAGATGTACAGGTTAGGTGGATTGGCCATGATAAATTGTCCCTTAGTGTCCAAAGATGTGCAGGTTAGGTGGATTGGCCATGATAAATTGTCCCTTAGTGTCCAAAGATGTACAGGTTAGGTGGATTGGCCATGATAAATTGTCCCTTAGTGTCCATAGGTGTGCAGGTTAGGTGGATTGGCCATGCTAAATTGCCCTTAGTGTCCAAAGATGTGCAGGTTAGGTGGATTGGCCATGATAAATTGTCCCTTAGTGTCCAAAGATGTGCAGGTTAGGTGGATTGGCCATGATAAATTGTCCCTTAGTGTCCAAAGATGTGCAGGTTAGGTGGATTGACCATGTTAAATTGTCCCTTAGTGTCCAAAGATGTGCAGGTTAGGTGGATAGGCCGTGTTACATTGTCCTTAGTGTCCAAAGATGTACAGGTTAGGTGGATTGGCCATGTTAAATTGTCCCTTAGTGTCCAAAGATGTGCAGGTTAGGTGGATTGGCCATGTTAAATTGTCCCTTAGTGTCCAAAGATGTGCAGGTTAGGTGGATTGGCCATGTTAAATTGTCCCTGAGTGTCCAAAGATGTACAGGTTAGGTGGATTGGCCATGTTAAATTGTCCCTGAGTGTCCAAAGATGTGCAGGTTAGGTGGATTATTCATGCTAAATTGCCCCTTAGTGTCCAGGGATGTGCAGGTTAGGTGGATTGGCCATGATAAATTGTCCCTTAGTGTCCAAAGATGTACAGGTTAGGTGGATTGGCCATGATAAATTGTCCCTTAGTGTCCAAAGGTGTGCAGGTTAGGTGGATTGGCCATGCTAAATTGCCCTTAGTGTCCAAAGATGTGCAGGTTAGGTGGATTGGCCATGATAAATTGTCCCTTAGTGTCCAAAGATGTGCAGGTTAGGTGGATTGGCCATGATAAATTGTCCCTTAGTGTCCAAAGATGTGCAGGTTAGGTGGATTGACCATGTTAAATTGTCCCTTAGTGTCCAAAGATGTGCAGGTTAGGTGGATAGGCCATGATAAATTGTCCCTTAGTGTCCAAAGATGTACAGGTTAGGTGGATTGGCCATGTTAAATTGTCCCTTAGTGTCCAAAGATGTGCAGGTTAGGTGGATTGGCCATGTTAAATTGTCCCTGAGTGTCCAAAGATGTACAGGTTAGGTGGATTGGCCATGTTAAATTGTCCCTGAGTGTCCAAAGATGTGCAGGTTAGGTGGATTGGCCATGCTAAATTGCCCCTTAGTGTCCAGGGATGTGCAGGTTAGGTGGATTGACCATGATAAATTGCCCCTTAGTGTCCAGGGATGTGCAGGCTATGCTACAGGGTTATGGGATTAGGGTGGACAGGCAAACGGACCTGAGTAGCGTGCTCATTCAGAGGGTCGGTGCAGACCTGTTGGGCTGAATGGCCTCCTTCTGCACTGTAGGGATTCTATGAACACCCAGTTATATGACCAAAGCCCATTTCGATAATCGTTTTGGACTGCTGGTGGAAACTAATATGGGTTCAGGGAAGATGCTCCTGGAGTGAGAGAAACACGTCTTGAGGGGGAGAGGATAAGCTAGGACCTCATGTTGAAGCCACGCAGTGTCCTTTGGGCAGGGAGGTGGGGGAGCCTCTACTGACATTAACGCTGAGGAATGCCACCTCTCTCTCCGCAGACGCTGGGGTGTGGGCCCAAGTGTGAGGGGGGCAGGGAAGGCATCTCAGGCTGCCCACCCAGCTTGATTTCTCTCCCTCGCTCTGCCTCTCTCTTGGATTCCAATTGGCAAACTCTCTGGTGCCGGTCGGAAATTATCACAGGAGGACAAGCAGAAAGAAACTAAATTGCAAATGAATACCAGGAGAGACCCCGGACAACTAACCTGTAACTTGTGTGGGCCTCGTAAATGTCTGAAAGATCCACCCCAAGGACCCCTTCCCACATCGACCCCAAGGGCAAATTGGAGACAAGGATTGCAAAGTCCTGGTGCTCATTTTACACGACAGACACCAAAAAGAATAGTTTTGGAAAGTTACTTTGGTACAACAGAAGTCTGAAGAAAAGAAAGTAGCTTGCAAACAATTTCCCCTCAGACGTGGAGATATTCATTTGAACACCAGACAACAAAATACTTCATCACCCTCACTGAATTCCTCTGTGCCAAGTGGCAGGTGGCCAGGGTAAATCTGTTAAGGGGAGAGTGAATGCAGAAATCCTTCATGCTGGGAACAATGAAGGTTCTATGTATAACTGTGCAGTGCGGCCTCCCTGAGGTAGGATTAAACCTTTAAGACGTGCAAGCAAAACCGGCACAAGCAGACCGCCCCATCAGATAAGAAGCAGTGGGAACAATACCAGGAAAGAGAGGAGTGCACAGCTTGAAGCCGAACCACCCTGGGCTTTGAAGAGTAGGCGACAGTTTGGAGGGCCTGTCTCGGCTGTAGACCACTTTGTGTGTCAGCTGTTTGCTCAGAGCGATGCGTACTGAGCCGGAGTCAGCAGGGTGAGGGTTTGAACATGCCACTTTGCGGTTTAGCACCAAATCCAGGCTGAGAGACTCCTGTCCCACGTCCTCGACTTTAGATGAAGAGCTAAACCAGGTTCTTCTTGGCTGGCGGGAGTACAGAATGACAGAATGGTTACAGCGCAGAAGGAGGCCATTCGGCCCGTCGTGTCTTGTGCTAGCTCTCTGCAAGAACAACCCGCCGAATGCCACTCACAAGGACATAAGAAATAGGAAGAGTAGACCATTCGGCCGATCGAGCCTGATCCGCCATTCAATGGGATCATGGCTTCATCTTTATTCTCCCAGCTGTAGCCACCTGGGCCGGCCACCTCCCGACTTAAAATGGAGATCCGCAAAGACTACAGGGAAATTCAGCCAACACAGGCAAAAACTAGCAAGTGCAGAAATCCTGTGTATTAGAACTTGCAAAAGCCCAGACAGCACTGAAACCAGCAGCCATCTGCATATTAATGAGCGATCCCCAGGAACAATCGAAACATTTAAGGTGAATAAGGCCAAGCCAGACTCCTCGGCGCCAGCAGGAGCCAAGACAAAGGAAGGCCAACGGACACTCAGGGACCGCCCAGCGATCGGGGAACAGCTCCAGTATTGGAGAAATCGATCCAAGTGATCGGAATGCAGTCCAATCACTTGGAACCAGGTACGGGGTCCGCCCCGACCGGCGGGAAGCCCCTGGGGACTATAAAGTAGAGTCCCCAAGTTCAAATCGTCCTTCTTGGCAGGGTCACTCAGCAGCTCGAAACAACCCTTGACCGTGACCTGCCTAGCAGCTGCACCAACCAAGTAAGTCTCCAGTAAACGCACGCTACGGGATAGGTGCTCCGAGCTACCAGTCCATACCAGCTTTGAAGCCTGCAGACTCAGAATCGAACGAAAGGTGATTTGTTCCCCTGACCTGGTGGGCCAGTTCCGAAGCTATAGGCCTTTTAGTGTTAGAGATAGTCTAGTAAGTAGAGTTTATGCATGAGTAGTGATTGACTGTACAATAAATGTGTTTTGATTTGAATCTTACTAATTGGTGTGTTGAATTATTGATCAGTACTTGAACTTGAACCGCGTGGTGGTATCATAAAGATACCTGGCGACTCTCGAGCAAAGGTTATAGAAACAGAGCAAATTCAGTAAAGACACAACGGGCAACAAATTAAGAGCCAACCAAAGTTAGCAACGCACCCGCTCCCCATGTCCCCTGATTCCCTGAGAGACCACAAATCTGTCCATTCCGGTCTTAATATATTCAGCGATGGGGCACCCACAACCCCCTGGGGTAGATTCACCACGCTTTGAGTGAAGACATTTCTCCTTATCTCGTTCCTTACCCTGAGACTGTGGCCCCATGTTCCAGATTCCAGTGCACCCTTCGTTTTATCATGGAGTCCATATGGCCCATTGATCTCCTGAACAAGGTTCTATGAATGTCTTCCGCCGCTTCAAAGATAAAATCTAGAATCCAGGAATACTCCAGAATAATCTCCAACTATTTTACACGGTTCGAACAGTTAGCTTCCCTGTTGTCATCATCCCATGGTCCCCAGGAACTCCAGAACGATGGCATTACACAGGGCGTTCAATCAACTCTCTCTCCAGACTTTACTGTGGTGTCATCTAGCTTGGTAGCTTAGTGGTTAGCACTATGGCTTCACAGCTCCAGGGTCCCAGGTTCGATTCCCGGTTAGGGTCACTGACTGTGCGGAGTCTGCACGTTCTCCCAGTGTCTGCGTGGGTTTCCTCCGGGTGCTCCGGTTTCCTCCCACAAGTCCCGAAAGACGTGCTGTTGGGTGAATTGGACATTCTGAATTCTCCCTCTGTGACCCGGACAGGTGCCGGAATGTGGCGACTAGGGGCTTTTCACAGTAACTTCATCGCAGTGTTAATGTGAACCTACTTGTGGGCAGCACGGTGGTGCAGTGGTTAGCACTGCGGCCTCACGGCGCCGAGGTCCCAGGTTCGATCCCGGCTCTGGGTCACTGCCCGTGTGGAGTTTGCACATTCTCCCCGTGTCTGCATGGGTCTCACCCCCACATCCCAAAGATGTGCAGGTTAGGTGGATTGGCCACGGTAAATTGCCCCTTAATTGGAAAAAATGAATTGGGTACTCGAAATTTATTTTAAAAAATAATAAAGAAATGTAAGCCGACTTGTGACAATAAAGATTATTTTATCTGTGGCTGAGGGAACAACACTCTTGCCTCTGGGTTGGAAGGTTGTGCATTCCAGTCCCACTCCAGGTGGGCGGGCATCATTGTGGGTGAGATGGGCAAATTTGGAGAGCAGGCTCAGTTGGAAAGTCCTGACCAAGGCCTTGTGCCTGTGTAATCGAGGTTGATGCTCCAGTGCAGTACTGAGGGGGTGCTGCACTGCCAGAGGTGCTGTCTTTCAGATCAGACATTAAACCCATGCCCATGCCTGTCTCCCCAGGTGGGTGTTATAAAATCCCACGGCACTATTTCAGAAAAGAGCAAGCGGGGTTCTATCTGGTGCCCTGGGCTAAGATATATCCCACCACCAACATCTTTAAACAGATTAACTGGTCATATTGCTGCCTCTGGAGGCTTGCTTGCTTGTTTTCCGAATGATGTATAGCCTGTGTCATCAAAACTTTTCCATGCAGTCACAATGCTAATCTTTATTATTGTCACCAGTAGGCTTACATTAACACTGCAATGAAGTTACTGTGAGAATCCCCTCGTCGCCACATTCCGGCGCCTGTTCGGGTACACTGAGGGAGAATTCAGAATGTCCAATTCACCTAACAGCACGTCTTTCGGGACTTGTGGGAGGAAACCGGAGCACCCGGAGGAAACCCACGCAGACACGGGGAGAACGTGCAGACTCCGCACAGACAGTGACTCAAGCCGGGAATCGAACCTGGGTCCCTGGCGCTGTGAAGTAACTGTGCTAACCACTGTGCTGTCTTGCCTGTGATTTTGACGCACTCCGACAGGGGGCAGCACGGTAGCCTTGTGGATAGCACAATTGCTTCACAGCTCCAGGGGCCCAGGTTCGATTCCAGCTTGGGTCACTGTCTGTGTGGAGTCTGCACGTCCTCCCCATGTCTGCGTGGGTTTCCTCCGGGTGCTCCGGTTTCCTCCCACAGTCCAAAGATGTGCAGGTTAGGTGGATTGGCCATGATAAATTGCCCTTAGTGTCCAAAATTGCCCTTGGTGTTGGGTGGGGTTACTGGGTTATGGGGATAGGGGGGCGGTGTTGACCTTGGGTGGGGTGCTCTTTCCAAGAGCCGGTGCAGACTCGATGGGCCGAATGGCCTCCTTCTGCACTGTAAATTCTATGATCTATGACACTGCGGCTTTGTTGCAGTCTGACCAAAACACCAAGGGTTGTCTCATGCCATTTGGCACGGGTTCAGGCTGTTCGCCATGACGTACCTGGACTTGATCTTGCTGCCATACACCGCTGAACACAATGAGAGGTTTTTTATAATGATATAAAGCCACCAATCGCTCTTTGCAGAACCTTACTTGAACTTCAAAAGGGAGGAGACAAGTTAGTGAACAGATGGCAGATGAAGTTAAATGTGGAGAAGTGTGAGGTGATGCATTTTGTTAGGAAGAACATGGAGAAACAATCTCCTCTCACAAACTTCTACAGATGTGCGATAGAGAGCATCCTATCCGGCTGCATCACAGCCTGGTGTGGCAACTGCTCGGTCCAAGATCGCAAGAAACTGCAGAGTGTGGTGAACTCAGCCCAACGCATCACACAAGCTGCCACCCTCACATTGATTCTGTCTACACCTCCCACTGCCTCAGGAAGGCAGACAGTATTATCAGAGACCTCTCCCACGCAGGCATTGCCTTCTTCCAGACCCTTCCATCAGGCAGAAGGTATAGAAGTCTGAAGACCCGCAAATCCAGACATAGGAACAGCTTCTTTCCCACAGCTACTACACTCCTCAACGACTCCCCCTCGGACTGGTCTGTTCCCTGTAAGAACACTATTCACAACACCCTTTGCTGCTCTTGTTTGGCCCCTTGTTCCGCACTGTAACCAATCGCTGTTTGTCGATGTACCATTTGTCAATGTTCTCTGTTGATTATTCTCTTGTCCACTATGTACGTACTGTGTACGTTCCCTCGGCCGCAGAAAAATACTTTTCACTGTACCTCGGTACATGTGACAATAAATATCAATCAATCAATATCAATCAAATAAGGGATAAAATTCTAAAGGGGTGGAGGAGCAGAGGGACGTGGGTGTAGATGTGTATCGATCATTGAAGGTGACAGGACAGGTGGAGAGAGCAGTTAATAAAGCATAAAGTACACTGGGCTTTATTAATAGGGGCACAGAGTACAAGAGCGAGGAGGTTATGCTGAACTTATACAAGACACTAGTTAGACCTCAGCTGGAATACTGTGCACAGTTCTGGGAGCCACACTATGGGAAGGATGTGAACACATTGGAGAGAGCGCAGGAGAGGTTAACAAGGATGGTTCCAGGGGTGAGAAACTTCAGTAATGAGGGTCGATTGGAGAGGTTGGCACTGTTCTGGTTGGAGAGAAGACTGAGTGAGATTTGATCGAGATGTTCAAAATCATGAGGAGGCTGGACAGAGTGGACAGGGAGAAACTGTTCCCGCTCGGAAAAGGATCGAGAACGAGGGGGCACAGATTTAAAGTGATTTACAAAAGAAGCAAATGTGATGTGAGAGAAAACCATTTCACCCAGCGAGTGGTTGGTGTCTGCAATGTGCTGCCTGGCAGTGTGGTGGAGGCAGCTTCAATCGAGGCTTTCCAGAGGGTGGTAGATGATTATTAGAATAGAAACGATGTGCGGGGGTCCGGGGAAAAGGCAGGGGAATGACACTAAGTCACGATGCTGGTTTGGAGAGTCAGTGCCGATTCGATGGGCCAAAAGGCCTCGTTCTGCCCATAACAATCCTGCGATTCTGATTCTGGGTAAACATATTATGAATTCATTTATTAAGATTGGGCACATGAGAATATTTGTACAAAGGTAAGGCTTGAAGCCACATCGGCAGCAGAGCTGTGTGCGTCGTGTACTGCTCACAGGCCAGAATGCAACTGAGACTGGATCAAATGACACTTCCCTTCTTGTGATGCGCTGCTGCTATCCATTTAAGGTACATTGCACCAGCTGTGTGCAAGTTGGTTACTGCGTTTCCCACATTAAAACTTCAAAAGCACAGTGGGATGTCCTAAGGATGGGAAAGGTGCTACATAAATGCAAAGTCCTATATTTGTATGCAAACATATTTCAAATAGCAGCCTGTGAATGTGTGGGCAGGCAACATGGGCCCAGCTTCTTCAGGCTTTAACAGATTGGAGACGGATTTAGTCACTGCTGGAATACGATTAGGAATGTGGCACCATTTTACGCTCGGAGTCTAACAGGACGATTTTTTAAGCCATTCCATTGGTGAAGCTCCCAGCTTAATGCTGGGAACGTCTCCCATCTTGTCATTTTGAAGCAAGGTCAATCCTTTAGCCCAGACAGTTTAAACAAAGTCCAGGATTGCTATCAATGATACTCGATTCTCCTGTAACCATTGATTGAACTATAATTCTTTAACTCAAGACTCGCAGGTGAATTTTCCACACTTACCCAGCACATTCATATAGACTTAACTCAATTCTGCAGCTCAGAATCTGTCCATTAGTCCAAAGATTAATCTCCACAGGAGCGTCCTCGTGCTCAGATGATCTCTTTCCACCTGCCTACCTCAACCACTGCCCAATTTCCATTCCCTCACCTGCTGCCCTACACAGAAACCCAGAAATGCGAGAAGTGGGACAACACTGAATACTTTATTGTGCCACCTTCCCAATGCCACCAGCAGGAAGCACACCCACTTTCAAGGAAGAGGGCTCCAATCTCCATCGCTTTTCCCTGACAGCAGCACTCAGGGGCAGCTTACCAATCAAGGGGTGAGGGTGTAGGTTAGGCCGGGAGGGAGGGCGGGAGAGGGGCAGGGTAACTCAAAGCCACCTCCACTCACACCCCTCCGGGCCCGAGAAGAGTTGGTGGTGCTCGACTCTTGTTGTTGCTGCAGCCGATATCCCCAACCAATGACTGGGGCTCCTCCGATACATACCCCATCAATTGGCTTCGAGTGCGAATGAGAGCCCTTCCAACCCACCAAGCCTGGTGGCTCTGTGAGGCAACAGTGCTAACCACTGTGCCACCATTTAAAGAGGGCAATCTCCCCACATTTCCCTCGCAGCTTTACACTCTGTTTCAGTGCCACTGCATTGAATAAGAAGGGGCATCAAGTTGCTCGATTTTTTGGGTGCTGGGGTTGGGTGGAGACCAGCGTCTCAGGCAGTCCTTCCCCACCCACTTGTCTTGCCATTGGGCGGGACTTTCCAGCCCCGACAAGGGAAATTCCCGCCCGAGGTCGACCGGCCTTTAAACAGTCCATCAAATTACCCGCCCTGCCCGCGCCGATTACCACGACGGGCGGGACTGGAACATTTACCCTTTTGTTTCAGTTTCAATTTGCAGGTATCAAGTTTATCAGAGAGGTTCATTTCTTCCCTCTATCCCCATCAGCGCCAAAGACAGGCCGAATACATTTCAATGAGGCATACCTACAGATTGGCAAGAAATGCCACCTTTACTGTTATTATCACTTAACTCCGGGCACTATTTGCGCCAACCCTGAATGGGCTTTCAGTCATTCTGGGCAGTTACAGTTGACCACATTAGACACTTTGGTCACAAGAGAGAAGATCGTTCTTATTGATATGATCTTTGAAGCATTAGTGGAGGCATCTGGATGGACGGCTGTGGCCCTGCTGTGTCCAAGTTGCTCCAGAGTTTTGAGCGCGTATTCCAGGCGGACACAACCCAAGGGAGTGCCACACTTTCTGAGGTGCCGTTTTTCGATAAGGTGCTAAATGGAGGCTTTGTCTGCCCTCTCAGCTGGGAGGTGAAAGATCCCACAGCATCATTGAGAGATTATCAAGTTTACTACCGCGAAGGTCACCCAAAAGTGAGAAGATCTCAAATTGCATAAAAAAAGATTTGAAACTCCTTTATCAAATCTCATTTTGGCCTTCTCTGCTCTAAGGAGAAAAGCCCAGTATGTCGAGTCTATCTGTATAACAGTATTACTGTGATCCCAACCAGACTCCAACAGTGACTCGGAGACAGGACAGAAACCCCAATATTTTAGTTTAATTTTGTAAGACTGTGAGGAAAGGCTACTTCGCTCCAGTAGTGACTTCACAAAGAAATAGGGATTTGGTATTACGACACTCTGGACGAGCGCACGGTCAATTCCAGCCCCACAGGCCCCAGAGTCCCCTCACAAGTGAATTAGCCAATAAGTCGGATACAATTTGCAGAATCTTAGGCCCCTTGACTGCTCAATAAGTTACAGCCACCAGAATCTCCAAAGTGGTGCAAGTGAAACTGGACCCGGGCCCTCGGGAGGCCATATTCGGAGTGTCGGACCAGCCGGGGTTGGAAACGCGTGCGGAGGCAGATGTTGTAGCCTTCGCCTCGTCGATCGCCCGAAGGTGGATCCTGTTAGGGTGGAGATCAACGTCTCCACCCAGTGCCCTGGCTTGGGGGAGGGACCAGCTGGAATTCTTGACTCTTGAGAAGGTCAAATTTGAACTGAGGGGAAGGATGGAGGGGTTCTACAATTCATGGGCGTTATTCATTCTGCACTTGCGAGAATTGGATCACATCGAACATTAGGGGGGGTTGGGGGCTGGGAGGGTTGGGGGGGAGGGGGGGCTGTGTGTGTTAATGGTGACTGTGGGTGATTCACGATTCCTTTGTGTCATTTGTTTATGTTAACATGCGGGCTAATGTTTGGGGTTTGATGGGAGGATGGGATCATTGTTATTGATATGGGGATTGACATTATATTCGTTAATAATTATTGTTTATTGATGGTGGGTGTAAATTTGGGAGAAAATGTGAAAAAGGAGAATAAAAATATTTTTAAAAGTTATAGCCACCAGGGTTGTAAGTTGAACACAATAATTGTTTATATATAACAGAAATAAAGTTGGAATGTGGAGTAATTATAACGGGATAACGACCAGCTAATCTACTATGCCCCACTTGAACCATCTCACCCTCTACCCAAACACAGAGAATAATAAGAATAATAATCTTATTAGTGTCACAAGTCAGCTTACATTAACACTGCAATGAAGTTACTGTGAAAAGCCCCTCGTCGCCACATTCCGGCACCTGTTCGGGTCACAGAGGGAGAATTCAGAATGTCCAATTCACCCAACAAGCACGTCTTTCGGGACTTGTGGGAGGAAACTGGAGCACCCGGAGGAAACCCACGCAGACACGGGGAGAACGTGCAGACTCCGCACAGACAGTGACCCAAGCCGGGAATCGAACCTGGGACCCTGGTGCTGTGAAGCCACAGTGCTAACCACTATGGGAAGGTTTAAAGGCAAAAAAGGAAAGATTAAAATGCTTGCTTCTGATGTTGAAGTCTTTGCAGCAGACCTTTGCAGCTGAGTGATTGAAGTCACTGATGTAGTGTTCATGATGATCTCCTGGTTGCAACATTCAGTCAGTACTCCCAGACAATAGGATTTTCTCTGGAGTGTCACTTTAACTTTCTTCATTCGTTCATGGGGTGTGGGCACCGCTGGGTCAGCATTTGTTGCCCATCCCTCAGGGCATTTAAGAGTCAATCACATTGCTGTGGGTCTGGAGTCAACAGATTTCCTTCCCTAAAGAAGCATTGGTGAACCAGATGGGTTTTTACGACAAGCGACAATGGTTTCATGGTCATCATTAGACTTTTAATTCCAGATTTTTATTGAATTCAAATTTCTCCATCTGCACTGGTAGGATTCGAACCTGTGTTCCCACAGCATTACTTTGCATGTTTGGATTGCTAGTCCAGTGGGGATACCAGTGTGCAGGCAATCACCCCCCACTTTGATTTGATTTGATTTGATTTATTGTCACATGTACCGAGGTACAGTGAAAAGTATTTTTCTGCGGCCGAGGGAACGTACACAGTACGTACATAGTAGACAAAAGAATAATCGGCAGAGACCATTGACAAATGGTACATCGACAAACAGCGATTGGTTACAGTGCGGAGCAAGGGGCCAAACAAAGCAAATACATGAGCAAGAGCAGCAAAGGGCGTCGTGAATAGTGTTCTTACAGGGAATAGATCAGTCCGAGGGAGAGTCGTTGAGGAGTCTTGTAGCTGTGGGGAAAAAGCTGTTCCTGTGTCTGGATGTGCGAGTCTTCAGACTTCTGTACCTTCTGCCTGATGGACGGGTCTGGAAGAAGGCAATGCCTGGGTGGGAGGGGTCTCTGATAATACTGTCTGCCTTCCTGAGGCAGTGGGAGGTGTAGACAGAATCAATGTGAGGGTGGCAAGCTTGTGTGATGCGTTGGGCTGAGTTCACCACTCTCTGCAGTTTCTTGCGATCTTGGGCCGAGCAGTTGCCACACCAGGCTGTGATGCAGTCGGATAGGATGTTCTCTATCGCACATCTGTAGAAGTTTGTGAGAGTCGATGCAGCCATGCCGACGGAGGTGGTAAGAGGGGGAGAGTGCCCTAGTCAGCAATACTGCAGAACCTTGCCAAACATAGCCATGGACCAACCCAGAGGCCCATTGTCTCCATCTGCATTGGTGGGTCCCCAGAGCATTACCCTGGGTCGCTGGGTTACCAATCGAGAGACAATACCATTACACAACAGCCTCTCCAGTCCTGGGATGCTGGGACCCCCACCACCTGGAGGTTCCCCTCCGAGTCACTCACCCCCCTGACTGGGAAATATATCGGCCGTTCCTTCACTGTCACTGGGTCAACATCCTGGAACTCCCTCCCTAACAGCACAGTGGGTGTACCCACACCACACGGACTGCAGCGGTTCAATAAGGCAGCTCACCCCCACCTTGTCAAGGGGCAATTCAGGATGGGAAATTAATGCTGATCTAGCCAGTGTACTCTCTGTGGGAAGGATTGTCCATGTCTCCCCCCCTGCCTCCACCCCACCACACACTTCCCGCCACAGAACTTTGTAATGGAGGAGGCAGCCTGCTATAGGCCGGAAGCAGGATCTTCTGGTCCCATCACTGTCAATGGAGTTCGCCGGTATATTCGCCCACTGGGAAACCCATGCTGGCCAGCAGGGGGGGGGGGGGGGGGGGGGGGGGGCGGGAGGCAGTTCTCCGTCAACAGGGCTGGAAGATTCCGCGGGCGGGAACAGCTACAACATTCCAGCCAATGCCTCTACAGATAAATATGGGTTGCCCAGGTATGTCACGTCACTATGTTCCTGATCTCAGCCGGGGAAAATCCCAAGCCTAATTCAGGCACGGTCCCATAGGCAGGGAGAGTAATTAAAATTGAGGAAAGGCGGGGTCCTTGCCAGGTTCCTCTCACGCAGCTCCGACCAACTGGTTTGAGGAAAGAGGCCTAGCCGGTAGGTCTGTGCTCTCATGCCAACCCGGGTGGCATGGGTAAGTGGACTCCTGGCTTGCAAGGGTGGAATCGGTTAATCCTGACTGGCAGCGGGTGAGTGTTTCAGATTGTTCAGAGGATGTTGAAGCACAATCAACATTTTGCTTTCAAGAACTTTTTGTGAAGGTTCAGGTCACGTAAACCACGAAACTATGGCATCACCCTTCCAGGCAGCTCTGAAACCAATTACCGAGACCTTCCAGACCTGCAGTCGCATATCAGTCAATGTCTCATAACAACATCAAAGGAGTAGAAGGAAACACACAAGAATCATTAGACTGACATAATGGCTCATTTAGAAAAACAATCCAGGTTGAATGCATTTAATTGAATGGCATTTAATTTATTCGTTAAACTGTCAATCTGTGAGTGATCTTGTTTATTATGTTGGAAACCAAACAGGAAATAAGATGGCGACAGGCGCTCACCAACATTTGGCCTGTTTGTCCAGGTGAATCATCCATGTGAGGGCAGCTGGCATGCGGCCCCCTCCCTGTGTCACTCGGGCGTGGCATATTTGGCCCAGGAATTGAGTCTACCAGCCTCTGTTGGGCATGTCCAAAACCTGGACCGGACCCTCATTCAATGGATGGAAAATCGGGAGTAGCTTGTGCCTGATTGTGCTCATGATTCTGCCCCTTTGCTAACCCCTGTGTCGTTTGGAGAAGGAATTCTCCCCTTCTTGTGACCGGGAGGTGGACATTAGCTGTGGAGAATGAAGCACTTTTCTGTTTTGAGTGCTCTCGGGTCAGCCTAACCTTTTATCCCTTTCTACCTCATTTGTCTTTATCAGACTGCCTTAGAAAATGAATCTGTTATTTACCTCAGCTACTCTCTGTGGAACTAATTCCACAATCTCCCCATTCTCCGGGCAAAGACGTTTCTCCTGAATTCCCGATTCGATTTATGAGTGACGATCTTATAAACATGCCATCTCACTTGGGACTCAAACATTTGGCCCACCTACCCGTCCATCTCCAAACCCAGCTCTTCCTTAAGCTTTTGGCCAGTTGTCCCGATCTCTTCCTCGGAACTCATTTCTTACCTATTCCTACTTCGAATTGGGTTTGGTCCGTGGGATCTTTCTCTGTTGCTTGGTGCTGTGCCAAATTTGTGGCAGGTTTGTGCTTTTGGTTCTAAGCATTGTGCGGGTTTGGTGTGGAATGTTCTTGGTGATTTGCTTTTGGGTTTGAGGAACTCGAGTAGTTGCACATTCGCACAGTTCTGCTGTAGTAGAAAAGACGTGGGCCAGAATTTTACACTCCCCCCCCCCTCTCCCTCTCCCACTCCCCCCCCCTCTCCCTCTCCCACTCCCCCCCTCCCTCTCCCACTCCCCCCCATCTCTCTCCCTCCCTCCCACTCCCCCCCTCTCCCTCTCCCACTCCCCCCTCCCCCTCTGCCTCTCCCTCTCCCACTCCCCCCTCCCCCTCTCCCACTCCCCCCTCCCCCTCTCCCACTCCCCCCTCCCCCTCTCCCACTCCCCCCTCCCCCTCTCCGACTCCCCCCTCCCCCTCTCCCACTCCCCCCCTCCCCCTCTCCCACTCCCCCTCCCCCCTCTCCCACTCCCCCCCTCCTCCTCTCCCACTCCTCCCTCCCCCTGTCCCACTCCCCCTGTCCCACTCCCCCCATCCCCTCCCCCCTCCCCCTCTCCCACTCCCCCCTCCCCCCCTTAGTTCTATTGTTCAGATACACAGGTCCATTGCTTAATTAAGTACCTGGAGCACTTGTAAAGGGAGACCGCTGGGGTAGCTGCTAGATCTATGTAATGCTGCATTCTGCAAATAAGCCAACTATCAAGAAAAGGATTTGTGTTGAATTTCATATTTCACCACCTGGCTTGGGATCAAATTGACAACAGGTATTAAAATATTGGTTCCATTGGGTGGCAAGTAACAAATAAAAAAGTGTAGAGGCCGTGCTCTCTCCAGATTGAAGGGGGTGATTGGAAGAATTAGATTCACACTGGCTGTTGGGACATGGAAAGCTTTGTCACAGATGGTGACTGAAGCAGAGGCTAGTGTCATCTCGGAGGGAAATGGTGAAGTATTCGAAAAGGGACATGAGAGAAAGATCAATGGAATCTAAGGGTCCACTCCACCGAAACAGAGGCAATGGGGTCACCTACTCTGCTGCACCTTTTACAGGATTGACAACATCTTCTGTCAGGAATTCTGCCTGCTCCACCGTCAGGGGCTCCCCATTCCAAAGCAGACCATCATAACGCACGTGGACTAGAATACCAGCCTCAGACAATCGATCGAGCGCACGGCAATTCCTTTTATCGGCTCCTGCGGTTCTTTGGCCAGAATGACCCTATCCCTTCAGGGAGCAGGGAGAAAATCCTTGGCTTCTCCATGGGGCACGTGGACAGGGAAAGCCGGGTTTGACACCGGAACCCACCCCATTTTCTGACCCATGAGCGAAGGTCAAGGGTTAGGCCCGAGGCAACTGGCAGGTTCTACTTTTGGGGTCAATTTAAACGGGACCCTCAATACTGGGAGCCCTTGCCGCAGAGGCAGTCTGACATTATTCCTTTTGAACCGTTAGCCATGGTTTGACAGTGACTTCCCCAATTCCTTTCCATCTGGTGAGTACTGAACTGCAGAAAACTGAGAGTATATTGGGAGGACACAGTTGGAATGTCTCAGAAGGCTAACCATAAGAGGGAAACTGGATTCACAGAGATAGCTGAATTTGAAACATTCCATGGGGGCTTAAATTCTGTTGCTACTGTCTGGTTAATGGGCATTTTGACATTGGGAACATAGCGCCATTATTGGAGAATCCAGACCAGGGGCGGGATTCGCCAACCGCCCCCCCCCCCCCCCGGGTCGGAGAATTGCCGGGGGCTGGCTTGAATTCCGTCCCCGCCGTGTCCCGAAGTCTCCGTCACCAGAGATTTGGCGGGGGCGGGAATCGCGCCGCGCTGGGCCCCCCCCCCGCCGATTCTCCGGCCCGCGATGGGCCGAAGTCCCGCTGCTGGAATGCCTGTCCCGCCAGCGTGGATTAAACCACCTTTTGAACGGCAGGACAAGGCGGCGTGGGCAGGCTCTGGGGTCCTGGGGGGGGGGGGGGGCGCACTGGGTGATCTGGCCCCGGGGGGTGCCCCCACGGTGGCCTGGCCGCGATCGGGGCCCACCGATCGAGGGTGGGCCTGTGCCGTGGGGGCACTCTTTTTCTTCCGCCTTCGCCACGGTCTCCACTATGCGGAGGCGGAAGACACCCCCTCCCCTGCGCCAGCCGGTGGGGTGGAAACCTCTCCGGCGCGGGCCTAGCCCCTCAAGGTGAGGGTTTGGCCCCGAAAGGTGTGAGACTTCCGCACCTTTGGGGCGGCCCGACGCCGGAGTGGTTCCCGCCACTCCATCACACCGGGACCCCCCGCCCCGCCGGGTAGCGGAGAATCCCGCCCCTTGGTCTCGCAGGAATTATGGGGTATGAGAAGCGAGCTGAAAATGGAGTCAAAGTCCAGGTTCAGTGATGAGTGTGTTGAATGAGCTAACAAGCTCTACGGGCCGAATGGTCTACTCCTCTTATTTCTCCTGTTGGTACGATTTGATTAGGTTTGATTTGATTTGATTTTATTGTCACATGTGCCGAAGTGCAGTGAAAAGTATTTTTCTGCGGCCGAGGGAACGTACACAGTACGTACATAGTAGACAAGAGAATAATCGGCAGAGACCATTGACAAATGGTACATCGACAAACAGCGATTGGTTATTCAGTGCGGAACAAGGGGCCAAACAAGAGCAGCATAGGGTGTCGTGAATAGTGTTCTTACAGGGCATCTTATTGAGGTGCTTCACTGCACTTATAGTACGGTAATGAAAGAAATGCAACTTAATTGGATTTTATATGGGTCAGATTTTGAACTCCAAAATATGATGCTACAGGTTTTGTGAATATTTGTATAGCCGAAATGCATTCTGCAGTGGCCTGGCACAAAGACTGGAATCTCCTCTGTGTCCCCAGCGGCTGAATGCGATTCTATTCCTGAGGTCTGAGCTCCTCCGCACTGGCTCCTAATGATCTCACCAGCTCTCACCGTGCAAAGGTTAATCTTTCTGCATTATTTCCACCGTCGAGGACAAAGGAAACTATGTCACATTTAACCAGTTTCGGCTATGAGGCATACTCTGAGATCACAGCTCAATAAACAGGGGGTGAAAGATTTCGCGTTGCACCCTCGTGGGGACCAGGTGCAGTTTGGCTGCTGACCTTATCCATCATCACTCTCTGCCTTGCACAGGGTGGTGGTGGGGGGGGGGTGAAATGTGTTCCAATTGGCTGCAGCCAGCTAATGTCAGTCACAGGGCCAGTTAAATCTGCCCACCGCCCACATCATGCAACTTACTGAGACCAGGTATTCGCAACAGGTACAGAGAGCGAGAGAAGGGAATGCACTTTGCCTGATTGAAAACGTCCAGTGCACGTCTTGCAGAGTTAGACACCCACTCCTCCCCAGGAATGTTATAAATGATAAACGCCTTCAGGAAGTCTTTGTCTTGTCACTCCCCATGTTGCCATAGGCTGGAGACACTCACAGGAAAAAGCAGAGAGGGACTGACGGGCTCACACAAATAGGAGCCCACACTCTCTCTCTCTCTCTGTGGACTCTGCAGAGAGGTTCAGGGAAGCAGAATGAGTGGGGTGGCCATCTATCGCCCCGTTTACACCGAGGAACGCTTCGAGCAGCGTTTCAGCAGACCCAAGGAAGACGAGAAAATGGCGCACAGCTTGCGGCAGCTGGCCAGGAGGAGTTGTGCGTGCTCGCGGGATACGTGGGCACGTTTCTTCAAAGAGCGCCTGCCTTGCCTCACCTGGTTACCCCGGTACAAGTTCAAGCGATGGCTGACTGGGGACATTATCGCAGGTCTGACCGTGGGGATAATCCACATCCCACAAGGTAAACAACCTTGAATCATTATCCCTCATTATTTAAACACACTGTCTGTGTGGATTCTGCACATTCTCCCTGTGTCTGCATGGGTTTCTTCCGGGTGCTCCGGTTTCTTCCCACAGTCCAAAGATGTGCAGGTTAGGTGGATTGGCCGTGTTAAATTGTCCCTTAGTGTCCAAAGATGTGCAGGTTAGGTGGATTGACCGTGTTAAACTGTCCCTTAGTGTCCAAAGATGTGCAGGTTAGGTGGATTGGCCATGATAAATTGTCCCTTAGTGTCCAAAGATGTGCAGGTTAGGTGGATTACCCGTGTTAAATTGTCCCTTAGTGTCCAAAGATGTACAGGTTAGGTGGATTGGCCATGTTAAATTGTCCCTCAGTGTCCAAAGATGTGCAGGTTAGGTGGATTGGCCGTGTTAAATTGTCCCTTAATGTCCAAAGATGTGCAGGTTAGGTGGATTGGCCATGTTAAATTGTCCCTTAGTGTCCAAAGATGTGCAGGTTAGGTGGATTGGCCATGTTAAATTGTCCCTCAGTGTCCAAAGATGTGCAGGTTAGGTGGATTGGCCGTGTTAAATTGTCCCTTAATGTCCAAAGATGTGCAGGTTAGGTGGATTGGCCATGTTAAATTGTCCCTTAGTGTCCAAAGATGTGCAGGTTAGGTGGATTGGCCATGTTAAATTGTCCCTTAGTGTCCAAAGATGGGCAGGTTAGGTGGATTGGCCATGTTAAATTGTCCCTTAGTGTCCAAAGATGTGCAGGTTAGGTGGATTGGCCATGATCAATTGTCCCTTACTGTCCAAAGATGTGCAGGTTAGGTGAATTGGCCATGTTAAATTGTCCCTAAGTGTCCAAAGATGTGCAGGTTAGGTGGATTGGCCATGTTAAATTGTCCCTTAGTGTCCAAAGATGTGCAGGTTAGGTGGATTGGCCATGTTAAATTGTCCCTTAGTGTCCAAAGATGGGCAGGTTAGGTGGATTGGCCATGTTAAATTGTCCCTTAGTGTCCAAAGATGTGCAGGTTAGGTGGATTGGCCATGATAAATTGTCCCTTACTGTCCAAAGATGTGCAGGTTAGGTGAATTGGCCATGTTAAATTGTCCCTTAGTGTCCAAAGATGTGCAGGTTAGGTGGATTGGCCATGTTAAATTGTCCCTTAGTGTCCAAAGATGTGCAGGTTAGGTGGATTGGCCATGTTAAATTGTCCCTTAGTGTCCAAAGATGTGCAGGTTAGGTTATGGGGTTCTGGTGATGGGGGAGGGGGTGGACATGGGCAGAGTGCTGATTTGAAGGGTCGGTGCACACTCGATGGGCTGAATGGTCTCTTCTGTACTGTAGGGATTCTATGATTCTCGAGAAAATCCTTTTATCGGAAGCGTTGTCCCATCCACGCTTGGACTTGCCTCCGATTGAAGTTTCAGGTATCAGGGTAGATTTAGAAGTGAAGCTGATGGAGTTGGGGGGCGGTGGGGGGGGGGGGGCTGCGGGGAGGATTGAAGCTCAGAAGCCAATCTTCCTGCATGTTTGTAATGTCACGTGCCGAGCTTCAGATGTCGACTGGGGGGGGGGGGGGGGGGGGGGGGGAGTGGAGCCGGGGGAGGGCTGGCAGGGGGGGTGCTAGGGCGGGGGTGCTGTCGGGCACTTACTCGGAAGCAGAGAGGAAAATCGGAGGAAGCTTGATCACCGGCAATATTTCCTTCTGTCTTCGCGACCAACTCCGGAATGCTGATCTCGGAAGGGATCAATCAACATGCTGTTCAGCTGGCGGGATATACAAGCACGAGGCACGTGAATGTGGCAGGACAGATATTGGAATGAGATGTTGGCAAGTGTGTGACATGGGGGGGGGGGGGTGCGAGCAAGGCAGAAAACATCACCGATATTAAGGGGGAGTTGAACAGGCAGTTGTTCAGGATGTTGAATGAGGTACGTTCGTGGTGACCTGTGCAATTCTGTTACTGAGCTCTGCCACATGCGGACTTTATTGTGGTGTGAATTCCTACATCACCATGGGTGGCCCGGTGGTTAGCACTGCTGCCTCACAGCACCAGGGACCTGGGTTCAATTCCAGTCTTGGGTCACTGTCTGTGCGGAGTCTGCACGTTCTCCCCGTGTGTGCGTGGGTTTCCTTCGGATGCTCCGGTTTCCTCCCACAGTCCAAAGGTGTGCAGGTTAGGTGGATTGGCCATGATAAATTGTCCTTTAATGTCCAAAGATGTGCAGGTTAGGTGGATTGGCCATGTTAAATTGTCCCTTAGTGTCCAAAGATGTGCAGGTTGGGTGGATTGGCCGTGTTAAATTGTCCCTTAGTGTCCAAAGATGTGCAGGTTAGGTGGATTGGTCATGATAAATTGCCCCTTAGTGTCCAAAGATGTACAGGTTAGGTGGATTGGCCATGATAAATTGTCCCTTAGTGTCCAAAGATGTACAGGTTAGGTGGATTGGCCATGATAAATTGTCCCTTAGTGTCCAAAGATGTGCAGGTTAGGTGGATTGGCCATGTTATATTGTCCCTTAGTGTCCAAAGATGTACAGGTTAGGTGGATTGGCCGTGTTAAATTGTCCCTTAGTGTCCAAAGATGTACAGGTTAGGTGGATTGGCCATGTTAAATTGTCCCTTAGTGTCCAAAGATGTGCAGGTTAGGTGGATTGGCCGTGTTAAATTGTCCCTTAGTGTCCAAAGATGTACAGGTTAGGTGGATTGGCCGTGTTAAATTGTCCCTTAGTGTCCAAAGATGTGCAGGTTGGGTGGATTGGCCGTGTTAAATTGTCCCTTAGTGTCCAAAGATGTACAGGTTAGGTGGATTGGCCGTGTTAAATTGTCCCTTAGTGTCCAAAGATGTACAGGTTAGGTGGATTGGCCGTGTTAAATTGTCCCTTAGTGTCCAAAGATGTGCAGGTTGGGTGGATTGGCCGTGTTAAATTGTCCCTTAGTGTCCAAAGATGTGCAGGTTAGGTGGATTGGCCATGATAAATTGTCCCTTAGTGTCCAAAGATGTACAGGTTAGGTGGATTGGCCATGCTAAATTGTACCTTAGTGTCCAAAGATGTACAGGTTGGGTGGATTGGCCATGTTAAATTGCCCCTCAGTGTCCAAAGATGTGCAGGTTAGGTGGATTGGCCATGATAAATTGTCCTTTAATGTCCAAAGATGTGCAGGTTAGGTGGATTGGCCGTGTTAAATTGTCCCTTAGTGTCCAAAGATGTGCAGGTTGGGTGGATTGGCCGTGTTAAATTGTCCATTAGTGTCCAAAGATGTACAAGTTAGGTGGATTGGCCATGTTAAATCGTCCCTTAGTGTCCAAAGATGTACAGGTTAGGTGGATTGGTCATGATAAATTGCCCCTTAGTGTCCAAAGATGTACAGGTTAGGTGGATTGGCCATGATAAATTGTCCCTTAGTGTCCAAAGATGTACAGGTTAGGTGGATTGGCCATGCTAAATTGTCCCTTAGTGTCCAAAGATGTACAGGTTGGGTGGATTGGCCATGGTAAATTGCCCCTCGGTGTCCAAAGATGTGCAGGGTGGGTGGATTGGCCATGTTAAATTGTCCCTTAGAGTCCAAAGATGTGCAGGTTAGGTGGATTGGCCATGCAAAATTGTCCCTTAGTGTCCAAAGATGTACAGGTTGGGTGGATTGGCCATGTTAAATTGTCCCTTAGTGTCCAAAGATGTACAGGTTAGGTGGATTGGCCATGTTAAATTGTCCCTTAGTGTCCAAAGATGTGCAGGTTAGGTGGATTGGCCACGTTAAATTGTCCCTTAGTATCCAAAGATGTGCAGGTTAGATGGATTGGCCATGATAAATTGTCCCTTAGTGTCCAAAGATGTGCAGGTTAGGTGGATTGGCCATGTTAAATTTTTCCTTAGTGTCCAAAGATGTGCAGGTTAGGTGGATTGACCATGATAAATTGTCCCTTAGTGTCCAAAGATGTGCAGGTCAGTTGGATTGGCCATGATAAATTGTCCCTTAGTGTCCAAAGATGTGCAGGTTAGTTGGATTGGCCATGATAAATTGTCCCTTAGTGTCCAAAGATGTACAGGTTAGGTGGATTGGCCATGTTAAATTGTCCCTCAGTATCCAAAGATGTACAGGTTGGGTGGATTGGCCATGTTGAATTGCCCCTCGGTGTCCAAAGATGTGCAGGTTAGGTGGATTGGCCATGATAAATTGTCCCTTAGTGTCCAAAGATGTGCAGGTTAGGTGGATTGGCCATGTTAAATTGCCCCTTAGTGTCCAAAGATGTACAGGTTAGGTGGATTGGCCATGATAAATTGTCCCTTAGTGTCCAAAGATGTACTGGTTAGGTGGATTGGCCGTGTTAAATTGTCCCTTAGTGTCCAAAGTTGTACAGGTTAGGTGGATTGGCCATGATAAATTGTCCCTCAGTGTCCAAAGATGTGCAGGTTAGGTGGATTGGCCATGATAAATTGTCCCTTAGTGTCCAAAGATGTGCAAGTTAGGTGGATAGGCACTTAGTGTCCAAAGATGTACAGGTTAGGTGGATTGGCCATGTTAAATTGTTCCTTAGTGTCCAAAGATGGGCAGGTTAGGTGGATTGACCATGATAAATTGTCCCTTAGTGTCCAAAGATGTGCAGGTTAGTTGGATTGACCGTGATAAATAGTCCCTTAGTGTCCAAAGATGTACAGGTTAGGTGGATTGGCCATGTTAAATTGTCCCTCAGTGTCCAATGATGTGCAGGTTAGGTGGATTGGCCATGATAAATTGTCCCTTAGTGTCCAAAGATGTGCAGGTTAGGTGGATTGGCCATGTTGGATTGTCCCTTAGTGTCCAAAGATGTGCAGGTTAGGTGGATTGGCCTTGCTAAATTGTCCCTTAGTGTCCAAAGATGTACAGGTTAGGTGGATTGGCCGTGTTAAATTGTCCCTTAGTGTCCAAAGATGTGCAGGTTGGGTGGATTGGCCGTGTTAAATTGTCCCTTAGTGTCCAAAGATGTACAGGTTAGGTGGATTGGCCGTGTTAAATTGTCCCTTAGTGTCCAAAGATGTACAGGTTAGGTGGATTGGCCGTGTTAAATTGTCCCTTAGTGTCCAAAGATGTGCAGGTTGGGTGGATTGGCCGTGTTAAATTGTCCCTTAGTGTCCAAAGATGTGCAGGTTAGGTGGATTGGCCATGATAAATTGTCCCTTAGTGTCCAAAGATGTACAGGTTAGGTGGATTGGCCATGCTAAATTGTACCTTAGTGTCCAAAGATGTACAGGTTGGGTGGATTGGCCATGTTAAATTGCCCCTCAGTGTCCAAAGATGTGCAGGTTAGGTGGATTGGCCATGATAAATTGTCCTTTAATGTCCAAAGATGTGCAGGTTAGGTGGATTGGCCGTGTTAAATTGTCCCTTAGTGTCCAAAGATGTGCAGGTTGGGTGGATTGGCCGTGTTAAATTGTCCATTAGTGTCCAAAGATGTACAAGTTAGGTGGATTGGCCATGTTAAATCGTCCCTTAGTGTCCAAAGATGTACAGGTTAGGTGGATTGGTCATGATAAATTGCCCCTTAGTGTCCAAAGATGTACAGGTTAGGTGGATTGGCCATGATAAATTGTCCCTTAGTGTCCAAAGATGTACAGGTTAGGTGGATTGGCCATGCTAAATTGTCCCTTAGTGTCCAAAGATGTACAGGTTGGGTGGATTGGCCATGGTAAATTGCCCCTCGGTGTCCAAAGATGTGCAGGGTGGGTGGATTGGCCATGTTAAATTGTCCCTTAGAGTCCAAAGATGTGCAGGTTAGGTGGATTGGCCATGCAAAATTGTCCCTTAGTGTCCAAAGATGTACAGGTTGGGTGGATTGGCCATGTTAAATTGTCCCTTAGTGTCCAAAGATGTACAGGTTAGGTGGATTGGCCATGTTAAATTGTCCCTTAGTGTCCAAAGATGTGCAGGTTAGGTGGATTGGCCACGTTAAATTGTCCCTTAGTATCCAAAGATGTGCAGGTTAGATGGATTGGCCATGATAAATTGTCCCATAGTGTCCAAAGATGTGCAGGTTAGGTGGATTGGCCATGTTAAATTTTTCCTTAGTGTCCAAAGATGTGCAGGTTAGGTGGATTGACCATGATAAATTGTCCCTTAGTGTCCAAAGATGTGCAGGTCAGTTGGATTGGCCATGATAAATTGTCCCTTAGTGTCCAAAGATGTGCAGGTTAGTTGGATTGGCCATGATAAATTGTCCCTTAGTGTCCAAAGATGTACAGGTTAGGTGGATTGGCCATGTTAAATTGTCCCTCAGTATCCAAAGATGTACAGGTTGGGTGGATTGGCCATGTTGAATTGCCCCTCGGTGTCCAAAGATGTGCAGGTTAGGTGGATTGGCCATGATAAATTGTCCCTTAGTGTCCAAAGATGTGCAGGTTAGGTGGATTGGCCATGTTAAATTGCCCCTTAGTGTCCAAAGATGTACAGGTTAGGTGGATTGGCCATGATAAATTGTCCCTTAGTGTCCAAAGATGTACTGGTTAGGTGGATTGGCCGTGTTAAATTGTCCCTTAGTGTCCAAAGTTGTACAGGTTAGGTGGATTGGCCATGATAAATTGTCCCTCAGTGTCCAAAGATGTGCAGGTTAGGTGGATTGGCCATGATAAATTGTCCCTTAGTGTCCAAAGATGTGCAAGTTAGGTGGATAGGCACTTAGTGTCCAAAGATGTACAGGTTAGGTGGATTGGCCATGTTAAATTGTTCCTTAGTGTCCAAAGATGGGCAGGTTAGGTGGATTGACCATGATAAATTGTCCCTTAGTGTCCAAAGATGTGCAGGTTAGTTGGATTGACCGTGATAAATAGTCCCTTAGTGTCCAAAGATGTACAGGTTAGGTGGATTGGCCATGTTAAATTGTCCCTCAGTGTCCAAAGATGTGCAGGTTAGGTGGATTGGCCATGATAAATTGTCCCTTAGTGTCCAAAGATGTGCAGGTTAGGTGGATTGGCCATGTTGGATTGTCCCTTAGTGTCCAAAGATGTGCAGGTTAGGTGGATTGGCCTTGCTAAATTGTCCCTTAGTGTCCAAAGATGTGCAGGTTAGGTGGATTGGCCGTGTTAAATTGTCCCTTAGTGTCCAAAGATGTGCAGGTTAGGTGGATTGGCCATGATAAATTGTCCCTTAGTGTCCAAAAATGTGCAGGTTAGTTGGATTGGCCATGATAAATTGTCCCTTAGTGTCCAAAGATGTGCAGGTTAGTTGGATTGGCCATGTTAAATTGCCCCTTAGTTTCCAAAGATGTGCAGGTTAGTTGGATTGGCCGTGCTAAATTGTCCCTTAGTGTCCAAAGATGTGCAGGTTAGGTGGATTGGCCGTGTTAAATTGTCCCTTAGTGTCCAAAGATGTGCAGGTTATGTGGATTGGCCATGCAAAATTGCCCCTTATTGTCCAAAGATGTGCAGGTTAGGTGGATTGGCCATGCTAAATTGTCCCTTAGTGTCCAAAGATGTGCAGGTTAGGTGGATTGGCCGTGTTAAATTGCCCCTTAGTGTCCAAAGATGTACAGGTTTGGTGGATTGGCCATGATAAATTGTCCCTTATTGTACAAAGATGTGCAGGTTAGGTGGATTGACCATGTTAAATTGTCCCTTAGTGTCCAAAGATGTGCAGGTTAGGTGGATTGGCCATGTTAAATTGTCCCTTAGTGTCCAAAGATGTACAGGGTAGGTGGATTGGCCATGTTAAATTGTCCCTTAGTGTCCAAAGATGTGCAGGTTAGGTGGATTGGCCATGATAAATTGCCCCTTAGTGTCCAAAGATGTACAGGTTAGGTGGATTGGCCATGATAAATTGTCCCTTAGTGTCCAAAGATGTACAGGTTAGGTGGATTGGCCATGCTAAATTGCACCTTAGTGTCCAAAGATGGACAGGTTGGGTGGATTCGCCGTGTTAAATTGACCCTCAGTGTCCAAAGATGTGCAGGTTAGGTGGAATTGCCATGTTAAATTGTCCCTTAGTGTCCAAAGATGTGCAGGTTAGGTGGATTGGCCATGCTAAATTGTCCCTTAGTGTCCAAAGATGTACAGGTTAGGTGGATTGGCCATGTTAAATTGTCCCTTAGTGTCCAAAGATGTACAGGTTAGGTGGATTGGCCATGATAAATTGTCCCTTAGTGTCCAAAGATGTACTGGTTAGGTGGATTGGCGTGTTAAATTGTCCCTTAGTGTCCAAAGAT
Source organism: Scyliorhinus torazame (assembly GCF_047496885.1). Taxonomy (NCBI): domain Eukaryota; kingdom Metazoa; phylum Chordata; class Chondrichthyes; order Carcharhiniformes; family Scyliorhinidae; genus Scyliorhinus; species Scyliorhinus torazame. The sequence continues at coordinate 40,628,615 of NC_092738.1, read as the reverse complement.
GTACAGGTTAGGTGGATTGGCCATGATAAATTGTCCCTTAGTGTCCAAAGATGTGCAGGTTAGGTGGATTGGCCATGCTAAATTGTCTCTTAGTGTCCAAAGATGTACAGGTTAGGTGGATTGGCCACGATAATTTGTCTCTTAGTGTCCAAAGATGTGCAGGTTAGGTGGATTGGCCGCGATCAATTGTCCCTCAGAGTCCAAAGTTGTGCAGGTTAGCTGGATTGACAATGCTAAATTGTCCCTTAGTGTCCAAAGATGTGCAGGTTAGGTGCATTGGCCGTGTTAAATTGTCCCTTAGTGTCCAAGGATGTGCAGCTTAGGTGGATTGGCCATGTTAAATTGTCCCTTAGTGTCCAAAGATGTACAGGTTAGGTGGATTGGCCGTGTTAAATTGTCCCTTAGTGTCCAAAGATGTGCAGGTTTGGTGGATTGACCGTGTTAAATTGTCCCTTAGTGTCCAAAGATGTGCACGTTAGGTGGATTGGCCATAATAAATTGTCCCTTAGTGTCCAAAGATGTGCAGGTGAGGTGGATTGGCCATGCTAAATTGTCCCTTAGTGTCCAAAGATGTGCACGTTAGGTGGATTGGCCATGTTAAATTGTCCCTTAGTGTCCAAAGATGTGCAGGTTAGGTGGATTGGCCATGTTAAATTGTCCCTTTGTGCCCAAAGATGTACAGGTTAGGCGGATTGGCCATGTTAAATTGTCCCTTAGTGTCCAAAGATGTACAGGTTAGGTGGATTGGCCATGTTAAATTGTCCCTTAGTGTCCAAAGATGTACAGGTTAGGTGGATTGGCCATGTTAAATTGTCCCTTAGTGTCCAAAGATGTACAGGTTAGGTGGATTGGCCGTGTTAAATTGTCCCTTAGTGTCCAAAGATGTACAGGTTAGGTGGATTGGCCATGTTAAATTGTCCCTTAGTGTCCAAAGATGTACAGGTTAGGTGGATTGGCCATGTTAAATTGTCCCTTAGTGTCCAAAGATGTGCAGGTTAGGTGGATTGGCCTCATAAATTGTCCCTTAGTGTCCAAAGATGTGCAGGTTAGGTGGATTGGCCATGTTAAATTGTCCCTTTAGTGGGCGGGGGGGGGATGTTGGCATGTCATCAGAGGGCCCGACCCGGTATTCTCCGCGGCCTCCGCGATTCTCCGCCTCCGACGGGCGGAGTTCCCGATGCCGCGGTTCACTTGTGCTTTTAACACCGTGAAACCGGCGCCGTGGCTGCTGAGGGGGAGCGAGGGGGGACGGAGAGTGTCCAACATCGCCACAGTGTGCTAGCCGCTGTGCCGCTGGCCAGGGGGCTACTGCCGGGGCCGGGGGGCTTCTGCCAGGGCCGGGGGGCTTCTGCCAGGCCCGGGGGGAGTAGCGGGGGGGGGGGGCCAGGAGGTGGGCTGCGGGGTCGGGGTGGACGGGCACGGAGCACCATTGCTGCAGCCGGCAAGGCAGCCATGCAGCTGCGCACACCGCTGACTGCCCGCTGTGAGCTTCGGGCCTCGGGTCATTTAGGTGTCCCCGCCCCCCCCCCAGGCCACCAAAACCACCCCGCCCCACCCACACCTGCCGCCCGCTACGTGCCCTCTACCCCAGCATATACATCAGCTGTATGGGCCGCTCCAGCACAACCAGTGGCATCTTGTTGACTGGGATGAGTGTGTGTGGGGAGTGTAATGTGTATGTGCGGCTGGGATGAGTGTGTGTGGGGAGTGTAATGTGTGTGTGCGGCTGGGATGAGTGTGTGTGGGGAGTGTAATGTGTGTGTGCGGCTGGGATGAGTGTGTGTGGGGAGTGTAATGTGTGTGTGCGGCTGGGATGAGTGTGTGTGGGGAGTGTAATGTGTGTGTGCGGCTTGGATGAGTGTGTGTGGGGAGTGTAATGTGTGTGCGGCTGGGATGAGTGTGTGTGGGGAGTGTAATGTGTGTGGGGCTGGGATGAGTGTGTGTGGGGAGTGTAATGTGTATGTGCGGCTGGGATGAGTGTGTGTGGGGAGTGTAATGTGTGTGTGCGGCTGGGATGAGTGTGTGTGGGGAGTGTAATGTGTGTGTGCGGCTGGGATGAGTGTGTGTGGGGAGTGTAATGTGTGTGTGCGGCTGGGATGAGTGTGTGTGGGGAGTGTAATGTGTGTGTGCGGCTTGGATGAGTGTGTGTGGGGAGTGTAATGTGTGTGCGGCTGGGATGAGTGTGTGTGGGGAGTGTAATGTGTGTGGGGCTGGGATGAGTGTGTGTGGGGAGTGTAATGTGTGTGCGGCTGGGATGAGTGTGTGTGGGGAGTGTAATGTGTGTGGGGCTGGGATGAGTGTGTGTGGGGAGTGTAATGTGTGTGCGCGGCTGGGATGAGTGTGTGTGGGGAGTGTAATGTGTGTGCGGCTGGGATGAGTGTGTGTGGGGAGTGTAATGTGTGTGCGGCTGGGATGAGTGTGTGTGGGGAGTGTAATGTGTGTGCGGCTGGGATGAGTGTGTGTGGGGAGTGTAATGTGTGTGTGCGGCTGGGATGAGTGTGTGTGGGGAGTGTAGTGTGTGTGTGAGGCTGGGATGAGTGTGTGTGGGGAGTGTAATGTGTGTGTGCGGCTGGGATGAGTGTGTGTGGGGAGTGTAATGTGTGTGTGCGGCTGGGATGAGTGTGTGTGGGGAGTGTAGTGTGTGTGTGAGGCTGGGATGAGTGTGTGTGGGGAGTGTAATGTGTGTGTGCGGCTGGGATGAGTGTGTGTGGGGAGTGTAATGTGTGTGTGCGGCTGGGATGAGTGTGTGTGGGGAGTGTAATGTGTGTGGGGAGTGTAATGTGTGTGCGGCTGGGATGAGTGTGTGTGGGGAGTGTAATGTGTGTGTGCGGCTGGGATGAGTGTGTGTGGGGAGTGTAATGTGTGTGTGCGGCTGGGATGAGTGTGTGTGGGGAGTGTAATGTGTGTGGGGAGTGTAATGTGTGTGCGGCTGGGATGAGTGTGTGTGGGGAGTGTAATGTGTGTGTGCGGCTGGGATGAGTGTGTGTGGGGAGTGTAATGTGTGTGCGGCTGGGATGAGTGTGTGTGGGGAGTGTAATGTGTGTGTGTGGCTGTGATGAGTGTGTGTGGGGAGTGTAATGTGTGTGTGCGGCTGGGATGAGTGTGTGTGGGGAGTGTAATGTGTGTGTGCGGCTGGGATGAGTGCGTGTGGGGAGTGTAATGTGTGTGTGCGGCTGGGATGAGTGTGTGTGGGGAGTGTAATGTGTGTGTGCGGCTGGGGTGAGTGTGTGTGGGGAGTGTAATGAGTGTGTGCGGCTGGGTTGAGTGTGTGTGGGGAGTGTAATGTGTGTGTGCGGCTGGGATGAGTGTGTGTGGGGAGTTTAATGTGTGTGTGCGGCTGGGATGAGTGTGTGTGGGAGTGTAATGTGTGTGTGCGGCTGGGATGAGTGTGTGTGGGGAGTGTAATGTGTGTGTGCGGCTGGGGTGAGTGTGTGTGGGGAGTGTAATGTGTGTGTGCGGCTGGGATGAGTGTGTGTGGGAGTGTAATGTGTGTGCGCGGCTGGGATGAGTGTGTGTGGGGAGTGTAATGTGTGTGGGGAGTGTAATATGTGTGTGCGGCTGGGATGAGTGTGTGTGGGGAGTGTAATGTGTGTGTGTGGCTGGGGTGAGTGTGTGTGGGGAGTGTAATGTGTGTGTGCGGCTGGGATGAGTGCGTGTGGGGAGTGTAATGTGTGTGTGCGGCTGGGGTGAGTGTGTGTGGGGAGTGTAATGTGTGTGTGCGGCTGGGATGAGTGTGTGTGGGCAGTGTAATGTGTGTATGCCGCTGGGATGAGTGTGTGTGGGGAGTGTAATGTGTGTGTGCGGCTGGGGTGAGTGTGTGTGCGGAGTGTAATGTGTGTGTGCGGCTGGGATGAGTGTGTGTGGGGAGTGTAATGTGTGTGTGCGGCTGGGATGAGTGTGTGTGGGGAGTGTAATGTGTGTGTGAGGCTGGGATGAGTGTGTGTGGGGAGTGTAATGTGTGTGCGGCTGGGATGAGTGTGTGTGGGGAGTGTAATGTGTGTGTGTGGCTGGGATGAGTGTGTGTGGGGAGTGTAATGTGTGTATGCCGCTGGGGTGAGTGTGTGTGGGGAGTGTAATGTGTGTGCGGCTGGGATGAGTGCGTGTGGGGAGTGTAATGTGTGTGTGTGGCTGGGATGAGTGTGTGTGGGGAGTGTAATGTGTGTGCGGCTGGGATGAGTGTGTGTGGGGAGTGTAATGTGTGTGGGCGGCTGGGATGAGTGTGTGTGGGGAGTGTAATGTGTGTGTGGCTGGGATGAGTGTGTGTGGGGTGTGTAATGTGTATGTGCGGCTGGGATGTGTGTGTGTGGGGAGTGTAATGTGTGTGTGTGGCTGGGATGAGTGTGTGTGGGGAGTGTAATGTGTGTGTGCGGCTGGGATGAGTGTGTGTGGGGAGTGTAATGTGTGTGTGGCTGGGATGAGTGTGTGTGGGGTGTGTAATGTGTATGTGCGGCTGGGATGAGTGTGTGTGGGGAGTGTAATGTGTATGTGCGGCTGGGGTGAGTGTGTGTGGGGAGTGTAATCTGTGTGTGCGGCTGGGGTGAGTGTGCGTGGGGAGTGTAATGTGTGTGTGTAGCTGGGATAAGGGTGTGTGGGGAGTGTAATGTGTGTGTGTGGCTGGGATGAGTGTGTGTGGGGAGTGTAATGTGTGTGCGGCTGGGATGCGTGTGTGTGGGGAGTGTAATGTGTGTGTGTGGCTGGGATGAGTGCGTGTGGGGAGTGTAATGTGTGTGTGCGGCTGGGATGCGTGTGTGTGGGGAGTGTAATGTGTGTGTGTGGCTGGGATGAGTGTGTGTGGGGAGTGTAATGTGTATGTGCGGCTGGGATGAGTGTGTGTGGGGAGTGTAATGTGTGTGTGTGGCTGGGATGAGTGTGTGTGGGGAGTGTAATGTGTGTGCGGCTGGGGTGAGTGTGTGTGGGGAGTGTAATGTGTGTGTGCGGCTGGGATGAGTGTGTGTGGGGAGTGTAATGTGTGTGTGCGGCTGGGATGAGTGTGTGTGGGGAGTGTAATGTGTGTGTGCGGCTGGGATGATTGTGTGTGGGGAGTGTAATGTGTGTGTGTGGCTGGGATGAGTGTGTGTGGGGAGTGTAATGTGTGTGTGTGGCTGGGGTGAGTGTGTGTGGGGAGTGTAATGTGGGTGTGTGGCTGGGATGAGTGTGTGTGGGGAGTGTAATGTGGGTGTGTGGCTGGGATGAGTGTGTGTGGGGAGTGTAATGTGTGTGTGTGGCTGGGATGAGTGTGTGTGGGGAGTGTAATGTGTGTGTGCGGCTGGGATGAGTGTGTGTGGGGAGTGTAATGTGTGTGTGCGGCTGGGATGAGTGTGTGTGGGGAGTGTAATGTGTGTGTGCGGCTGGGATGAGTGTGTGTGGGGAGTGTAATGTGTGTGTGTGGCTGGGGTGAGTGTGTGTGGGGAGTGTAATGTGTGTGTGGGGCTGGGGTGAGTGTGTGTGGGGAGTGTAATGTGTGTGTGCGGCTGGGATGAGTGTGTGTGGGGAGTGTAATGTGTGTGTGCGGCTGGGATGATTGTGTGTGGGGAGTGTAATGTGTGTGTGTGGCTGGGATGAGTGTGTGTGGGGAGTGTAATGTGTGTGTGTGGCTGGGGTGAGTGTGTGTGGGGAGTGTAATGTGGGTGTGTGGCTGGGATGAGTGTGTGTGGGGAGTGTAATGTGGGTGTGTGGCTGGGATGAGTGTGTGTGGGGAGTGTAATGTGTGTGTGTGGCTGGGATGAGTGTGTGTGGGGAGTGTAATGTGTGTGTGCGGCTGGGATGAGTGTGTGTGGGGAGTGTAATGTGTGTGTGCGGCTGGGATGAGTGTGTGTGGGGAGTGTAATGTGTGTGTGCGGCTGGGATGAGTGTGTGTGGGGAGTGTAATGTGTGTGTGTGGCTGGGGTGAGTGTGTGTGGGGAGTGTAATGTGTGTGTGGGGCTGGGGTGAGTGTGTGTGGGGAGTGTAATGTGTGTGTGCGGCTGGGATGAGTGTGTGTGGGGAGTGTAATGTGTGTGTGCGGCTGGGATGAGTGTGTGTGGGGAGTGTAATGTGTGTGTGCGGCTGGGATGAGTGTGTGTGGGGAGTGTAATGTGTGTGTGTGGCTGGGATGAGTGTGTGTGGGGAGTGTAATGTGTGTGTGGGGCTGGGGTGAGTGTGTGTGGGGAGTGTAATGTGTGTGTGGGGCTGGGGTGAGTGTGTGTGGGGCGTGTAATGTGTGTGTGGGGCTGGGGTGAGTGTGTGTGGGGAGTGTAATGTGTGTGTGTGGCTGGGATGAGTGTGTGTGGGGAGTGTAATGTGTGTGTGGGGCTGGGGTGAGTGTGTGTGGGGAGTGTAATGTGTGTGTGGGGCTGGGGTGAGTGTGTGTGGGGAGTGTAATGTGTGTGTGTGGCTGGGTGAGTGTGTGTGGGGAGTGTAATGTGTGTGTGGGGCTGGGATGAGTGTGTGTGGGGAGTGTAATGTGTGTGTGGGGCTGGGGTGAGTGTGTGTGGGGAGTGTAATGTGTGTGTGCGGCTGGGATGAGTGTGTGTGGGGAGTGTAATGTGTGTGTGCGGCTGGGATGAGTGTGTGTGGGGAGTGTAATGTGTGTGTGCGGCTGGGATGAGTGTGTGTGGGGAGTGTAATGTGTGTGTGGGGCTGGGATGAGTGTGTGTGGGGAGTGTAATGTGTGTGTGTGTCTGGGATGAGTGTGTGTGGGGAGTGTAATGTGTGTGTGTGGCTGGGATGAGTGTGTGTGGGGAGTGTAATGTGTGTGTGTGGCTGGGATGAGTGTGTGTGGGGAGTGTAATGTGTGTGTGCGGCTGGGATGAGTGTGTGGGGAGTGTAATGTGTGTGTGCGGCTGGGATGAGTGTGTGTGGCGAGTGTAATGTGTGTGTGTGGCTGGGATGAGTGTGTGTGGGGAGTGTAATGTGTGTGCAGCTGGGATGGGTGTGTGTGGGGAGTGTAATGTGTGTGTGCGGCTGGGATGGGTGTGTGTGGGGAGTGTAATGTGTGTGTGCGGCTGGGATGAGTGTGTGTGGGGAGTGTAATGTGTGTGTGCGGCTGGGATGAGTGTGTGTGGGGAGTGTAATGTGTGTGTGCGGCTGGGATGAGTGTGTGTGGGGAGTGTAATGTGTGTGTGTGGCTGGGATGAGTGTGTGTGGGGAGTGTAATGTGTGTGTGCGGCTGGGATGAGTGTGTGTGGGGAGTGTAATGTGTGTGTGTGTCTGCAGCCTGTCAGCCTCCCGAGTGTCTGTCACGGACCCGGCCAATCCCGCACCGTTTCCACTGGAATCGATTGTGTTCCACGTGGCCCCGGTGCTGGCCCTCCACTGTCGCCTAATCACCAGTTTTGTTGTCGTGAAAGTTGACGAATTCTGCCCCGGCATCAACACTTAGTCTCAGGAACGGAGAATCTGGCTGCTTGTCTTCCCCAAACATCCTCCCAACAAGTGGATGAGCTGAATGGTGGAATTGTTTTTTTTGAAACTCTTTATCTCTCACCAGGGATGGCCTTTGCCCTGCTGACCTCGGTGGCCCCAATCTATGGACTCTACACCTCATTCTTCCCTGTTGTGCTGTACATGCTTTTTGGAACAGGACGGCATGTATCCACAGGTACGGTCTTTGTTCCCAGGTTACACCATGGATGAGGTTTATGTTCCGAGACAGAATCGCAGGGAATGCCCTCATGCTCACCTGTATAAAGGAGGCTGGTGGGGCCGACTTGAACATCACTCTGTGTGACAGGGCAGTCGAGGAATTGCATCATGTGTACACATTGGAGTGAATGGAATATGGATGTGACGGTGCCTGACCAGGCCCCAATTTATATTCGCAAACCAAACGATAAACCCCAACAATAAAATTGTGAGGAAACGATACTTCGTTCCAGGAATGATTCTACTGACACAGAGGGACCTTTTATATTAAACAAATATTATTATAAACACAGGAGTAAACACATTAACATCACAAAAAGTCGTTTTTCAATTAACAGTTAAACAATTCTTAAAACAAAAGGAAACACCTGAACTCATTTACATCTTCTCTACCTCCAATTAAGCAAATCCCATTGCAGGTCAAAAGCCACTTGTAAATAAAGTTAGCAAATACGGGGATACTTGCTGTACTATTGTGTAGAGATTGCCTTTCAGTAAAGTAGAGAGAGAGCTAAGGGCAGCACGGTAGCACAGTGGGTAGCACTGTTGCTTCACAGCGCCTGGGACCCAGATTCGATTCCCGGCTTGGGTCTCTGCCTGTAATGGGATGTGGGCATCACTGGGTGGACCAACATTTATTGCCCTTGAACTGAGTGGCTTGCTCAGTCATCTCAAAGGGGCATTTGACAGTCAACCACATCTGGAGTCACATGTAGGCCAGACCGGGTAAGGACGGCAGATTTCCTTCCCTAAAGGACATTAGTGAACCAGATGGGTTTTTAAGGCAATCGACAACGGTTTCAATTGTCATCATTGGTGAGGCACGGTGGCAAGTGGTTAGCACTGCTGCCTCACAGCACTAGGAACCCAGGTCCAATCCCGGGTTTGGGTCACTGTGCGGAGTCTGCACGTCCTCCCCGTGTGTGCGTGGGTTTCCTCCGGGTGCTCCGGTTTCCTCCCACAGTCCAAAAATGAGGAGGTTAGGTGGATTGGCCATGATAAAAAGAATTGTCCCTCAGTGTCCAAAGATGTGCCGGTTAGGTGGGGTTACTGGGATAGGGCGGGCAGTGGGCCTAGGTAGGGTGCTCTTTCAGAGGGTCGGTGCAGACTCGATGGGCCGAATGTCCTCCTTCTGCACTGTGTCGATTCTATGGATTCTATGGTATTGGGTTCACATTAAACTCGATGGACCGAATGTCCTCCTTCTGCACTGTGTCGATTCTATGGATTCTATGGTATTGGGTTCACATTAAACCATCTGCTGTGTTGGGATTTGAACCCAGGTCCCCAGAACTTTATCCTGGATCACTGGATTACTCGTCCAGTGGCAATACCACTGCACAATCGCCTCCCCGTCCAAAATGCCCGAGGGTAGGCGGTAAGAGGGTGCGAGTGCCATGGTCAGACATACTGCAGAAGGCAAGGGCAAACCCCTGCCAACATAGTCATGGACCAACCCAGAAGTCCATTGTCACCAACGCCCATTCAGGGCATGGTGACTGATGAGAGAGGTTGAGGGATCAACGTTGGCCCGGTAACCAGGGAGATCTCCTCTGTTTTTCTTTCACTCCCACCTGAACAAGTAGCTGGAAGAGAGACAGAAGATTGAGAAGGCAGCACTCTGTGTGCTATACTGCAGAGTTATCCAAGATGGTGAGCCCTGGTCTCTCTGCTTTGAAGCCCATCGTCTTCTGATGCAGGTGGAAATGGTACCCACTGGGCCATTTCAAGATAAAATGGAGCCTAAATTGGAGGGAAGAGTGAGCGTTGTGTTTCTGCTTTGTATCAGTGCTGGTTAGGCACCAGCCCTCACTGTTAACCATACATTTCACTCTTGCTAGGTACTTTTGCTGGGATTAGTTTGATGACTGGTTCTATCGTTGAGCGTTTGGTGCCGCAGAAAATGGGGTGGAACATAACAAGCGTAGGAGACCCAGAGCTCGAGAAACAAAGAATATCCGTTGCATCAGCAGTGGCCTTCCTCTCTGGGCTTATGATGGTAATTGCTTTCACTCTTCCTCCTCTTTCTGTTATTCCCCATCCTCTCCAGATGGTGCTGAGGTTTGCCGGGGTTTCGTTTGACAAGCTCCACCACCCTCCTATGCCTTGAGGCCAAACAATGAAAGTCATCTAATCTTGGCGACCTCGCAGCCTTGCTCTTCCCTGATATTTTTGGATGATTTCTGTTAGGGATCACTGCCAGAGGCAAGGGGACTCATTGCTGCTCATTCACCTGCCAGTCCAGGGTTACTGTGGCCACTGGAAGCTCATAGCTGTTGATGAGAATTGAAGATCATCCAGGCGCCACAGCTCTCCCCCATCAGGAGTGGTGGCCCTCGTAAGGGAGTCGCTGCTCAGGAACCGCACTTCCGCCAATTTCTATTCCGGTGGCTGGCGGAGCGGCGGGCTGTGGATGCCGGGGTGACCAGAATCTGGGACATGCTGGGTGGCGGAGGGGCGGGCTGGCTGACACCCCACGAGCTCGCTGAGCGCGGTGTCTGTCTGGCGCGCAGCCAGTGCCATCCAAGGCCTCAAGACGGCCGTGCCCGGCCCCGCGGGCACACTGGAGCTAGAGGCGGCCTGGTTGTGAGGTTGGCATCCCCGCTGAGCGGACACCTGCTCGGACGGAATTCCACATTGGTCCCAGGCCCCGGTGCACCCGCCGGGCGCCGGCGCCCCACAGCCGCCTGGTGGAAATCCCCTCCGGGCCTCTGGGCACCGCGCGGAGGGGTTTCCTGTCCGGCCTGCTGCTGCACACCTTCCACCTCCTTTACCTGGCCCGCCCTCCCCACACGCGTCCGGCAGCGGAGCTCCCTGCTGGGGGGCCTCGACCGAGGTGTCCTCCCCATAGAACTGGGGGAGCTGGGGGGGAGGGTGCTGCCCGCGGCAGTGCCGCCCGATCACAGAGTCTATCACTTCTCGGCCTCCCCACAGACCTGCCTCTCCCGCGGCCTGGTGGAGACCGTGGAGCGTGTCCATGTTGTCTGTCCTCGGCTGCTCTCCCGCTTTGATTTCTCGACCACGTTGTTGTTGAGGTTTTCTTTGCGCTTCAGCCCCACGCTCCTGATCTACGGACACCCGGTGCGGCGGGGGGGGGGGCGGGGAAGGCGGAGGGTCTCCCCGTGAACCTGCTCCTGGGCCGGGCCAAACTTCCCATTTCTAGGTCCAGGCAGCGGGCGACTGAGGGGGCCGTCCGGCCCGGCTGTCCGCCCCTCTCCCGCGGCCTGGGTGGCGGCCGGGGGTCCCTGGAGCGGGGGCAGGCGCTGTCCACGGGCACACTCGAAGCTTTCCGGGCTCGCTGGGCCCCGCAGGGCCGGACAGGAAACCCCTGCCGGACTGACCCCGATTCTCACACTTTCATTTGACGGCTTTTTGTTAAGGTTTCGTTTCTCCTTTTTGTTCTTTTTGGGTTGTGCTGCGCCCGGCGTTTTGGAGTCCACCCCCTTTTCTTTCTCCCTCAGTTACTTTGTGTTCTTTCACTCAGTTGCTCCAATAGGCATCATGCAGCACACTAGTCCCCTGCTGCATGGAGAGAAATGTGGCCGGGCTTCACCTCACAGGAGGGGAAAAAAAACAACACAAAAAAAGAGAAAAAATGCCTTCTTTTGCCCTAAATTTATAATTTATAGTAGTAACACCTTATAAAAGGTGCCTGGGCTGGAGATGTGCAGATTAGGTGGATTGGCCATGATAAATTGCCCTTAGTGTCCAAAATTGCCCTTAGTGTTGGGTGGGGTTGCTGGGTTATGGGGATAGGGTGGAGGTGTTGACCTTGGGTAGGGTGCTCTTTCCAAGAGCCAGTGCAGACTCGATGGGCCGAATGGCCTCCTTCTGCACTGTTAATTCTATGAGAGTTTTAGCTATGAAGAGAGATTGGATAGACTAGGGTTGTTTTCCTTGGAGCAGAGGAGACTGAGGGGGGACGGGATTGAGATGTATAAAATTATGAGGGGCACAGATAGAGTAAACAGGAAGAAACTTTCCCCTTGGTGGAGGGGTCACTGAGCAGGGAGCAGAGATTTAAGGTGAGGGGGCAGGAGGCAATCGGCACGGTAGCACAGTGGTGAGCACTGTGGCTTCACAGCTCCAGGGTCCCGGGTTCGATTCCCGGCTTGGGTCACTCTCTGTGCGGAGTCTGCACGTTCTCCCCGTGTCTGCGTGGGTTTCCTCCGGGTGCTCCGGTTTCCTCCCACAAGTCCCGAAAGACGTGCTGTTGGGTGAATTGGACATTCTGAATTCTCCCTCTGTGACCCGAACAGGTGCCGGAATGTGGCGACTAGGGGATTTTCACAGTAACTTTATTGCGGTGTTAATGTAAACCTGCTTGTGACAATAATAAAAATGATTATTATTATTATTGAGGGGATGTGAGGAAAAACGTTTTTCCCCAGAGGGGGGGTGGGAGTCTGGAACTCGCTGCCTGAAAGGGGGGTGGAGGCAGAGACCCTCAGAACATTCAAGAAGCATTTAGATGTGCGCTTGTGATGTCAAGGCAGACACGGCTAAGCGCTGGGAAATGGGATTAAAATAGTTAGGTGGGTGTTTCTGACTGGCGCAGATACGATGGGCCGAATAGCCTTTTCTCTGTTCTAGACCTTTATGACTCGGTGGACATCCGGTTGGTTAAATAAAGAGAAGCTTCCGCATAAAATATACATACTGTCTTCCTTCACTGTGTACATGTAGAATGTCTCTGTGAATCAGTGTGTGCGTGCTCCCAGTCTCAGTGTTCACATTGTGCCGACATGTTCCTTTCTCTTCTAGGTCTGTATGTTTGTCCTGCAGCTGGGATTCCTGTCCACTTACCTGTCAGACCCAATTGTGAAGGCGTTTACCAGCGGCACTGCTTTTCACGTCACCATCTCCCAGCTCAACACCATGCTCGGACTGCGGCTGCCCCGGCTCACAGGACCCTTCACCATATTTAAGGTTAGCATTCATGCCAGGCGAATGCCCCGCATTTGCCCGGCTCCTACTCCTGTACCTTTAGCATGACCTCTCGAAATACCACTTGCTTCCCATTGTCCAATGACAAGATATTCCCAGCTCAGAAACAGGCCATTTGGCCCTCCTGGTCCGTGCTGGTGGTTCAGCTCCACACAAACTTCCTCCCACCGCTGCTTTATCTCAACTGCCAACATAGCCTTTCTTCCACATGTTTATCTCGCTTCCTTTTACATGCACCCAGGCTATATGCCTCAATCATTCCTTCTGGTAGCGAGATCAAGTATCTGGTTGAAATTCTCCTGAATTTACTGTTGAATTTCCTGGGGCGATACGGTGGCACAGTGGTTAGCACTGCTGCCTCACAGCGCCAGGGACCCGGGTTCAATTCCGGCCTTCGGGTCTGTGTGGAGTCTGCACGTTCTCCCTGTGTCTGTGTGGGTCTTCTCCGGGTGCTCCGGTTTCCTCCCGCAGTCCAAAGATGTGCAGGTTAGGTGGATTGGCCATGTTAAATTGTCCCTCAGTGTCCAAAGATGTGGAAGTTAGGTGGATTGGCCATGTTAAATTGTCCCATAGTGTCCAAAGATGTGCAGGTTAGGTGGATTGGCCGTGATAAATTGTCCCTTAGTGTCCAAAGATGTGCAGGTTAGGTGGATTGGCCATGTTAAATTGTCCCTTAGTGTCCAAAGATGTGCAGGTTAGGTGGATTGGCCGTGATAAATTGTCCCTTAGTGTTCAAAGATGTACAGGTTAGGTGGATTGGCCATGATAAATTGTCCCTTAGTGTCCAAAGATGTGCAGGTTAGGTGGATTGGACATGCTAAATTGTCCCTTAGTGTCCCAAGATGTACAGGTTAGGTGGATTGGCCGTGTTAAATTGGCCCTTAGTGTCCAAAGATGTGCAGGTTAGGTGGATTGGCCATGATAAACTGCCCACAGTGTCCAAAGATGTGTCGGTTAGGTGGATTGGCCATGTTAAATTGTCCCACAGTGTCCAAAGATGTGCAGGTTAGGTGGATTGGCCATGATAAATTGTCCCTTAGTGGCCAAAGATGTGCAGGTTAGGTGGATTGACCATGTTAAATTGTCCCTCAGTGTCCAAAGATGTGCAGGTTAGGTGGATTGGCCATGATAAATTGTCCCTTAGTGTCCAAAGATGTGCAGGTTAGGTGGATTGGCCGTGTTAAATTGTCCCTTAGTGTCCAAAGATGTGTAGGTTAGGTGGATTGGCCATGTTAAATTGTCCCTCAGTGTCCAAAGATGTGCAGGTTAGGTGGATTGGCCGTTAAATTGTCCCTTAGTGTCCAAAGATGTACAGGTTAGGTGGATTGGCCGTGATAAATTGTCACTTAGTGTCCAAAGATGTACAGGTTAGGTGGATTGGCCATGTTAAATTGTCCCATAGTGTCCAAAGATGTACAGGTTGGGTGGATTGGCCATGATAAATTGTCCCTCAGTGTCCAAAGATGTGCAGGTTAGGTGGATTGGCCGTGTTAAATTGTCCCTTAGTGTCCAAAGATGTGCAGGTTAGGTGGATTGGCCATGATAAATTGTCCCTGAGTGTCCAAAGATGTGCAGGTTAGGTGGATTGGCCATGTTAAATTGTCCCTCAGTGTCCAGGCATGTACAGGTTAGGTGGATTGGCCATGTTAAATTGTCCTTTAGTGTCCAAAGATGTGCAGGTTAGGTGGATTGGCCGTGCTAAATTGTCCCTTAGTGTCCAAAGATGTGCAGGTTAGGTGGATTGGCCATGTTAAATTGTCCCTTAGTGTCCAAAGATGTACAGGTTAGGTGGATTGGCCATGCTAAATTGTCCCTTAGTGTTCAAAGATGTGCAGGTTCGGTGGATTGGCCATGTTAAATTGTCCTTTGTGTCCAAAGATGTGCAGGTTAGGTGGATTGTCCACGATAAATTGTCCCTTAGTGTCCAAAGATGTGCAGGTTAGGTGGATTGGCCATGTTAAATTGTCCCTTCGTGTCCAAAGATGTGCAGGTTAGGTGGATTGGCCATGATAAATTGCCCATAGTGTCCAAAGATGTGCAGGTTAGGGGGATTGGCCATGCTAAATTGTCCCTTAGTGTCCAAAGATGTGCAGGTTAGGTGGATTGGCCATGATAAATTGCCCATAGTGTCCAAAGATGTGCAGGTTAGGTGGATTGGCCATGTTAAATTGTCCCTTAGTGTCCAACGATGTGCAGGTTAGGTGGATTAGCCGTGTTAAATTGGCCCTTAATGTCCAAAGATGTGCAAGTTAGGTGGATTGGCCGTGATAAATTGTCCCTTAGTGTCCAAAGATGTGCAAGTTAGGTGGATTGGCCATGATAAATTGTCCCTTAGTGTCCAAAGATGTGCAGGTTAGGTGGATTGGCCATGATAAATTGTCCCTTAGTGTCCAAAGATGTGCAGGTTAGGTGGATTGGCCATGATAAATTGTCCGTTGGTGTCCAAAGATGTGCAGGTGAGGTGGATTGGCCATGATAACTTGTCCCTTAGTGTCCAAAAATGTGCAAGTTAGGTGGATTGGCCATGTTAAATTGCCCCTTAGTGTCCAAAGATGTGCAGGTTAGTTGGATTGGCTATGTTAAATTGCCCCTTAGTGTCCAAAGATGTGCAGGTTAGGTGGATTGGCCATGTTAAATTGTCCCTTTGTGTCCAAAGATGTGCAGGTTAGGTGGATTGGCCATGATAAATTGTCCCTTAATGTCCAAAGATGTGCAGGTTAGGTGGATTGGCCGTGTTAAATTGTCTCTTAGTGTCCAAAGATGTACAGGTTAGGTGCCATTCACTCACTATCCACCATGGGTAAACTTCAGGAGCCCTGTGGAGATGTAAAAAGATTAAAGTTATAACAGTCTGATATAACGATCACTTGATGCTGAAATAACTTTAATTCGTGAAACCAATTGAAAAATTTTAAATCCCCTCAAGTGTTAAAATCTGTTGCCCCTCCAATTTTTTGAAGGAGTAGAGGATGTGTGTGAGCGTTGCGGGGGGGGGGGGCCCGCGAATCACGTTCATATGTTTTGGTCCTGTCCAAAGCTAGGGGAGTACTGGAAGGAGGTGTTTAGGGTAATTTCCAAGGTGGTGCATGTGAAACTGGACCCGGGTCCCCAGGAGGCCATATTCGGGGTGTCGGACCAGCCAGGGTTCGAAACGGGAGCGGAGGCAGATATCATAGCCTTCGCCTCGTTGATCGCCCGAAGGCGGATCCTGCTGGGTTGGAGAGCAGCCTCTCCACCCTGAGCCCTGGCGTGGCGGGGGGACCTGTTGGAATACTTGACCCTTGAGAAGGTTAAGTTCTAACTGAGGGGAAGCTTGCAGGGGTTCTACAAGTCATGGGCACTATTTATTAGTGGATAACATCGAACTGGATAACATCGAACATTAGTTGGGGGGGCGGGGGAGGAGGGGGTATAATCAGGGTGACTATGGGTAATCCCTGATTCCTTTTTGTCATTTGTTTATGTAAACATGCGGGTTGAGGTTTGGGGGTCGGTGGGTAGATGGGATCGTTGTTATTATGGGGACTGACATATCTTTATTGTTTATTGTTGATGGGTGTAAATTCGGGAGAAAATGTGAAAAAGGAGAATAAAAGTATATATTTTTTTTAAATAAAATCTGTTGCCCCCTTCCTCCTGCCATCAAAAATGGGACCTGCTGGAAATGGGGCGAGGGGCAGCATGTGGCACAATGGTTAGCACTGCTGCCTCACGGCTCCAAGGTCCCGGGTTCGATCCCGGCCCGTGTGGAGTTTGCACATTCTCCCCGTGTTTGCGTGGGTTTCGCCCCCACAACACAAAGATGTGCAGGGTGGGTGGATTAGCCACGCTAAATTGCCCCTTAATTGGAAAAAATTAATTGGGTACTCTAAATTTAAAAAAAAGAAATGCGGGCGAGATCTCCACATCCCACCCGCCGTTTTCAAAGGTGTCTGGACTTGGCGTAACTCTGAGAAAATCTGACCCGCAATCTGTACTATAAATTTAAAGACCTTTGTTTGGTCAGCCCTAAGCCTTCGCTTCTCTGAAGAAAAAAAAGCCCCAATCAATTTGGTCTTCCCTGATAATTATAACCTCTCGGATCTGGTATTGTTCCTGCAAATGTTGTTTGCACTTTCTCGAGGACCTCTGTATCCTTTTTTCGATTTTGGAGACCAGAACCGTGCACCGTGTCCTGAGTGTTGTTTAACCAAGGCTCGATAAAAGTTAACAGAATGTCTCTGCTTTTGAATTGTACCCATTTAAAAATCAACCCCAGTGCTTTGTTTGCATATTTATGGCTTTCAATGATTTGAAAATCTCGACGTACATGCTGCATGACTCAGCAGGAGGCAGGAAGTGATACATGAGCAAATATCAGGCTAAGCTTTGCTTCATTTTCGCTGTAAGTAGCGGGACTACTGTCAGGGCAGATTCCACCCCCCATTCTCCTTATGGCAGCTGTTCTTGTGAAGGGAACCAAACTAGAATGTGAAGGAGCAACTAACCTCCCACAATATGCCAATGCCAGCTTTCTTTGGATATGGGCACTGCCCGTGGTTTGTACGTCTTGTAAAATCGGGGCTACAACACAGAAATATGACCTCCTAACCTGGCCACCCTCACGAGGCCAATGCCTTTCGGAGGTCCCGTCGCAGCAATTTGACTTTTATGTTTCCAGTTCATTCTTTTCCTGTGCGAGGGTTGACTGCTGTTTGTTCTCACGCCGCACGCCAGGGTGGTTTGGCATCTTGAAATTCATTGGCTTCTCTTGGCAGATTCAAAGTGTGGTAGCGAGCGGGAGGTGGGCAAAAGGTGCCAGCGTTCCCAGCTCAGTGCCATTTTCTAGTTGAGAGCCCGATGATCACTGGTGCGCCAGGGAGCAATGGGAGGTGGGCATTCATTGGTGGTTGCCCAGTGTGAGCTCCTGACTTCAACCATGCGATCGTGGGGGTTAGTGGCCAATTGGAAGCTGGCCTATCCCCAAATGAAGACAAAATCCCTGAATCATCCTTTTAAATTGTGAGGGGGGGGGGGGGGGGGGGGGGGGGGGGGGAGCTTTTTATCACTGGATGGAAGCTGGGATGACAATTGATAGGTTCCCGATGCCTGCTGTCGCTGGAGAGGTAGGAAAGGAGATGGAACAACACTAAATCCCAGGCTGGCCAACATTCCACAGTCAGGAAGGCCTGAAATGGAAGAATAGAGGAGATTTTCCACAGATCAGGAAAGTGCGCGTTCCACCCTGTCTTGGTTCCCGGGATTCTCCGGTGCCCGAGCCACGTGTTTCTCTACGCCGTCAGGAAGGGGTGCGCTGCCAGTGGGAGCACCGCCAGTGAACGGCCGGAGAATTCCGGCTATTGGTTGGGAAATCACTGTTTAGTTTGAGGATTGTCCTGATAGGCTCCCCTGGTGTCTGTGGGGAGCGTTGAGGTGAAGTCATCTCTGTAAATGAGCAAGCAGTTTGTGGTCCATGTTCTGAGTGCCATTGGTCTGGGGATGTACTTACCTGTGGCCAGGTCACCTGGTCAGGGAATGGTGCACAGTGTGAAGCAATGAAAAAACAGAGGACGCCTTCGGAACAAAAAAACTACATCAGATGAAACCAAAAGGGTGAAAGTTTTTTTTAACCAACCAAAATAACTTTCCTTTCTCTTTAGACACTGGCGTCAATAATTGGAGCTCTCTCCATGACCAACATTGTCGAGCTGATTATTTCCCTTACCTGCCTCAGCGTGCTTATTCCGACGAAAGAAATCAGCAGCCGCTTCAGGGAGAAGCTTCGCACTCCCATCCCTATCGAGATGATCATGGTGAGGGAATAGGCGCATGCACCATCAGCGCTTACCCCTCGTGAGATAGACAGTGTACGATTCCACAACTTCAGACTGGAAATGTACAGCTCAACACTTCAAGACCATGAGTTTAATGTATGCAATTCCGACGAGGATGAGGCTATTCAGTCCTTCAGGCTTTCAATTCCAGCATGGTTCATCCGTATCTTAACTCCCAATTTGGTTCCAGACCCCTTAGCATCCATAGAAAAATAGTCCATAGAATCCCTTCAGTTTAGAAGGAAGCCATTTGACCCGTCGGGCCTACACCGGCCCTCTGAAAGAGCACCCTACTTATGCCCGCTCCCCCGCCCTATCCCTGTAACCCCACCTAACCTGTACATCTTTGGACACTAAGGGCAATTTAACACGGCCAATCCACCGAACCTGCACATCTTTGGACACTAAGGGACAATTTAGCATGGCCAATCCACCTAACCTGCACATCTTTGGACACTGAGGGACAATTTAACACGGCCAATCCACCGAACCTGCACATCTTTGGACACTCAGGGACAATTTAACATGGCAAATCCACCTAACCTGCACATCTTTGGACACTAAGGGACAATTTAACACGGCCAATCCATCTAACCTGCACATCTTTGGACACTAAGGGACAATTTATCATGGCCAATCCACCGAACCTGCACATCTTTGGACACTAAGGGACAATTTATCATGACCAATCCACCTAACCTGCACATCTTTGGACACTAAGGGACAATTTATCATGGCCAATCCACCTAACCTGCACATCTTTGGACACTAAGGGACAATTTATCATGGCCAATCCACCTAACCTGCACATCTTTGGACACGAAGGGACAATTTAACATGGCCAATCCACCTAACCTGTACATCTTTGGACACTAAGGGACAATTTAACATGGCCAATCCACCTAACCTGCACATCTTTGGACACTAAGGGACAATTTAACATGGCCAATCCACCTAACCTGCACATCATCTTTGGACACTAAGGGACAATTTATCATGGCCAATCCACCTAACCTGCACATCTTTGGACACTAAGGACAATTTATCCCTTTCTAAGATTCTGCCACCCCTTGTTCTGGACTGTCCTCCCTGCACCCCTACCAGAGGAAACATTTCCTCTCTAACTGCCTTCCTGAATCCCTTTAACGTTTCAAACACCCCTATCAGATCACCCTCAAGCATCTGTACTCGGGCCCTCCTCATGCAGGCCCGCCTCATAACTTACCTCTCAAAGCCCTTTCCCCACAATAACACAGAGCTCCATTGGAATGTGGGACCTAGCCTTCAACACACCTCCGATAGGTCTCTTTATGAATTCAATCTCTCCAAGCTGGTTCTTAAACTACACGGGTTCTAGTGGGGTCGTGTCAGAGAACGTGACAGCAGCAGTGCTGTCAGAACACTTCCTGCGTGCACAGGGGCACAATAATAATAATCTTTATTAGTGTCACAAGTCGGCTTACATTAACACGGCAATGAACTTACTGTGAAAAGCCCCTAGTC
Organism: Scyliorhinus torazame; assembly: GCF_047496885.1. Classification (NCBI taxonomy): domain Eukaryota; kingdom Metazoa; phylum Chordata; class Chondrichthyes; order Carcharhiniformes; family Scyliorhinidae; genus Scyliorhinus; species Scyliorhinus torazame. Next base: position 40,608,729 of record NC_092738.1, on the reverse strand, counting down.
ACCACATTCCGGCACCTGTTCGGGTACACGGAGGGAGAATTCAGAATGTCCAATTCATCTAACAGCACGTCTTTTGGGACTTGTGGGTGGAAACCGGAGCACCTGGAGGAAACCCACGCAGACACGGGGAGAGCGTGCAGACTCCGCACAGACAGTCACCCATTTTTGAGGCAACATTAGAAATATACTCAGAGACCGGAACTGTCCGGTCGTTGTGATTCAATCTTCTTGTTGGCTTTGCACCCCCTCCTCCCCCGCCCCCCTCCCGCCCATGGCCCTCCCGACGATGTGGGATGGCTTCAATGGGAAAAGTGGCGGGAAGATAGAGAGGCAGACCAGATAATTCTGCCCAGAATGTGGTGTTGAGCAAATAATCTGTTTTTCTGATGGAGGTTGGGGGGTAAATATTGGCCTGGACACTGGAGATAACTCCCCTCTGCCCTCCACCCCGATCTTCAAAACTGTACCATGGAATCTCTCGCGTCCACCGAAGGAGCAGGTGCAGCCTTGGCTTTCATGTCTCACCTGACGTGCGGCACCCCCAACAATGCAGCACTCCTGCCGTGCGTCACCGCAGCGCCTGCCTCCATTTTTGTGCTCAAATCTCTGGAGTAGGGACTGAGCAGTGAGAGTGCTAACCACTGAGCCTTGGCAAGCTGGAATTGGTAATTAAGTGGCCTTTTGCCGGCTTCTGGTCCGTGAGATGTTTGGATGTGTTAAGTTCTGGAATTAATCCGAGTGTCGGATCTAACCATGTGCTTTGCTTTTCACAGATTATCGTGGCCACGGCGATCACCTTTATGGCATCTCTTGATGAATGCTACAATGTCCAGGTAGTGGGAAATATCCCCACAGGGTGAGCTCCTCTTTCTCCGGACGATTAGAGACACAGCAAGGAATGGTGTGCGGCGGTTACTACAAGTGAATAATTGGGTTTTGTGACTCCTGCCCATTGCCGGCAGGTGGCAGTGCCAGGAGGAGGTAGTGCCAGTGGGCAGTGTTGGTTGGGGGGGGGTGGGGTTCTTCCTCTGGGGAGCAACATGGGGAGGGGGGGGTTAATTTTCAGTGCCGAAGATCGGGGCGTCCTTTAAAAACGTCACCCCAATCTCTGGAAAACCGATGATATTCCCGGAGCCTGCCTTGCCTGCATGATGTTGTGGAAACACCTCCAGCATTTATTTTTGTCTAAGTACTTGAAAATATGGTGAGAAAAGGCAGCATTGCAGCCAACACATAGCATAAAAACCCAGAAACCTCCACCAGTTATCTGGGTGAATTTTTGTACTAAATTCAATCCTATCATTTAGGCTGTAGTTCTAGGCCCATTTTCATGGAACTCGTATGGATATGAGGATACTGACAGTGGTGTGGTTGGGTGGGTAGGGGGATCTACCCGAGCTTTTCTCTCAGTATCACTTCAAAGTTAAGAAGGCCAACGAATCAATGGCCCTTCTGTGGTGAAAGAGCTGTGATTTAACCCGGGATCTCAATATGCTGGGGCTCAGGACTTGACTTTCCAGTTTCCACAGGGCCTTCTTGGGAGTACAGCCTGTCTCCATCCCAAAACAAGATCAATAGTGTCGGAAGGAGAGCCCCCAAGAGAGGGGTATCCCAGAGCAGGAGTTTCCTTGTCCTGGCATGGGCATGGCATGTTTGGGACTCACCTGAGAGTTCAAGTTTGGGGCAGGACCTGAACCCCAAAAGACCAACATTTGAGGCCTTTTTATTGGGGATCAGTGCAACGTTTTGCCAGGGAAAGGGGTGGTGTGAGAGAAAACGTTCAAATTAGCACAGTAAGCCGTAATTTCCAGCCTCTTCCAAGCACCTCAGATGTGGCCCCCATGCCTGCTTATCACCACTGTTTAAATTAGACGCCTCTTCCTTGGCCTGTGAACTTTGGCAGTCAGGTCAGATGTTGCATCACCCTAATGTCAGAATCAATGGTCCGTGACCTTTTGAAGCCGCAAGGTCTTGTCTGAACCTTTAAATTGAAAATAATTTAGATTGATTTTTTTCAGTTTTTAATTGAATTTGAATTTTAAAAACCTTTACTGATATAAATTTTTAAAAGTGGCCAAAAGGGCCCAGCAGATACCCCGAGCTCATTTTAAACTCAGTCTATCACTATGATGCAGTCACGTACAATGATGTGTCAAACCCTCGTGGAGGTAGCCCAGGTTAACCCCCTCTAGGGGCCTCCCAAATTCCTCTCTGTCCTCCACTCCCAGTTATGCTGTGCCCTCAGTCAGGCCTGCCCCTCGGAACCATTTCCCTGAAACACCCACGTTTCAGTGTTTAATAAATGGAACATTGTGTTGCAAATGGAATGGGAGTGGAAGATTCCGGAATGTTTCTCACCCACGGTAGCTCTCCAAACCCATGCTGAAAATTCTGACTGAAGTGTGTAGGGCAGGGACTGAAATTGCCACTGTGGCTCAGAGTGCTGCTCCACCAAGCCGATCAAAATGCTACCAGGACCGCAGCATTCGAGCACTGGAAGCCTATTTGTGGAAACTGCAATAGACGTCGAACTGGGATGTCCTTTCCACACCCTGACATGGCAAGATGGGCTAGGGAAGGGAGCAAAAATAAATTCTCAAAGGAAGCACTCGTTTCGATGTTGCTCACGTTCAAGACACTTGTCGGTTAGTCACTTAGCCGCCAATGGATCCTCGCCCGTTTCACATGCTGCTGCCCAAGACCGACACTTGAGTGCAGAATGAGTGGTCGATCCACTGTGTCCAATTAAGCCCTGCTCCCGAAGACCAACCTTACCCACCCTATTGCCTTCTTAATGAAAGTGTTAGCTGGAAGCGATGGATAGGAGGCCTCTGAGCTTGTCTGAGGGGGCAGCATCACAGCAAATCATTTGTCAACCATTACCTGAGGGAGTCCCATTCAGCTTCTCAGCCCTCCCCCTGTGAACACATGTTAATCTTCTCTATCTTCTCTATCAGTTGCTATTTGTCTCAATCCCCATCAAAAGTTAAAAAAGTAACCTATCTTTTGCATTTCCCTCACCTCCCCCAGATTTCCAAAGCTTCAGTTGCCAGCCTTGTGGAGCATTCCGAGTATAATTGGAGACACAATTGCAATTACCTTTGTCGGTTACGCTGTGTCTGTTTCACTGGCTATGATCTATGCGGACAAGCACAGATACAAGATTGACCCCAACCAGGTCGGTAACATTAAAATGCACACTATCGCGTGAAAGGTTATCGGGGTACCTTTGTTTTGGAAGTCCCAGTTAGTCTCTGTGTGTGGACAAGCCCAAGGGAAAGATCCATTCTCACTCCTCAATGAAATAATGGTGCCAAGGAGTTTGTAAACCACACAAAGCATGTACTTGATGGCTCTGACCCATGATGGAGGATGTTCCTTAGTGACTGTCGGCAGGTGATCTTCCTGCTAGGGCACCACATTGGTTTAGTCCTTGCTTGGTGCTCACTGGTCCATAGAATTCCTATGACCCAGAAGGAGGCTATTCGGCTCATTGAGTCTGCACTGAACCTCCGAAAGAGCACCACAATTTGCCCCCTCCCCCCCCTCGCCCAATCCACCTAACCTGTACATCTTTGGACACTAAGGGACAATTTATCATGGCCAATCCACCTAACCTGCACATCTTTGGACACTAAGGGACAATTTATCATGGCCAATCCACCTAACCTGTACATCTTTGGACACTAAGGGACAATTTAACACGGCCAATCCACCTAACCTGCACATCTTTGGACACTAAGGGACAATTTAACACGGCCATCCACCTAACCTGTACATCTTTGGACACTAAGGGACAATTTAACACGGCCAATCCACCTAACCTGTACATCTTTGGACACTAAGGGACAATTTAGCATGGCCAATACACCTAACCTGCACATCTTTGGACACTAAGGGACAATTTATCATGGCCAATCCACCTAACCTGTACATCTTTGGACACTAAGGGACAATTTAACACGGCCAATCCACCTAACCTGCACATCTTTGGACACTAAGGGACAATTTAACACGGCCAATCCACCTAACCTGTACATCTTTGGACACTAAGGGACAATTTAACACGGCCAATCCACCTAACCTGTACATCTTTGGACACTAAGGGACAATTTAGCATGGCCAATACACCTAACCTGCACATCTTTGGACACTAAGGGACAATTTAGCATGGCCAATCCACCTAACCTGTACATCTTTGGACACTAAGGGACAATTTATCATGGTCAATCCACCTAACCTGCACATCTTTGGACACTAAGAGACAATTTATCATGGTCAATCCACGTAACCTGCACATCTTTGGACAGTAAGGGACAATTTAACACTGCCAATCCACCTAACCTGCACATCTTTGGACACTAAGGGACAATTTAACATGGCCAATCCACCTAACCCGCACATCTTTGGACACTGAGGGACAATTTAACACGGCCAATCCACCTAACCTGTACATCTTTGGACACTAAGGCACAATTTAACATGGCCAATCCACCTAACCTGCACATCTTTGGACACTGAGGGACAATTTAACATGGCCAATCCACCTAACCCGCACATCTTTGGACACTAAGGCACAATTTAACATGGCCAATCCACCTAACCTGCACATCTTTGGACACTAAGGGACAATTTATCATGGCCAATCCACCTAACCTGCACATCTTTGGACACTAAGGGACAATTTGACATGGCCAATCCACCTAACCTGCACATCTTTGGACAGTAAGGGACAATTTAACACTGCCAATCCACCTAACCTGCACATCTTTGGACACCAAGGGACAATTTATCACGGCCAATCCACCTAACCTGCACATCTTTGGACACTAAGGGACAATTTAACATGGCCAATCCACCTAACCCGCACATCTTTGGACACTAAGGCACAATTTAACATGGCCAATCCACCTAACCTGCACATCTTTGGACACTAAGGGCAATTTATCATGGACAATCCACCTAACCTGCACATCTTTGGACACTAAGGGCAATTTATCATGGACAATCCACCTAACCTGCACATCTTTGGACACTAAGGGACAATTTAACACGGCCAATCCACCTAACCTACACATCTTTGGACTGTGGGAGGAAACCGGAGCACCCGGAGGAAACCCACGCACACACGGGGAGAACGTGCAGACTCCGCTCAGTCACCCAAGTCTGTAATCAAACCCAGGTCACTGGCGTTGTGAGGCAGCCGTGCTAACCACTGTGCGACCGTGCCTCTGATGCACAGGGACACTGAGGCCAATTGTGGCGAAGCTGCCCAGCCAGGGATCAAACTAAATCCAACCACATCACGGGGGCTGGAGGCAGTAACTTCATCAATCAAGCCATATTAAAGCACTCTCACACACCGGACTCTGCCTTATCACCACTGCAGTTAGTTGAAATGTTGTCGACTCATTATCCTTTGCTGCACAGACCCACACAGCTGCTGCTAAATATTGCCAGCAGAGTTAGTATTTTGTTCTGACCTCACATCCAGACTGAGGTGGGTGCGAGCCACACCATCGGATCTTTGCACTCACTCCTGAGACAGATGTGAATAACCGTGCGGGCCAAGTGTATGATCGTTGCGTACATGTCCATCGCCCCCCCCCTCCACACCTCCGTTGCAGTAACAGGAGGAGGCCATTCAGCCCCTTGAGCCCATTCTGCCATTCAAAAGATTCATGGCTGCCTGTATCTTAACTCTGCCATTTGCCTTTGCTCCATATCCTGTCACACTGTCCTCAGTGCCGGAGATCTCTGTCCTTGTTCGTGCCTGGGATTTTCCCGTGCCGCTGACAGTGAATGGAGTTTTGGCCGGAGCGCCAAATTCTCCGTTCTCACTTGCAGCGGATTGACCAGGACGGGGTCGGTGAATCCCGCCTATATTGTCCGTGGATGGCGGGGGTGGTGCAGAATGACACGAAGGCCAAAGGAGTTAAATTATGAGGGCTGGTAACATAGACTAGGCCTCGTATTCCCTTGAATATAGCTAGATGAAGACCATAAGACCACCCGGTACTGAGAGGGGTGGGGAGGGAGGAGGACCTCCTCGTAAAGCTGCTCCTGGGCCTGGCCAAATTTGCCATAAACAGGTCCAGGAAGCTGGAGACCGCGGGATCATCTGACCACACTGCCTGTCCCTCTACCGCGGCTACATTCACGGCCAGGTGTCCCTGGAGAGGGAGCGTGCGGTGTCCACTGGCACCATCGAGGCCGTCCATGCTCAGTGGGCACCGCAGTGTCTGGGGTGTTTTATCGACCCTTTTAATCACATCTTAGTTGATGTTTTAAGTTTCATTTGTTTTTGTCTAAGGCAATACCCCTTTAAGGGGCTGTCCCTTTTAATTTGCCCCGTAGTTTATTTAATTTAGTTTTTTTTGTGTGTACAAAATAGTTGAAGACCATAAGATGCAGGAGCAGAAGTAGGCCATTCGGCCCATCGAGTCTGCACCGCCATTGAAAGAGATCCTGACTGATCTGATGTGATAATCCTCAACTCCACTTTCCCGCCTTAGCCCCATAAATAAAAGGGCGAGTTGATAGGACAGATAGAGCAAAACTGGTCCCACTGGAGGGGGGAATCCAGAACAAGGGGGCAGAACGTTAAAATTATGGGCTGGATTCTCCTTTCCCCCAGCCCCGCGTGTCCCGGCGACACGCTGTTCACCAGAGAGAATCCCGCGTGTCCCGGCGGCACGCTGTTCACCAGAGAGAATCCTGCGTGTCCCGGCGGCACGCTGTTCACCAGAGAGAATCCCGCGTGTCCGGCGACACGCTGTTCACCAGAGAGAATCCCGCGTGTCCCGGCGACACGCTGTTCACCAGAGAGAATCCCGCGTGTCCCGGCGGCACGCTGTTCACCAGAGAGAATCCCGCGTGTCCCGGCGGCACGCTGTTCACCAGAGAGAATCCCGCGTGTCCCGGCGGCACGCTGTTCACCAGAGAGAATCCCGCGTGTCCCGGCGGCACGCTGTTCACCAGAGAGAATCCCGCGTGTCCCGGCGGCACGCTGTTCACCAGAGAGAATCCCGCGTGTCCCGGCGGCACGCTGTTCACCAGAGAGAATCCCGCGTGTCCCGGCGGCACGCTGTTCACCAGAGAGAATCCCGCGTGTCCCGGCGGCACGCTGTTCACCAGAGAGAATCCCGCGTGTCCCGGCGACACGCTGTTCACCAGAGAGAATCCCGCGTGTCCCGGCGGCACGCTGTTCACCAGAGAGAATCCCGCGTGTCCCGGCGACACGCTGTTCACCAGAGAGAATCCCGCGTGTCCCGGCGGCACGCTGTTCACCAGAGAGAATCCCGCGTGTCCCGGCGACACGCTGTTCACCAGAGAGAATCCCGCGTGTCCCGGCGGCACGCTGTTCACCAGAGAGAATCCCGCGTGTCCCGGCGGCACGCTGTTCACCAGAGAGAATCCCGCGTGTCCCGGCGGCACGCTGTTCACCAGAGAGAATCCCGCGTGTCCCGGCGGCACGCTGTTCACCAGAGAGAATCCCGCGTGTCCCGGCGGCACGCTGTTCACCAGAGAGAATCCCGCGTGTCCCGGCGGCACGCTGTTCACCAGAGAGAATCCCGCGTGTCCCGGCGGCACGCTGTTCACCAGAGAGAATCCCGCGTGTCCGGCGGCACGCTGTTCACCAGAGAGAATCCCGCGTGTCCCGGCGGCACGCTGTTCACCAGAGAGAATCCCGCGTGTCCCGGCGGCACGCTGTTCACCAGAGAGAATCCCGCGTGTCCCGGCGGCACGCTGTTCACCAGAGAGAATCCCGCGTGTCCCGGCGGCACGCTGTTCACCAGAGAGAATCCCGCGTGTCCCGGCGGCACGCTGTTCACCAGAGAGAATCCCGCGTGTCCCGGCGGCACGCTGTTCACCAGAGAGAATCCCGCGTGTCCCGGCGGCACGCTGTTCACCAGAGAGAATCCCGCGTGTCCCGGCGGCACGCTGTTCACCAGAGAGAATCCCGCGTGTCCCGGCGGCACGCTGTTCACCAGAGAGAATCCCGCGTGTCCCGGCGGCACGCTGTTCACCAGAGAGAATCCCGCGTGTCCCGGCGACACGCTGTTCACCAGAGAGAATCCCGCGTGTCCCGGCGGCACGCTGTTCACCAGAGAGAATCCCGCGTGTCCCGGCGACACGCTTTTCACCAGAGAGAATCCGCCACTTGGCAATGGGATTTCCCACTGAAGCCACCCCAGGCCGCAGGGAAAGCAGCGGGCGGGCTCTGCCGGTGGCAACAGGGAATCCCAACGGTCAGAGAATTCCGGGTTACCCCTTGGCTATGCAGGGATGGTGTTAGGACACATTTCCTCACACAAAAGGGGAGTGGGAATCTGCAGCTCCACCCCCCCCCGCACCCGCCCCCGACAATCGATGTCATGGTAACCATTCCTGACTCCAGCTTTTCAATTCCTGGGGCGAAATTTTCCGGAAACGGCGCAATCAGACGGGCATCGCGCTGCCCCAAAGGTGCGGAATGCTCCGCATCTTTGGGGGCCGAGCCCCAACATTAAGGGGCTAGGTCGGCGCCGGACAAATTTCCGCCCCGCCAGCTGGCGGAGAAGGCCTTTGTTGCCCCGCGAGCTGGCGCAGAAGTGACATCTCCAGGCGGCACATGCGCGGGAGCGTTAGCGGCCGCTGACAGCATTCCCGCGCATGTGCAGTGGAGGGAGTCTCTTCTGCCTCCGCCATGGTGGAGACCTTGGCGGAGGCGGAAGGAAAAGAGTGCCCCCACAGCACAGGCCCGCCCGCGGATCGGTGGGCCCCAATCGCGGGACAGGCCACCGTGGGGGCACCCCCCGGGGCCAGATTGCCCCCGCACCCCCCCCCCCAGGACCCCGGAGCCCGCCCGCGCCGCCTTGTCCTGCCGGTAAGGTAGGTGGTTTAATCTACGCCGGCGGGACAGGCATTTTAGCGGTGGGACTTCGGCCCATCCGGGCCGGAGAATCACCACTTGCCCGTTACAAACGGCGAGCAGCGATTCTCCCAGCGGGCAGCCATGATTCTCGCCGCGCCGGTTTGAGGGGAGTGGGAGAATCGCGTGCGGGTGTCGGGGCGGCGTGGCGGGAAGCGCGCGACGCCCGGGTGATTCTCCCACCCGGCGTGCGGGGGGAAAGAATCCACCCAGGGTTTCCGCTGAACTCCTGTTGGCAGAGGGTCAGAAAGCCAGAGGAAATTATAGCCACTTACCTTCAATCCCAGTTAAGCTAATTTCTGTCGGAAACGTGGCCAATGAAGGCAGATTTTGCACCCGCTTACCTCTTACATCAGTAATATATTTTTGTCACTGTTTCATAGGAATTGTTGGCTCATGGAATTTCCAACACGATCGCTTCGCTTTTTACCTGTTTCCCAAGTTCTGCTTCATTGGCTACAAGCAATATCCTTGACAGTGCGGGCAGCTACACACAGGTAGGAATATCACATTCACAAAGGAGTCCCGTAGTGACCATTTTGATTTCTTGACTATAACGTGATGCTCCACCATTTTGAAACTGTGATAAGGCTCAGAGAACGGAACTCAGAATAGGCTCTTGTTGAAGAGAAATTCTCAAGTGCTGTTCGTAAATCTGTTTTCAACCTTCATAAAATTCTGCTAAGGCCTCACCTTGGAGGACGGTGTCCAATTCTGGGCCACACACATTAGGAAAGATCTATAGAATCTCTGCAGTGCTGAAGGAGACTGTTCGGCCCATCAAGTCTGCACCGTCCCCCTGAAGGAGTACCCTATCTAGGCCCACTTCCCCACCCTATCTAGGCCCACTTCCCCACCCTATCCTCATAACCCCACCTAACCTTTGGACACTGAGGGTTAATTTTAGCATGGAGGAAACTCATACCGGCACCAGGTAACCCGCCACAAGGGGTCACCCTCTGCGGGACTGGAAGATCCCACCAACAGTGGGGGGGGGGGGGGGGGGGGGCTGGAAAATCCCCACTTTGAGCTTCACCACAAATCAATGTAAGAGTTACCTGGGAGACCCCATTTCTGTTGGATTGACAAAAGACTGACATCAGGGATATGCGTGGAGATGCTTATGGATTAGACTATCCCACTTTTCTATGGGGGTATTAAATTGGGGGGGGGGGTGATAAAAAGAAAAAAAACTTGAATTTCTGTCGCACCTTTCATGACCCGAGTCTCCCGAAGCACCTTCCAGCCAATGAGATACTTTCAAAGTGTAGTCACTTTTGGAATGTCGAAAACGCAGCAGCCAATTTGTGCACAGCAAGATTCCGCGAACAGCAATGTACACCTGTAGTGGTGATGTTGGCTGGGGGCATAAATATCAGTCAGGGCTCTGAGAGCAGTCCCTTCTTTTTCTTCAGAGAGTGTCCCTGAGATTTCTCTTAACTTTCACTTGAGGAGGCATGATTTAACAGGCTCATCTCAAAGTCATCACCTCCGGCACGCCTTCCCTGGGAGCTCTCCAGTGGGCCTTGGCCCTTCCAAATCAGAGGTGAGCGGTGCTACCACTGAGCTCCAAAGACATTACGATGAACCGTGCATAGTTCACTTTTCCTCTTTCTATTTTGCAGCTTGCTGGGTTTTTTTCCTGTCTTGTCGTCTTGGTGGTCTTACTTCTGATTGGTCCACTGTTTTACTTCCTGCCCAAGGTGAGCGAAATTAAACCAAGTCTAGCATTTTGCCAAACAGCTTCCACTGAATTGTCCCAAGATGCATTGTGTTGTCCATAAATTATCAGACACTGCGAGCTGTTTATTGTTAAAACGTTTCACCCAAGTGCCCTTATTTGTGGGATGAACTAAGGACAAACACAGGTTTACGATTCAACCCAAAGTTATTGACAAGCACAATAAAACAGTTACTATCCCAAATATAATCTGCCCAGGATTCTAATGCTACTTGTGCTGCCTCTGCGTCGAGTCTTCACTGGGGAGAATCTCGGAGTGTCTATTCTTATCCCCCTCTTCGCGCCCTTCCAGAAGTTTCTCGGGCCCTCAGCCAATGAGATCGCTAGCGGGCATCACAACACCCAATGGAGTTGTTGACTGTAACTCTGCAGGACCCAGGAACTCTACCCCCCCCCCCCCCCCAAACCAGGGCTCCATCCGCAGGTACATTGGGCGGGATTCTCCGCTCCCGCGCCGAAGTGCCCACGCCATCGTGAACGCCGTTGAGGTTCACGACGGCGCGGAGCGGCCCTTATCCCGACGGATTCAGGGCCCGATAATGGGCTAGGAGCGGGGCCACGTCATTTACACGCACCAGGCCTTGTCGCCACGTAAAGGCGGCGCCGCATAGATGACGCGGCCGGCGCTACATAACGGGCGTCACCCGCGCATGCGTGGTTGCCGTCCTCTCCGAGTCCGCCCCGCAAGAAGATGGGGGACGGATCTTGCGGGGCTGCGGAAGAAAGGAGGTCCTCCTTCAGAGAGGACGGCCCGACGATCGGTGGGCACCGATCGCGGGCCAGACCCCATTTGAGGCCCCCCCCCGGTGCAGGATTCCCCCCTTTCCCCCCTGCAGACCGGCCCCCAGCGTTCACGCGCTGTTCCGCCGGCAGCGACCAGGTGTGAATGACACCGGGGGGAGCCCGCCGTTTTGGGCAGGCCGCTCGGCCCATCCGGGCCTGAGAATAGCTGGGGTGCCGGAGAATCGCCATTTTGGGTATCTCGGGCGATTCACTGGCCTGCGCCGCGCGGAACTCGACGGGGCCGTTCCCGCCGCTTGGGAGAATCACGGGAGGGCGTCGGACCGGCGTCGCGGGAAAATTCGGTGACCCAGGCGATTCTCCCAACCGGCGCGGGAGTGGAAAATCCCGCCCCTTGTACGCACGTAACCTTGGACGAAATTCTCCGGAAACGGCGCGATGTCCGCCGACTGGCGCCCAAATTGGCGCAAATCAGTCGGGCATCGCGCCACCCCAAAGGTGCGGAATGCTCCGCATCATTGGGGGCCGAGCCCCAACCTTAAGGGGCTAGGTCGGCGCCGGATGAATTTCCGCCCCGCCAGCTGGCGGAAAAGGCCTTTGGTGCCCCGCCAGCTGGCGCGGAAATGACATCTCCGGGCGGCGCATGCGTGGGAGCATTAGCGGCCGCTGACGGCATCCCCGTGCATGCGCAGTGGAGGGAGTCTCTTCTGCCTCCGCCATGGTGGAGACCGTGGCGGAGGCGGAAGGGAAAGATTGCCCCCACGGCACAGGCCTGCCCGCGGATCGGTGGGCCCCGGTCGCGGGCCAGGCCACCGTGGGGGCACCCCCCGGGGCCAGATCGCCCCGCGCCCCCCCCCAGGACCCCGGAGCCCGCCCGCGCCACCTTGTCCCGCCGGTAAGGTAGGTGGTTTAATTTACGCCGGCGGGACAGGCATTTTAGCAGCGGGACTTCGGCCCATTCGGGCCGGAGAATCACCGGGGGGGGCCCCGCCAACCGGCGCGGCCCGATTCCCGCCCCCGCCAAATATCCGGTACCGGAGACTTCGGCAACCGGCAGGGGCGGGATTCACGCCAGCCCCCGGCGATTCTCCGACCCGGCGGGGGGTCAGAGAATCTCGCCCCTGATAACCAAGGGATGGGCGGGAAATGTAGGTGAAGGAAAGTCTGGCTTCATCCACAACAATCGATCCATTTGAATGGGGCTGGTTATCTTCCAATCTCCTGTTTACAGGACAGGCCCAGACTTGCCCCAGCTCTGTCCAGTATATTCAAACTTGACTCTTTGAATTCCCATCAGGCCTGTTTTAATTTAAAGTGTCCAATTCTTAATTTAAAGTGTCCAATTCTATACCGGGCCTAAGATTCAGGCCTTTGGCTATTTTACCACTATTGCGATTGCTTGCTTATATAATTTACCCCTATGATCAGTCAAGCATTCTCAGTCTTGGATGAGCTGTTGAGTAGAACTTTGGCTGTCAATACTGTATGTTAGTCCCTGCTGGAGAGGGAGGAAATTCCATTCATTGTCCTCCCTGGAATACATTTTGGAATGATCCGACAGTGTAAATGTTCAGGTGCGAGGTGGGGATTCCCTAAACCGGGATCTCCCCCCCACCCCCCCTCTTCCCCCCCCCCCCCTCCCCCTACCCCCCCCCCCCCCCCCCCCCCCCACCCTGCTGACAATCTCTTCATCGCCAGGTTACAGCGACCATTAAGCAAGTGTGTACGAATGTCTCCATCCCTGACTGCCTGGAGCAGATAGGGAACTCAGCAGTTTGGATTATCTTCTGAACTATCTAAGGGCACTGAAAAGGGGGAAATGCGATGTTATGCGTTGCCTCTTCAGACCTGACAAAAAAGAGGTGTCCCTGAAGCCTTTTGAGGGAATTGTAGAGTAGCAGTAATGTGACTGAACCAGTATTCTAAAGGCCTGGACGAATACCCTAGAGGCGCAATTTTGAATCCCGCTATGGTAGTCCCAGTAATGGCGGCCTTGAAACTATCATTGAGTATCGTTAAAAACACCATCTGGTTCACTGATGCCCTTTAGGGGAGGAAATCTGCCGTCCTTACCCGGTCTGGCCTACATGTGACTCCAGACCCACAGCAATGTGGGTGATTCTTTAACTGGCCTATGAAAAGGTCGAGGCCTGAGCAGATTTCCGGAAGGCTCTCCTTGATTTGGAGGGATTAGGTGGAGTTGAAAGAGAAGGGGGAGAAAACAAAATCTGTCATAATCTGTGAATATTTTGCTCAAGTGGTAAATGTCATTTTCTTGTGATAGAGTTGTAGATCAGATATTTAACAAAATAACCTGTCTTCGCAGGCAGTCCTGGCTGTATTAACGTCACCAGCCTACGCAGATGTTCCTCCAGTTTCAGGACCTTCCAGAGCTGTGGAGAGTCAGCAAGATGGATTTTGTAAGTTGTTCCATTTGGGTGTCTTTGCTGATGTGACAGCTTCACTTTAAGAACTTCAATAATGGGAGCAGCACAGTGGAGCAGTGGTTAGCACGGCTACCTCACAGCGCCGAGGACCTGGGTCCCTGTCCGTGTGGAGTTTGCACATTCTCCCCATGTCTGCGTGGGTTTCGCCCCCACAACCCAAAGATGTGCAGGCTAGCTGGATTGGCCACGCTAAATTGTCCCTCAATTGGAATTTTTTTTTTTTTAAGTCAATAACTGCCTTCAATCCAACGGAGACCGGGGATTGAACCTGAAATCTTTCTTTTTTGTGAAATCCTGCACCACGTAAAGTCCTCACCATAACCACTGCCACCACACACCTGCTGGATCCACCTAAACAGTCACTTGTCCTTTTTCCAGATGGTCTGGGTTGTCACGTGGCTGGCTGTAATCATGTTGAATGCAGATCTCGGACTTGCTGTGGGGGTGGTGTTTTCCATGGTGACTGTCATTTGTCGCACTCAAAGGTACGTGACCTCCTCGGGAGGGCCCTCTCACGCACAGTTGGACAAACTCTGACATGTATATTGTTCAATACAAGGACGTGTTGGCCAATCCGTGCTGCAAGTGCGGGAGGGGGAAACATGCTAAAAGAGGGAAGGAGAATGACAGTATTATAGCATGTCCCCGAACACATGCTCCCTTTTTGAGGAACGTAGCTAAGTGGGCCTCATTTACAAGGGTTTTAAAATATCCCGGCAATCACAAAATTTCCGCATTCAATGTTTAGCCCAGCTATAGCTTCTGGTAGCTTCTGTGGTGTGGGTTGACTTTGCTCTTGAGTCATCACCCAGCCTTAACCAATCGAGCACAGTGAGCATCAATCAGTTACAAGACTCGCAAAGTCAAACACAGAACAATCGAACACTGCAGAGCCAATGAATTTCGCCCATGGTGAATACAAGGCCCAGTGTACAGGGGTCATTATCTACCAGCTGAAGCATTGTGGTCGTTAGATGACTTGTTTTTAAAAAAAGTTTATTTATTGAAGTTTTATATTTGAACAAATAACACAACAAAACCGCAGGAATGGTACGGTTCATCAGGAATAAAAATGTCTCAACGTGCTTGGATACTGAGGGCGACAGGAGAACAGCAATATGGCTGGCCCAATAAGATCATTAGACTCAACTTGGCACCACCAGAGAACAAGGGAGCGAAGGATAAGGCCATGAAAACACGGTCAAATGGCGCGCACCGTCCCACGTGGCAATTGCTCGCAACGGCAAGAGTTCAGGATAAGTCTTTTGCGCCATGTTTGTGCGCACACCAGAACACACCGCCCTCACCTCCAGCCATACCAGAGACACCAATAACCTCCTCCCCTCAGATAACAGACCCGCCTGTACCCCTGCAGGAGCCAATCACGGATTCTTTAACACCCACCATGACAAAAAAGAAAAAGATACAAAGAAAATAGGCAAGAGCAAATTCTAAAAGAATGTTATACATATGCCACACAACCCCAACCTCAGGCAGAGTCCAGCAGGATCATCATTTCACATATTTATACAGGGGGGGCCAGCAGATATAGATTCAGATTGTGGTCATGCAGTCAGCACTTCCCAACTCCCAAATCGAAACAGGGTTTCAAGAATTAGGAGAACTACCAGAAGCTGAAGGTCGCAGGATAAAAGAGGACCAGGATCCAGCTACGGGTCCGTGTTTCCTGGCGACCCCACCACCTATTAATGAAGAGGAGAAAAGATGACTTGTTCAGACAAGGGAATGTCCCACTATAAGGGGGGGGGGTAACAGGATATCAACCATAGTACAGGACCCGGCTCAACCCCAGGCCTCGTGGAGTTCGTCCAAAGGAGTTCGTCAATCAAGGATATTCAAAGACATTGAATGAAAAACCCCAGCCTCTCAGGACGTCCCTAATAAGCGCCTTCGAGAAGGGACATCCTCAGCATAAGGGGGGCAACAGGATACCAACCACAGCACTGGATCTGGCCTAGTCCAGCGCACTCTGACACACAGGAGTCATATATCCAGCACACACCAAGACCCATCACTCAGCCAGCCCCACTCCTCACTGTCCACACCCAGGGCAGTGCACCAAACCCACCGACACGAGAAAAATCCCATCTGCCTCAACCAGGAGAGAAGAAGAATCGTCAATTATTGACACCCAGTTATTGGGTGTCTTGGGAGAGGGACCTATTCCTTCCCCCCATAACCGGGGGTTCTAACGGTATGCTGCTGAGCCAGGTGAAGAGATAGAGAACATCCCTGAGGGAGAAACCCCCGATTTAGCCCAGGGACGTTATCCACAGACCGGCGCGGTACGCCTTTGTAAAGAGGATACTAGGGGATAAGACAGCTCCACCTCAACAGAGACAAAGACACTGCCTCCCTCGGGAATACCCACCACAATGAGGAGGACTCTCAGGAAACCGCGGTACAAGATCACTTGGAGGAGGGCGCCAAACTCCCCCATCAAGCCCACCCCAAACCGAAGAAGGACTTCAACAACCCAGAATCACAGCGTGACTTTCACTTCAACATTCAAAACGAGGATTAACCAACCCCACCCTGGCGTGCACCCCTACTCATTTCCCCCCTCCTCCCAAAGCTCTAAAATACACCAACCCCTGTCTGGGCCTTCGAAGGAGATAAGCACGGATTCTCAAGATTCAAAGTAATAAAGAAAAAGTGAAACCCGAAACACTTTGCTCTAACTGGAGGCTATCCTCAATCCTAGTGAGGACTGAACTCCACCACCCACCTCCACACCAACCTTCCACCGAGCATCCTGCCAAGGCTCCTCTCGTCTTCATTATAAACGAGATAAGGAGTGTCTCAACTGCACTCCCTTCCCAGAACTGGAAGGATTGCAGCCCATTAAAAAAAAAGGAACAAACCTATGCACAAACCGACCCAATATCATCTTTTGCTGAAACAGGATAACGGACAACCCTCGTTCTCGTGCTCCCACCCTCGCTGGGAAAAAGACAACAAGAAATCAACAGCACAATCACAAGGGAATAAAGTCCAGAATTATTGATCAACTGCAGGATGATAACACCATCTATATCGTTTGGAAAGCCCGAAGCTATGGTCGGATTGTCAAAGAACCGTCAGGATCGCTCAAATGTTCCATCGAACGAAACACCTCACCTCCGCCACGCGGTTGCCTTGCGCTCAGTCAACTAAGAACTTAGGCCCCGACCAGGGAGATGACTTGACATGGCTAACTGCCCCCAACCCCTCATGATGCACATCGAGAATAGGATAGTATAGGACCAGTGTGGTCAGGGACCTACAGCCAACACCAGGCCTCAAAGTCCGGATGTAATGTGCTCGCTCCGTCAACCTGAATGCCCAGTCGTTTAAATTGAGATTGCAAACGTATGGCAGCCAATTCTCAAATTCAGTCAGGAACTCGCCCCCCACCCCTCCCCCCACCCCTCCTCACCCCCCCCCCCACCTCTCCCTCCCCCCCCTCCCCCCCACTCCCCCCTCCCCTCCCTCCCTCCCCCACCCTCCCTCCCCCACCCCCCTTCCCCCTCCCCCCTCCCCTCCCCCCACCCCCCCTCACCCCCACACCCCCCTCCCCTCACCCCCCCCCACCCCCCACCCCTCCCCCCACCCCCCCTCCCCTCACCCCCCCCACCCCTCCCCCCACCCCCCCCCACCACCACCCCCCAGGTGGGTGGAGTCGGCACCGTTCTCTCCCCATGTCTGCGTGGGTTTCCTCCTGCTCAGATTAGTGGGTTCTGTGTTCTAGATGTTTCTCTCTGTATGTTTCTGGAACAAACCCCTTCATTCACCTGAGAAGGAGCTGCGCTCCGAAAGCTAGTGATTTGAAACAAACCTGTTGACTTTAACCTGGTGTAAGGACTTCGTACTGTGCTCACCCCAGTCCAACGCCGGCATCTCCACATCAGGGCTACTGTTCTAGAATATAATGAAGCATTTTTAAATTGATTGGTTACAAACGTCTGGCATCTGCAAATTTGTCCGTATAACTTGCATTGAAGTTCCGCAATTCAAGATATATATCTCCGTAAATATGCTTCCAGCGCAACATCATTACCCAAAGTTGTGACCACTGTGTTGGTCAATCAGAGTCTTAGATTTAAGCTTCACCATGTCCGCTTGCATTTCAAAAGAGCATTGCTGCCCTCTTGTGACCAGATGAAGAATTCCAGGCAGGGACCTTCACAAATAACATTGACTGTTTGTTATTCCTGTCAATAGATTCCTCTTCAGGCCCCCCAGTGGCGGATTTTACCTTCTGCTTTGTGAAAGCTGAATATTACAAACTAAGATCAGGCAAATTGTCTTTGGCTCTCCTTAATTTGCAGCAATGTGGGAAAAATAATTTTCATTTTGGTGGCGAAAAAACATAAGAGCCGAGATTTAATATTCCACCATTTGAGGTCACATTTGTTATAGAACGTTCAGCAGCATTTATTCAACTGCAGCTGAATATAATATGCAGGAAACTACACATTTTGAGTGTTGGTCATAAGAATGAAAGATCTATGGGTCTTTATAGAGGTCCTCAGTTCAACGGTAGAGGTACGAAGCACAGAGGTAGGCCATTCATCCCATCATTCTGACTTGAGCAATGTGCCCTCCCTCCATATCCTTGCATTCAGTCCTTGGACTCAATGACCCAATTGGTTGCTGAAAACCACGCTGTAAGTCAAAAACATCGTTCGCCGGAACCAATTTTCCCGTCGGAACAATTTTCCCATCGGATTAGTTCCTGAACCAAGGCTGGAGATCGCTGATGGGATGCTCGATGATGTTAAATGGTCTCAATGGCAGCCCGGTAGCACAGTGGTTAGCACTGTGGCATTCACAGCTCCAGGGTCCCAGGTTCAATTCCCCGCTGGGTCGTTGTCTGTACGGAGTCTGCACATCCTCGTGGGTTTCCTCCGGGTGCTCCGGTTTCCTCCCACAGTCCAAAGACGTGCAGGGTTAGGTGGATTGCGTGATAAATTGCCCTCAGTGTCCAAAAAAGTTAGGAGGGGTTATTGGGTTACAGGGATAGGGTGGAAGTGAGGGCTTAAGTGGGTCGGTGCAGACTCGATGGCCGAATGGCCTCTTTCTGCACTGTATGTTCTATGTTCTATGTTCAACACTCGCCCTGTCAATCATTGAGGCGACTGCTGATGTCTACACGCCTTAGCACAAGTTCCTCGGTTAGTGTGGGGGACATAATGAAGCCATCAATCACTGTCAGTTGCCTGTTTAACCCTAAAGTTTTGTGAGTCTGAGTGAATATTAATTACATAAGTGTATAAATACATTAAAACTGTAACTCCTCTGCCGAAAAAATTCAACCAAATAAAACACTAGTTTCCAAACTATTAAAGATGGCTCGACCTGTCCATGGCGATGCAGAAGATCAACACACAACGTGTTGGTGTAGCTTCGTCCAGTCATACACCCAGGTTGTAGAGTCGAAATGGGATGTCAGTATTAAACATTGGAAGAGACATTTGTCATAACTCAGATGTGGTAAAGTCGAGCACTGCCTGTTTTCATCCAATCTTCCTTTAAGAGGTGAATTGGTCTCTGTCTTAACCAATTCCTCAAATTACACCAGTTTTCGGCAGAATTTAGAAGTTTAAAGGTGATCTGATCGAAGTATTCAAGAGGTTAACAGAGAAAGACCGGGGCCAGGATTCCCCGTTGGGAGACTGCGTGCTGACGGCAGCGGAGCGCGTGCACCTTCACAACCGTAAAGCTGCCGTGAAAACCCTCACCGATTCCGGTACGGTGAGGGGCTAGCACCGCCGGCGACTGAAACTCACCCACCACCCGCGGCGAAAATGGCCGGAGAATGGCCGGGCCGTGCTGACGACTTGCACCAGTCGTGCCGTAAAACATGCGCCGGCCGTGCGCGAACCCAACCCGCCAACCGCGACTCCACAGCCACCCCCTGGCCAATCCCAGCGCTAGCAGAAGCCACCGCTGCCTGGGAAAGCGGGCAGCATAATCAAAGATCCCTCCCACCCGGCTTACTCACTCCTTCCAACTTCTTCCATCGGGCAGGAGATACAGAAGTCTGAGAACAACGCACGAACAGACTCAAAAACAGCTTCTTCCCCACTGTCACCAGACTCCTAAATGACCCTCTTATGGACTGACCTCATTAACACTACACCCCTGTATGCTTCATCCGATGCCGGTGTTTATGTAGTTACATTGTATATGTTGTGTTGCCCTAGTATGTATTTTTCTTTTATTCCCTTTTCTTCTCAATGTACTTAATGATCTGTTGAGCTGCTCGCAGAAAAATACTTTTCACTGTACCTCGGTACACGTGACAATAAACAAATCCATTCCAATCCAATCCAATCCCGGCCAGCGGCATGGATCACGGCTGAGTGTGGTGGTGCTGGACACAGTCCACAGCCATCATGCTGGGTTCCCGCACGGTTGCGACCACATGATCCTGCGCCATCGGAATGCGGCCCACCGAGGGCGGGGTGGACCGGTCGATGATGCGGTTTGGAAGAGGCGGAGCATGACGGAATGTCATCAAACCGGCACCAGCCCCGATTTCGCATGGAATTCCATTCTCCCTACCGATCGCCGAACGCACTTTCGGCTACAGAGAATCCGCCCGGGGTAAATAAAGATAAACTATTTCCACTGGTTGGAGATTTTAAAACTAGGGGGCGTAGTGTACAAATTAGGGCCAGACCGTTCAGGAGAGATGTTAGGAAGAACGTCTCACTCAAAGGGTGGTAGCGGTTTGGAATTCTCTCCCACACACAGGAGCTGAAACTGGAACAGTTGTTCATTTTAAATCTGAGATTTTTACGAAGAAAAGATATTCCGGGATGTGGGCCAAAGGCAGGTGTATGGAGTTAGGTCACAGATCAGCCATGATCTCATTGAACGGTGGGACAGGCTCGAGGGGCTGAATGGCCTACTCCTGTTCCTATGTTCCTAATCCCTGCAGCAAAACATGCCTTGCACCAATAACACTGCAGAAAGAAACATCTCCAAACTTCCCTCTTCCAGAATAACTGAAACCGAGGAGGAAGAAACCCGAGGAAAGCAAATTCTGATGTTACTAAGTGTCATAGATTTCATAGAATTTACAGTGCAGAAGGAGGCCATTCGGCCCATCGAGTCTGCACCGGTTCTTGGAAAGAGCACCCAACCCAAGGTCAACACCGCCACCTTATCCCCATAACCCAGTAACCCCACCCAACACTAAGCAATTCTGGACACGAAGGGCAATTTATCATGGCCAATCCACCTAACAGCACATCTTTGGACTGTGGGAGGAAACCGGAGCACCCGGAGGAAACCACGCACACACGGGGAGGAGATGGTGCAGACTTGGCACAGACAGTGCCCCAAGCCGGGAATCGAACCTGGGACCCTGGAGCTGTGAAGCAATTGTGCTATCCACAATGCTACCGTGCTGCCCTAGTCATGTGAGAGTACCTTTAAGAAATGGGTGTTTATCGGTGATGTCAGAGTGTGGGTGGAGCTGGGCTGTCTGTCTGCTTTACTTTCGTTTTAGGCTGTTTGCTCAGGGTGTGTTTTAGTTTCGTTTTCAGAGGGAAGAGCTGCAGTGAAAGCCAGCAGATGTGCATAGATCTCTCTACAAGCTAAAGAGTGTTCATTTGGGTGATTTCAAAGGGATAACTGCTCTCAGTAGAGAATTTCAACCAGATCTCGGTGTTAAAAAGGGTTTTTTGTCTTATGGATGTTGTAAGGAATGATTAAGAGTTATTATAGAATATTGTATCTGTGGGGATGATTGGTGTTGATAGTTGTTAAGATGTTTACTGTGGGTTTATAAAGTGTTAACTTGGTTTCATAAGTAACATTGTTTTAATTTAAAAGTACTTTAGATCTCTGTTGCATCACACGTGTAAGGTGTACTCCCCATACCACAAGTATTAAAAGGTGTGGGTCAGGGGAACTCCATGATACACTTTGGGTTCTCCAAACCCTGGCCCATAACACCAAGGAGCCTTGATTGGAAGAAAGATTTTGGTTTCTGAGTATTTTCCACCAGTCTGGAGAGGATAGCAAACTGGCATTGTCACTGGGCTAGAGATCCAGGAGCCCAAGTAATGGTCTGGGAACGTGGTTTGAATCCCACCACGACACAGCGAGGACAATTTCAATTCAATTGATAAAATCCAGAGGGTGAAGCTAGTCTCAGTCTGAGACTACAATCGTTGATTGTTGCAAAGCCCCATCTGGTTAACAAACGGAAGGAAATTGGTCACAACCTGGTCTGGTGTGCCGACAGGCAGGAAGGTGGTTGATTCTTAACTTCCCTCACTGAAATGGTGAGGCAACGCACTCAGACCCAGGCACACACACATCCCAGGAAAGGATACATTTTTTAAAAGGAATGGAGGAGCTCTGACAGTGCGGCACTCCCTCAGTACTGACCCTCAGACAGTGCAGCATTCCCTCAGTACTGACCCTCTGACAGTGCGGCACTCCCTCAGTACTGACCCTCTGAAAGTGCAGCACTCCTTCGGTACTGACCCTCTGACAGTGCGGCACTCCCTCAGTACTGACCCTCTGACAGTGCGGCACTCCCTCAGTACTGACCCTCTGACAATGCAGCACGCCCTCAGTACTGACCCTCTGACAGTGCAGCACTCCCTCAGTACTGACCCTCTGACAGTGCGGCACTCCCTCAGTACTGACCCTCTGACAGTGCAGCACTCCCTCAGTACTGACCCTCTGACAGTGCGGCACTCCCTCAGTACTGACCCTCTGACAGTGCAGCACTCCCTCGGTACTGACCCTCTGACAGTGCGGCACTCCCTCAGTACTGACCCTCTGGACAGTGCGGCACTCCCTCAGTACTGACCCTCTGACAGTGCGGCACTCCCTCAGTACTGACCCTCTGACAGTGCGGCGCTCCCTCGGTACTGACCCTCTGACAGTGCGGCACTCCCCTCGGTACTGACCCTCTGACAGTGCAGCGCTCCCTCGTACTGACCCTCTGACAGTGCGGCACTCCCTCGGTACTGACCCTCTGACAGTGCGGCACTCCCTCGGTACTGACCCTCTGACAGTGCAGCGCTCCCTCGGTACTGACCCTCTGACAGTGCGGCACTCCCTCAGTACTGACCCTCTGACAGTGCGGCACTCCCTCAGTACTGACCCTCTGACAGTGCGGCACTCCCTCAGTACTGACCCACTGACAGTGCAGCACTCTCCTCAGTACTGACCCTCTGACAGTGCAGCACTCCCACAGTACTGACCCTCTGACAGTGCGGCACTCCCTCAGTACTGACCCTCTGACAGTGCGCACTCCCTCAGTACTGACCCTCTGACAGTGCGGCACTCCCTCAGTACTGACCCTCTGACAGTGCGGCACTCCCTCAGTACTGACCCTCTGACAGTGCGGCACTCCCTCAGTACTGACTCTCTGACAGTGCAGCACTCCCTCAGTACTGACCCTCTGACAGTGCGGCTCTCCCTCAGTACTGACCCTCTGACAGTGCGGCACTCCCTCAGTACTGACTCTCTGACAGTGCAGCACTCCCTCAGTACTGACCCTCTGACAGTGCGGCACTCTCTCAGTACTGACCCTCTGACAGTGCGGCACTCCCTCAGTACTGACCCTCTGACAGTGCGGCACTCCCTCAGTACTGACCCTCTGACAGTGCGGCACTCCTCAGTACTGACCCTCTGACAGTGCGGCACTCCCTCAGTACTGACCCTCTGACAGTGCGGCACTCCCCTCAGTACTGACCCTCTGACAGTGCGGCACTCCCTCAGTACTGACTCTCTGACAGTGCAGCACTATCCCTCAGTACTGACCCTCTGACAGTGCGGCTCTCCCTCAGTACTGACCCTCTGACAGTGCGGCACTCCCTCAGTACTGACTCTCTGACAGTGCAGCACTCCCTCAGTACTGACCCTCTGACAGTGCGGCACTCTCTCAGTACTGACCCTCTGACAGTGCGGCACTCCCTCAGTACTGACCCTCTGACAGTGCGGCACTCCCTCAGTACTGACCCTCTGACAGTGCGGCA
The DNA here is from genome assembly GCF_047496885.1 of Scyliorhinus torazame. Taxonomy (NCBI): domain Eukaryota; kingdom Metazoa; phylum Chordata; class Chondrichthyes; order Carcharhiniformes; family Scyliorhinidae; genus Scyliorhinus; species Scyliorhinus torazame. Next base: position 40,584,873 of record NC_092738.1, on the reverse strand, counting down.
CTCCCTCAGTACTGACCCTCTGACAGTGCAGCACTCCCTCAGTACTGACCCTCAGACAGTGCAGCACTCCCTCAGTACTGACCCTCTGACAGTGCGGCATTCCCTCAGTACTGACCCTCTGACAGTGCAGCACTCCCTCAGTACTGACCCTCTGACAGTGCGGCTCTCCCTCAGTACTGACCCTCTGACAGTGCGGCACTCCCTCAGTACTGACCCTCTGACAGTGCAGCACTCCCTCAGTACTGACCCTCAGACAGTGCAGCATTCCCTCAGTACTGACCCTCTGACAGTGCGGCACTCCCTCAGTACTGACCCTCTGACAGTGCAGCACTCCCTCAGTACTGACCCTCTGACAGTGCAGCACTCCCTCAGTACTGACCCTCTGACAGTGCAGCACTCCCTCAGTACTGACCCTCTGACAGTGCAGCACTCCCTCAGTACTGACCCTCTGACAATGCGGCACTCCCTCAGTACTGATCCTCTGACAGTGCGGCACTTCCCTCAGTACTGACCCTCTGACAGTGCAGCACTCCCTCAGTACTGACCCTCTGACAATGCGGCACTCCCTCAGTACTGATCCTCTGACAGTGCGGCACTCCCTCAGTACTGACCCTCTGACAGTGCGGCACTCCCTCAGTACTGACCCTCTGACAGTGCGGCACTCCCTCAGTACTGACCCTCTGACAGTGCAGCACTCCCTCAGTACTGACCCTCTGACAATGCGGCACTCCCTCAGTACTGATCCTCTGACAGTGCGGCACTCCCTCAGTACTGACCCTCTGACAGTGCAGCACTCCCTCAGTACTGACCCTCTGACAGTGCAGCACTCCCTCAGTACTGACCTTCTGACAGTGCAGCACTCCCTCAGTACTGACCCTCTGACAGTGCGGCACTCCCTCAGTACTGACCATCTGACAGTGCAGCACTCCCTCAGTACTGACCCTCTGACAGTGCGGCACTCCCTCAGTACTGACCCTCTGACAGTGCGGCACTCCCTCAGTACTGACCCTCTGACAGTGCGGCACTCCCTCAGTACTGACCCTCTGACAGTGCGGCATCTCCCTCAGTACTGACCCTCTGACAGTGCAGCACCCCCTCAGTACTGACCCTCTGACAGTGCAGCACTCCCAAAGTACTGACCCTCTGACAGTGCGGCACTCCCTCAGTACTGACCCTCTGACAGTGCAGCACTCCCTCAGTACTGACCCTCTGACAGTGCGGCACTCCCTCAGTACTGACCCTCTGACAGTGCGGCACTCCCTCAGTGCTGACCCTCTGACAGTGCAGCACACCCTCAGTACTGACCCTCTGACAGTGCGGCACTCCCTCAGTACTGACCCTCTGACAGTGCGGCACTCCTCCAGTACTGACCCTCTGACAGTACAGCACTCCCTCAGTACTGACCCTCTCACAGCACAGCACTCCCTCTGTACTCTCCCTCTGACAGTGCGGCACTCCCTCTGTACTCTCCCTCTGACAGTGCGGCACTCCCTCAGTACTGACCCTCTGACAGTGCAGCATTCCCTCAGTACTGACCCTCTGACAGTGCGGCACTCCCTCAGTACTGACCCTCTGACAGTGCGGCACTCCCTCAGTACTGACCCTCTGACAGTGCGGCACTCCCTCAGTACTGACCCTCTGACAGTGCAGCACTCCCTCAGTACTGACCCTCTGACAGTGCAGCACTCCCTCAGTACTGACCCTCTGACAGTGCAGCACTCCCTCAGTACTGACCCTCTGACAGTACAGCACTCCCTCAGTACTGACCCTCTCACAGCACAGCACTCCCTCTGTACTCTCCCTCTGACAGTGCGGCACTCCCTCTGTACTCTCCCTCTGACAGTGCGGCACTCCCTCAGTACTGACCCTCTGACAGTGCAGCATTCCCTCAGTACTGACACTCTGACAGTGCGGCACTCCCTCAGTACTGACCCTCTGACAGTGCAGCACTCCCTCAGTACTGACCCTCTGACAGTGCAGCACTCCCTCAGTACTGACCCTCTGACAGTGCAGCACTCCCTCAGCACTGACCCTCTGACAGTGCGGCACTCCCTCAGTACTGACCCTCTGACAGTGCGGCACTCCCTCAGTTCTGACCCTCTGACAGTGCGGCACTCCCTCAGTACTGACCCTCTGACAGTGCGGCACTCCCTCAGTACTGACCCTCTGACAGTGCGGCACTCCCTCAGTACTGACCCTCTGACAGTGCGGCACTCCCTCAGTATTGACCCTCTGACTGTGCAGCACTCCCTCAGTACTGACTCTCTGACAGTGCAGCACTCCCTCAGTCCTGACCCTCTGACAGTGCGGCACTCCTTCAGTACTGACCCTCTGACAGTGCGGCACTCCCTCAGTACTGACCCTCTGACAGTGCGGCACTCTCTCAGTACTGACCCTCTGACAGTGCGGCACTCCCTCAGTACTGACCCTCTGACAGTGCGCCACTCCCTCAGTACTGACCCTCTGACGGTGCGGCACTCCCTCAGCACTGACCCTCTGACAGTGCAGCACTCACTCAGTACTGACCCTCCGACTGTGCAGCACTCCCTCAGTACTGACCCTCTGACAGTGCAGCACTCCCTCAGTACTGACCCTCTGACAGTGCGGCACTCCCTCAGTACTGACCCTCTGATAGTGCAGCACTCCCTCAGAACTGACCCTCTGACAGTGCAGCACTCCCTCAGTACTGACCCTCTGGCAGTGCGGCACTCCCTCAGTACTGACCATCTGACAGTGCGACACTCACTCAGTACTGACCCTCTGACAGTGTAGCACTCCCTCAGTACTGACCCTCTGACAGTGCAGCACTCCCTCAGTACTGACCCTCTGACAATGCGGCACTCCCTCAGTACTGACCCTCTGACAGTGCGGCGCTCCCTCAGTACTTACCCTCTGACAGTGCAGCACTCCCTCAGTACTGACCCTCTGACAGAGCGGCACTCCCTCAGTACTGACCCTCTGACAGTGCGGCACTCAATCAGTACTGACCCTCTGACAGTGCAGCACTCCCTCAGTACTGACCCTCTGACAGTGCAGCACTCCCTCAGTACCAACCCTCTGACAGTGCAGCACTCCCTCAGTACTGACCCTCTGACAGTGCGGCACTCCCTCAGTACAGACCATCTGACAGTGCAGCACTCCCTCAGTACTGACCCTCTGACAGTGCGGCGTTCCCTCAGTACTGACCCTCTGACAGTGCAGCACTCCCTCAGCACTGACCCTCTGACATTGCAGCACTCCCTCAGCACTGATCCTCTGACAGTGCAGCACTCCCTCAGTACTGACCCTCTGACAGTGCGGCACTCCCTCAGTACTGACCCTCTGACAGTGCCGCACTCCCTCAGCACTGACCCTCTGACAGTGCGGCACTCCCTCAGTACTGACCCTCTGACAGTGCAGCACTCCCTCAGTCCTGACCCTCTGACAGTGCGGCACTCCCTCAGTACTGACCCTCTGACAGTGCAGCACTCCCTCAGTACTGACCCTCTGACAGTGCGGCACTCCCTCAGTACTGACCCTCTGACAGTGCAGCACTCCCTCAGTACTGACCCTCTGACAGTGCGGCACTCCCTCAGTACTGACCCTCTGACAGTGCAGCATTCCCTCAGTACTGACCCTCTGACAGTGCAGCACTCCCTCAGTACTGACCCTCTGACAGTGCGGCACTCCCTCAGTACTGACCTTCTGACAGTGCGGCACACCCTCAGTACTGACACTCTGACAGTGCAGCACTCCCTCAGTACTGACCCTCTGACAGTGCAGCACTCCCTCAGTACTGACCCTCTGACAGTGCAGCACTCCCTCAGTACTGACCCTCTGACAGTGCAGCACTCCCTCAGTACTGACCCTCTGACAGTGCAGCACTCCCTCAGTACTGACCCTCTGACAGTGCGGCACACGCTCAGTACTGACACTCTGACAGTGCAGCACTCCCTCAGTACTGATCCTCTGACAGTGCGGCGCTCCCTCAGTACTGACCCTCTGACAGTGCGGCACTCCCTCAGTACTGACCCTCTAACAGTGCAGCACTCCCTCAGTACTGACCCTCCGACAGTGCAGCACTCCCTCAGTACTGACCCTCTGACAGTGCGGCACTCCCTCAGTACTGACCCTCTGACAGTGCAGCACTCCCTCAGTACTGACCCTCTGACAGTGCAGCACTCCCTCAGTACTGAACTACTGACAGTGCGGCACACCCTCAGTACTGACCCTCTGACTGTGCGATACTCCCTCAGTACTGACCCTCTGACAGTGCGATACTCCCTCAGTACTGACCCTCTGACAGTGCGGCACTCCCTCAGTGCTGACCCTCTGACAGTGCGCACTCCCTCAGTACTGACCCTCTGACAGTGCGGCACTCCCTCAGCACTGACTCTCTGACAGTGCAGCACTCCCTCAGTACTGACCCTCTGACAGTGCGGCACTCCCTCAGTACTGACCCTCTGACAGTGCAGCACTCCCTCAGTACTGACCCTCTGACAGTGCAGCACTCCCTCAGTACTGACCTTCAGACAGTGCAGCACTCCCTCAGTACTGACCCTCTGACAGTGCAGCACTCCCTCAGTACTGACCCTCTGACAGTGCAGCACTCCCTCAGTACTGACCCTCTGACAGTGCAGCACTCCCTCAGTACTGACCCTCTGACAGTGCGGCACTCCCTCCTCAGTACTGATCCTCTGACAATGCGGCACTCACTCAGTACTGACCCTCTGACAGTGCTGCACTCCCTCAGTACTGACCCTCTGACAGTGCAGCACTCCCTCAGTACTGACCCTCTGACAATGCGGCACTCCCTCAGTACTGACCCTCTGACAGTGCGGCGCTCCCTCAGTACTTACCCTCTGACAGTGCAGCACTCCCTCAGTACTGACCCTCTGACAGAGCGGCACTCCCTCAGTACTGACCCTCTGACAGTGCGGCACTCCCTCAGTACTGACCCTCTGACAGTGCAGCACTCCCTCAGTACTGACCCTCTGACAGTGCGGCACTCCCTCAGTACTGACCCTCTGACAGTGCGGCACTCCCTCAGTACTGACCCTCTGACAGTGCAGACACTCCCTCAGTACTGACCCTCTGACAGTGCGGCACTCCCTCAGTACTGACCCTCTGACAGTGCGGCGCTCCCTCAGTACTGACCCTCTGACAGTGCAGCACTCCCTCAGTACTGACCCTCTGACAGTGCAGCACTCCCTCAGTACTGACCCTCTGACAGTGCGGCACTCCCTCAGTACTGACCCTCTGACAGTGCGGCACTCCCTCAGTACTGACCCTCTGACAGTGCGGCACTCCCACAATACTGACCCTCTGACAGTGCGGCACTCCCTCAGTACTGACCCTCTGACAGTGCGTCACTCCCTCAGTACTGACCCTCTGACAGTGCGGCACTCCCTCAGTACTGACCCTCTGACTGTGCAGCACTCCCTCAGTACTGACCCTCTGACAGTGCAGCACACTCCCTCAGCACTGACCCTCTGACAGTGCGGCACTCCCTCAGTACTGACCCTCTGACAGTGCGGCACTCCCTCAGTACTGACCCTCTGACAGTGCGGCACTCCCTCAGTACTGACCCTCTGACAGTGCAGCACTCCCTCAGTACTGACCCTCTGACAGTGCGGCACTCCCTCAGTACTGACCCTCTGACAGTGCAGCACTCCCTCAGTACTGACCCTCTGACAGTGCGGCACTCCCTCAGTACTGACCCTCTGACAGTGCGGCACTCCCTCAGTACTGAACCCTCTGACAGTGCGGCACTCCCTCAGTACTGACCCTCTGACAGTGCAGCACTCCCTCAGTACTGACCCTCTGACAGTGCAGCATTCCCTCAGTACTGACCCTCTGACAGTGCAGCACTCCCTCAGTACTGACCCTCTGACAGTGCTGCACTCCCTCAGTACTGACCCTCTGACAGTGCGGCACACCCTCAGTACTGACACTCTGACAGTGCAGCACTCCCTCAGTACTGACCCTCTGACAGTGCGGCACACGCTCAGTACTGACACTCTGACAGTGCAGCACTCCCTCAGTACTGATCCTCTGACAGTGCGGCGCTCCCTCAGTACTGACCCTCTGACAGTGCGGCACTCCCTCAGTACTGACCCTCTAACAGTGCAGCACTCCCTCAGTATTGACCCTCCGACAGTGCAGCACTCCCTCAGTACTGACCCTCTGACAGTGCGGCACACCCTCAGTACTGACCTTCTGACAGTGCAGCACTCCCTCAGTACTGACCCTCTGACAGTGCGGCACTCCCTCAGTACTGACCCTCTGACAGTGCAGCACTCCCTCAGTACTGACCCTCTGACAGTGCAGCACTCCCTCAGTACTGAACTACTGACAGTGCGGCACACCCTCAGTACTGACCCTCTGACTGTGCGATACTCCCTCAGTACTGACCCTCTGACAGTGCGATACTCCCTCAGTACTGACCCTCTGACAGTGCGGCACTCCCTCAGTGCTGACCCTCTGACAGTGCGCACTCCCTCAGTACTGACCCTCTGACAGTGCGGCACTCCCTCAGCACTGACTCTCTGACAGTGCAGCACTCCCTCAGTACTGACCCTCTGACAGTGCGGCACTCCCTCAGTACTGACCCTCTGACAGTGCAGCACTCCCTCAGTACTGACCCTCTGACAGTGCAGCACTCCCTCAGTACTGACCCTCTGACAGTGCAGCACTCCCTCAGTACTGACCCTCTGACAGTGCGGCACTCCCTCAGTACTGACCCTCTGACAATGCGGCACTCACTCAGTACTGACCCTCTGACAGTGCAGCACTCCCTCAGTACTGACCCTCTGACAGTGCAGCACTCCCTCAGTACTGACCCTCTGACAATGCGGCACTCCCTCAGTACTGACCCTCTGACAGTGCGGCACTCCCTCAGTACTGACCCTCCGACAGAGCGGCACTCCCTCAGTACTGACCCTCTGACAGTGCGGCAGTCCCTCAGTACTGACCCTCTGACAGTGCAGCACTCCCTCAGTACTGACCCTCTGACAGTGCGGCACTCCCTCAGTACTGACCCTCTGACAGTGCGGCACTCCCTCAGTACTGACCCTCTGACAGTGCAGCACTCCCTCAGTACTGACCCTCTGACAGTGCGGCACTCCCTCAGTACTGACCCTCTGACAGTGCGGCGCTCCCTCAGTACTGACCCTCTGACAGTGCAGCACTCCCTCAGTACTGACCCTCTGACAGTGCAGCACTCCCTCAGTACTGACCCTCTGACAGTGCGGCACTCCCTCAGTACTGACCCTCTGACAGTGCGGCACTCCCTCAGTACTGACCCTCTGACAGTGCGGCACTCCCACAATACTGACCCTCTGACAGTGTAGCACTCCCTCAGTACTGACCCTCTGACAGTGCAGCACTCCCTCAGTACTGACCCTCTGACAGTGCGGCACTCCCTCAGTACTGACCCTCTGACAGTGCGGCACTCCCTCAGTACTGACCCTCTGACAGTGCAGCACTCCCTCAGTACTGACCCTCTGACAGTGCAGCACTCCCTCAGTACTGACCCTCTGACAGTGCGGCACTCCCTCAGTACTGACCCTCTGACAGTGCGGCACTCCCTCAGTACTGACCCCCTGACAGTGCAGCACTCCCTCAGTACTGACACTCTGACAGTGCGGCATTCCCTCAGTACTGACCCTCTGACAGTGCGGCACTCCCTCAGTACTGACCCTCTGACAGTGCGGCACTCCCACAATACTGACCCTCTGACAGTGTAGCACTCCCTCAGTACTGACCCTCTGACAGTGCGGCACTCCCTCAGTACTGACCCTCTGACAGAGTACTGACCCTCTGACAGTGCGGCGCTCCCTCAGTACTGACCCTCTGACAGAGTACTGACCCTCTGACAGTGCGGCACTCCCTCAGTACTGACCCTCTGACAGTGTAGCACTCCCTCAGTACTGACCCTCTGACAGTGCGGCACTCCCTCAGTACTGACCCTCTGACAGTGCAGCACTCCCTCAGTACTGACCCTCTGACAGTGCGGCACTCCCTCAGTACTGACCCTCTGACAGTGCGGCACTCCCTCAGTACTGACCCTCTGACAGTGCGGCACTCCCTCAGTACTGACCCTCTGACAGTGCGGCACTCCCTCAGTACTGACCCTCTGACAGTGCAGCTCTCCCTCAATACTGACCCTGAACGGGTCAGCTGAAATTATGTGCTCAAGTGTCTTGAACACAATAACCTCCAAGTTTAGAGAGGAGGGTGTTGCTGTATTTTGTCACTTGAGGCATGGAGAGGAAATCAGCTTTGCCTTAATCTGTGACGCATTGACTAAAACATTGGATTCTAATGGACTGCAATGATGAATATCGCAAAGGGGATAATAAATGCAAGCCATCTGAAATGAAAACACCCATTTAGCCGTAGTTTCCCAATGAATCAATGGTAAATGTGAAGAATAAGTAGGTCAATAAATGCATGAGGTTATGATTTGAATCAGAAACATTATCAGTTGTTTTCCACTTCATGGTTCAATATCCCCAGTACGAGGAGCGAGGGTCAAAGGCTAACGTCACGAGATGAGCATAGTCCGTGAATCACCGGCAATGGCTTCTCTTCCTGTTCCCGCACCCTTACCTCTGGTGTCCCTCCCCCCCAAGGATCTATCGCTGACCCCCTCCTATTTCACATCGACGTGCTGTCCCTCAGCGACATCATCGGAAAGCACAGCGTTAGTTTTCACACTGAGGACAGCCAGCTCGACCTCACCCCCACCTCTCTCGCCTCCTCCGCTGTCTCGAAATGAGCCGACTGCTTGTCCCACACCCAGTACCGGATGAGCAGGAATTCCCCCCAATTAAATACTGGGAAGGCTGAAGCCATTGTTTTCAGTCCCTGCTCCAAACTCCATTCCCTAACTACCGACTCCATCCCTCGCCATGGCAACAGACTGAGACTAAACCAGTCTGTTGGCAAAGGTGCGCGAGAAATATAAATTGTTGTTGTTACTTCAGATGAAGCGTTAAATTAAGGTGCTGTCTAGGTTCTCAGGGGAGCGTTCGACTTCCCATACTGCAAAGAACACCAGCTCCGTTCTGGTTAATATTTATCCCTCAAAAACGTATTGGGGAGAAGGCAGGAGAATGTTGATGAGAAAATATAAGCCATGATTGAATGGCGGAGCAGACTCGATGGGCCGAGTGGCCTAATTCTGCGCCTCTGTCTTATGGTCTCATGGTCTGAACAAATACAACGCAAACATGTGATCTGGTCACAATCACAAGCCTGTTTCTGGGATCTTGCTGTGCACAAAATGGCTGCCGTGTTTCCTACATCACAGCAGGGACCACCCTTCCAAAAAGTGCTTCATTGGCTGTAAAGGTCGGGCAGAAAAGCCAGATCGAGCAGGCCCAAACCCCCAGAGAGAATCTTTGGCCCCTGCATTACTAAAGGTTAAAGCCGGGGTGCTGTTGGTGAAGGTTACGACTCAGGAAACATCCACTGCTAACCTTTCTGACTTGGCTTTGTGTTCCAGAGCTGGCTGTTCCGTGCTGGGCCGAGCTTCAAATACAGAGATATACAAGCCGGTGGAGGGCAGCCTGGTAAGTTCTAAGTTACAGGACTGTAGTGTAAGGGCTGTGATAGCAGACATGCCAGACGCAGCAGTGTCTGCATTGGGAGGAGACCGTGTGGATAAACCGCAGACGTCAGCACAGTTCCATCCCGCCTTTGTGAAGAGAATAATGTTTAAGCAGCAGAAATGATTGAGTTTTGCCCCCTCCATTTTGCCTCCTGTCCTGAATTGCATCTTACTGGTGGACAGACTCACAGGTCCTGGCAATCCTTTGGTACCTCATCAAAATGGCCATTTATCACAAATAACCCTGAATAGTGACCATACATAAAAACTAGAAGCAGGAGTAGGCCATTCGACCCTTCGAACCTGTTACACCATTCAATATGATCATGGATGAGATGCTCTATCTCAACACCAGGGGCGAAATTCTCCGGTATCGGCGCGATGTCCGCCGACTGGCGCCAAAAACGGCGCAAATCAGTCGGGCATCGCGCCGCCCCAAAGGTGCGGAATGCTCCGCATCTTTGGGGGCCGAGCCCCAACCCTAAGGGGCTAGGTCGGCGCCGGAGGAATTTCCGCCCCGCCAGCTGGCGCGGAAATGACATCTCCGGGCGGTGCATGCGCGGGAGCCTCAGCGGCCGCTGACAGTTTCCCATGCATGCGCAGTGGAGGGAGTCTCTTCCGCCTCCGCCATGGTGGAGACCGTGGTGAAGGCGGAAGGGAAAGAGTGCCCCCACGGCACAGGCCCGTCCGCGGATCGGTGGGCCCCGATCGCGGGCCAGGCCACCGTGGGGGCACCCCCGCGGGGCCAGATCGCCCCGCGCCCCCCCCCAGGACCCCGGAGCCCGCCCACGCCGCCTTGTCCCACCGGTAAGAGAGGTGGTTAATCCATGCCGGCGGGACAGGCATTCCAGCAGCGGGACTTCGGCCATCACGGGCCGGAGAATCGCCGGGGGGGGGGGGGCCCGCCAACCGGCGCGGAGCGATTCCCGCCCCCGCCGAATATCCGGTGCCGGAGAATTCGGCAACCGGCGGGGGCGGGAATCACGCCAGCCCCCGGCGATTCTCCGACCCGGCGGGGGGTCAGAGAATCTCGCCCCATATTCCCGTTCTCTCCCCATACCCCTTGATGTTAAAGCTGATGTCTCAACCAGGAATTGAACACGGGCCTCCCACTTGTCAGGCTAGAATTCTACCACCCAACCACCGATGCTCCCCGCTCCCCCTCCCCCACCCCCACCCCACTCCCCCTTCCCCCACCCCCTTCCTCCCCCCACCCCCTTCCTCCCCCCACCCCGCTCCCCCACCCTGCTCCTCCTCCCCCCCTCCCCCTCCACCACCCCCTCCCCCTTCCCCCCACCTCCTCCTCTCCCCCACCCCCCTCCCCATTCCCGCCACCTCCCGCTCTCCCCCCACACCGCTCCCCCACCCCCCACCCCGCTCCCCATTCCCCCCACCTCCCCCTCTCCCCCACCACGCTCCCCACCCCACTCCCCATTCCCCCCACCTCCCCCACACTGCTCTCCCTCCCCCACCCATCCACCACGCTCCCCATTCCCCCCACCTCCCCCAACCCGCTCCCCATTCCCCCCACCTCCCCCAGCTCCCCCCACCCCACTACCCCTCCCCATTACCCCCACCCCGCTCCCTCTTCCCCCCACCTCCCACTCTCCCCACCCCGCTCCCCCACCCCCTCCCCCTTCCCCCCTCTCCCCCCACCCCGCTCCCCCACCCCCTCCCCCTTCCCCCCACGTCCCCTTCTCCCCCACCCCGCTCCCCCACCCCACTCCCCATTCCCCCCACCTCCTCCTCTCCCCCCACCCCCCTCCCCATTCCCGCCACCTCCCGCTCTCCCCCCCACACCGCTCCCCCACCCCCCACCCCGCTCCCCATTCCCCCCACCTCCCCCTCTCCCCCACCACGCTCCCCCACCCCACTACCCATTTCCCCACCTCCCCCCACACTGCTCTCCCTCCCCACCCATCCACCACGCTCCCCATTCCCCCCACCTCCCCCAACCCGCTCCCCATTCCCCCCACCTCCCCCATCTCCCCCCACCCCACTCCCCCTCCCCATTCCCCCCCACCCCGCTCCCTCTTCCCCCCACCTCCCACTCTCCCCACCCCGCTCACCCACCCCGCCCTCCCACCCCGCTCCCCATTCCCCCCAGCTCCCCCACTCCACCCCATTCCCCCCAGCTCCCCCACCCCACTCAGCCCTCCCCACCCACCCCCGCTCCCCCCTTCCCCACACTGCTCCCCTCCCCCACCCTGCTCCCCCCCTATCACCCTACACCCCTCCCTATCTCTGCAACCTCCTTCAGCCCCTGCAACCCTCCCTATCTCTGTAGCCTCCTCCAGCCCCCCTACAACCCTCCCTATCTCTGTAACTTCCTCCAGCCCCCTACACCCCTCCCTATCTCTGTAACCTCCTACAGCCCCCTACACCCCTCCCTATCTCTGTAACCTCCTCCAGCCCCCTAAACCCTCCCTTTTCTCTGTAACCTCCTCCAGTCCCCTACACCCCTCCCTATCTCTGTAACCTCCTCCAGCCCCTACACCCCTCCCTATCTCTGTAACCTCCTCCAGCCCCTACAACCCTCCCTATCTCTGTAACCTCCTCCAGCCCCCTACAACCCTCCCTATCTCTGTGACCTCCTCCAATCCCCCTACACCCCTCCCTATCTCTGTAACCTCCTTCAAACCCTTTAACCCTCCCAATCCAGCCCCCTACACCCCTCCCTATCGCTGTAACCTCCTCCAGTCTCTACACCCCCTCCCTATCTCTGTGACCTCCTCCAGCCCCCTACAACCCTCCCTATCTCTGAAACCTCATCCAGCCCCCTACATCCCTCCCTATCTCTGTGACCTCCTCCAGTCCCTACACCCCCTCCCTATCTCTGTAACCTCCTCCAGCCCCTACACCCCTCCCTATCGCTGTAACCTCCTCCAGCCCCCTACAACCCTCCCTATCTCTGTGACCTCCTCCAGCCCCCTACAACCCTCACAATCTCTGGAACCTCATTCAGCTCCCTACAACCCTCCCTATCTCTGAAACCTCCTCCAGCCCCCTACACCCCTCCCTATCTCTGTAACCTCCTCCAGCCCCTACAACCCTCCTTATCTCTGTAACCTCCTCCAGTCCCCACAACCCTCCCTATCTCTGTAACCTCCTCCAGCCCCCACAACCCTCCCTATCTCTGTAACCTCCTCCAGCCCCCACAACCCTCCCTATCTCTGTAACCTCCTCCAGCCCCCACAACCCTCCCTATCTCTGTAACCTCCTCCAACCCCCTACAACCTTCCCTATCTCTGTGACCTCCTCCAGCCCCCTCCACCCCTCCCAAACTCTGTAACCTCATCCAGCCCCCTACATCCCTCCCTATCTCTGTAACCTCCTCCAGCCCCCTACAACCCTCCCTATCTCTGTAACCTCCTCCAGCCCCCTACATCCCTCCCTATCTCTGTAACCTCCTCCAGTCCCTACACCCCCTCCCTATCTCTGTAACCTCCTCCAGCCCCCACAAGCCTCCCTATCTCTGTAACCTCCTCCAGCCCCCACAAACTTCCCTATCTCTGTAACCTCCTCCAGCCCCCACAGCCCTCCCTATCTCTGTAACCTTCTCCAGCCCCCACAACCCTCCCCATCTCTGTAACCTCCTCCAGCCCCTACAACCCTCCCTATCTCTGTAACCTCCTCCAGCCCCCACAACCCTCCCTATCTCTGTAACCTCCCCCAGCCCCCTACAACCCTCCATATCTCTGTAACCTCCTCCAACCCCCTACACCCCTCCCTATCTCTGTAACATCCTCCAGCCCCTACACCCCTCCCTATCTCTGTAACCTCCTCCAGCCCCCTACACCCCTCCCTGTCTCTGTAACCTCCTCCATCCCCTAAACCCTCCCTATCTCTGTAACCTCCTCCAGCCCCTACACCCCTCCCTATCGCTGTAACCTCCTCCAGCCCCTACACCCCTCCCTATCTCTGTAACCTCCTCCAGCCCCTACAACCCTCCCTATCTCTGTAACCTCCTCCAGCCCCCCTACAAGCCTCCCTATATCTGTAACCTCCTCCAGCCCCGACACCCCTCCCTATCTCTGTAACCTCCTCCAGCCCCCTACAACCCTCCCTATCTCTGCAACCTCCACCAGTCTCCCTACACCCCTCCCTATCCCTGTAACCACCTCCAGCCCCCTACAACCCTCCCTATCTCTGTAACCTCCTCCAGCCCCCTACAACCCCCCTAATTCTGTAACCTCCTCCAGCGCCCTACAACCCTCCCTGTCTCTGTAACCTCCTCCAGCCCCCTACAACCCTCCCTATCTCTGTACCCTCCTCCAGCCCCCTACACCCCTCCCTATCTCTGTAACCTCCTCCAGCCCCTCTACACCCCTCCCTATCTCTGTAACCTCCTCCAGCCCCCACAACCCTCCCTATCTCTGTAACCTCCTCCAGACCCCACAACCCTCCCTGTCTCTGTAACCTCCTCCAGCCCCTACACCCCTCCCTATCTCTGTAACCTCCTCCAGCCCCCACAACCCTCCCTATCTCTGTAACCTCCTCCAGCCCCCACAACCCTCCCTATCTCTGTAACCTCCTCCAGCCCTCACAAACCTCCCTATCTCTGTAACCTCCTCCAGCCCCCTACACTACTCCCTATCTCTGTAACCTCCTCCAGCCTCCTACAACCCTCCCTATCTCTGTAACCTCCCCCAGCCCTCTACAACCCTCCCTACCTCTGTAACCTCCTCCAACCCCCTACACCCCTCTCTATCTCTGTAACCTCCTCCAGCCCCTACACCCCTCCCTATCGCTGTAACCTCCTCCAGCCCCTACACCCCTCCCTATCTCTGTAACCTCCTCCAGCTCCCTACAACACTCCCTATCCCTGTAACCCCCTCCAGCTCCTACACCCCTCCCTATCTCTGTAACTTCCTCCAGCCCCCTACACCCCTCCCTATCTCTGTAACCTCCTCCAGCCCCTACACCCCTCCCTATCGCTGTAACCTCCTCCAGCCCCTACACCCCTCCCTATCTCTGTCACCTCCTCCAGCCCCTACAACCCTCCCTATCTCTGTAACCTCCTCCAGCCCCCCTACAACCCTCCCTATATCTGTAACCTCCTCCAGCCCCGACACCCCTCCCTATCTCTGTAACCTCCTCCAGCCCCCTACAACCCTCCCTATCTCTGCAACCTCCTCCAGTCCACCTACACCCCTCCCTATCCCTGTAACCACCGCCAGCCCCCTACAACCCTCCCTATCTCTGTAACCTCCTCCAGCCCCTACACCTCTCCCTATCGCTGTAACCTCCTCCAGCCCCTACACCCCTCCGTATCTCTGTAACCTCCTCCAGCCCCTACACCCCTCCCTATCTCTGTAACCTCCTCCAGCCCCTTACACCCCTCCCTATCTCTGTAACCTCCTCCAGCCCCCTACACCCCTCTCTGTCTCTGTAACCTCCTCCAGCCCCTACACCCCTCCCTATCGCTGTAACCTCCTCCAGCCCCTACACCCCTCCCTATCTCTGTAACCTCCTCCAGCTCCCTACAACACTCCCTATCTCTGTAACCCCCTCCAGCTCCTACACCCCTCCCTATCTCTGTAACTTCCTCCAGCCCCTACTCCCCTCCCTATCTCTGTAACCTCCTCCAGCCTCTACATCCCTCCCTATCGCTGTAACCTCCTCCAGCCCCTACACCCCTCCCTATCTCTGTAACCTCCTCCAGCCCCTACAACCCTCCCTATCTCTGTAACCTCCTCCAGCCCCCCTACAACCCTCCCTATCTCTGCAACCTCCTCCAGTCCCCCTACACCCCTCCCTATCCCTGTAACCACCTCCAGCCCCCTACAACCCTCCCTATCTCTGTAACCTCCTCCAGCCCCCTACAACCCTCCCTATCTCTGTAACCTCCTCCAGCCCCTACACCTCTCCCTATCGCTGTAACCTCCTCCAGCCCCTACACCCCTCCGTATCTCTGTAACCTCCTCCAGCCCCTACACCCCTCCCTATTTCTGTAACCTCCTCCAGCCCCTACACCCCTCCCTATCGCTGTAACCTCCTCCAGCCCCTACACCCCTCCCTATCTCTGTAACCTCCTCCAGCCCCTACAACCCTCCCTATCTCTGTAACCTCCTCCAGCCCCCCTACAACCCTCCCTATATCTGTAACCTCCTCCAGCCCCGACACCCCTCTCTATCTCTGTAACCTCCTCCAGCCCCCTACAACCCTCCCTATCTCTGCAACCTCCTCCAGTCCCCCTACACCCCTCCCTATCCCTGTAACCACCTCCAGCCCCCTACAACCCTCCCTATCTCTGTAACCTCCTCCAGCCCCCTACACCTCTCCCTATCTCTGTAACCTCCTCCAGCCCCTACACCCCTCCCTATCTCTGTAACCTCCTCAAGCTCCCTACACCCTCCCTATCTCTGTAACCTCCTCCAGCCCCCCTGCACCCCTCCCTATCTCTGTAACCTTCTCCAGCCCTTACACCCCTCCCTATCTCTGTAACCTCCTCCAGCCCACTACACCCCTCCCTATCTCTGTAACCTCCTCCAGCCCCCTACAACCCTCCCTATCTCTGCAACCTCCTCCAGTCCCCCTACACCCCTCTCTATCCCTGTAACCACCTCCAGCCCCCTACAACCCTCCCTATCTCTGTAACCTCCTCCAGCCCCCTACAACCCTCCCTATCGCTGTAACCTCCTCCAGCACCTACACCCCTCCCTATCTCTGTAACCTCCTCCAGCACCTACACCCCTCCCTATCTCTGTAACCTCCTCCAGTCCCCTACACCCCTCCCTATCTCTGTAACCTCCTCCAGCCCCCCTACACCCCTCCCTATCTCTGTAACCTCCTCCAGCCCCCTACATCCCTGCCTATCTCTGTAACCTCCAACCCCGACACCCCTCCCTATCTCTGTAACCTCCTCCAGCTCACACACCCCTCCAATTCCGGCCTCTTGAGCATTCCCGATTTTAATTGCTCCGCCATTGGCCGCTGTGCCGTCCCTAAAATCTCCGTCGCCCTCTCTACCTCACTTTCCAACTTTCAAACACTCCTTAAAACCAACCTTATTGACCAAGAGTTTGGTCACCTGACCTAATGTCGCCTGATGAGGCTCATGGTCAGGGGCGGGATTCTCCGGTCCCCGAGCCGTGTATTTCTCGGCTGCGCGCCATTCGCTGGCGGCAGGATTCTCTACTCACGCTGCTTGTCAATGTGATTTCCCATTGAAGTCACCCCACGCTTCCGGGAAACCCTTGTGCGGGCGTGTGCTGCCGGTGGGAACAGGGAATCGCAACGGGCGGAGAATTCCGGCAATGTTTTTGGTTGGTAGTCACTCCCAGAATGCACCTTAGAACCTTGACTATATTCGACGTGTTTTATAATTAGAAATGTTGTTGTTGGACTTCCGGGTGTGGCGATGACCAGCTGAGTCGCACGTTTCGGCAGCTCCCTGTGAAACGGACTTTTGGGCTCTTGATAGGAGCCCCAACGGCAATTTTGACGGCTAAAAACACTGTGCGGTAAACCAGAAGGGAATCCCCCCTGGATACGGATGGAAAAAGGAGGAGAGAGTGGCCAGATTGCAGTGGATCCTTTAGAACAGCGGCAAGGAAGGCAAGCAAAAACCAAGATGGCGTCGGAAGGTGGCAGTTTAACATGGGGCCCTGAACAACAAGAGTTCTTGAAATGCTATGTGGAAGAACTCAAAAAGGAAATGAAGAAAGAGCTGTTGGCCCCGATACTACAGGCGATCGAAGGGCTAAAGGAGGAACAAAAGACCCAGGAGCGGGAGCTTCGGGTCGTGAAGGCAAAGGCAGCCGAGAATGAGGACGATATACAGGGCCTGGTGGTGAAGACGGAGATGCATGAGGCACATCAGAAACGATGTGTGGAAAGGTTGGAGGCACTGGAAAACAACGCAAGGAGGAACAACCTGAGGATTCTTGGTCTTCCTGAAGGTGTGGAGGGAGCGGACATCGGGGCATATGTGAGCACGATGCTGCACTCGTTAATGGGAGCGGAGGCCCCGGCGGGTCCGTTGGAGGTGGAGGGAGCATACCGAGTGATGGCGCGAGGACCGAGAGCAGGAGAAATTCCCAGGGCCATAGTGGTGAGATTCCTCCGTTTTAAGGATAGAGAAATGGTCCTTAGATGGGCGAAGAAAACTCGGAGCAGTAAATGGGAGAACGCGGTGATCCGCGTTTATCAAGACTGGAGTGCGGAGGTGGCGAGAAGGAGGGCGAGCTTTAATCGGGCCAAGGCGGTGCTTCATAAAAAGAAGATAAAATTTGGAATGCTGCAACCGGCAAGACTGTGGGTCACATATCGAGGGAGGCACCACTACTTTGAGACGGCGGATGAAGCGTGGACTTTTATTGTGGAAGAAAAACTGGAATGAGCGGGTTATTAAAAAGAACTTTCGAACAAAGTGGTGGGGCGAATGTGGGGGGCAAAGAGGGGTTTTATGTACTAATCCTGCGATGTGGTAACTTTTCTCTCTCCCACAGGTGGTGATGGGGGAGGAGGGGAGGTGGAGGAGATGGGGCGTTGGCCATTGGGGGCGGGGCCAAGGGAGAAGCGCGGGCTTGGTTCCCGCGCTATGATAATCATGGCGGGAATAGAGAAGCAGGAAGGAGGGGGCGTCGCACGGTGCGAGCCGAGGTCACGGGGGGAAGCCGAGGTCGGCCAGAGTTTGCTGACTTCTGGGAGCAACATGGGGGGAGTAATTACGCTAGCGGAGGATCTAGCGGGGGGGGGGTGGGAGGAGGGAATTACTGGGTTGCTGCTGCTGGGGAGAGGGGGGAGCTGGTATGGGAGGGGATGGGCGGGGGGGCACCGCCTGGGGGAGATACAGCTGCGTGGGAACCGGGTGAGGAGCTGGAAAAAGGTGATGGCTAATCGACAAGGGGGGGGGGTAGGAAGCCCCCCAACTCGGCTGATCACGTGGAACGTGAGAGGGCTGAACGGGCCGATAAAGAGGGCACGGGTACTCGCACACCTTAAGAAACTTAAGGCAGATGTGGTTATGTTACAGGAAACGCACCTGAAACTGATAGACCAGGTTAGGCTACGCAAAGGATGGGTGGGGCAGGTGTTCCATTCGGGGCTAGATGCGAAAAACAGGGGGGTGGCTATATTAGTGGGGAAGCGGGTAATGTTCGAGGCAAAGACTATAGTGGCGGATAGCGGGGGCAGATACGTGATGGTGAGTGGCAAACTACAGGGGGAGACGGTGGTTTTGGTAAACGTATATGCCCCGAACTGGGATGATGCCAATTTTATGAGGCGGATGCTAGGACGCATTCCGGACCTAGAGATGGGAAAGCTGATAATGGGGGGAGATTTTAATACGGTGTTGGAACCAGGGCTGGATAGGTCGAAGTCCAGGACTCGAAGGAGGCCGGCAGCAGCCAAGGTACTTAAAGATTTTATGGAGCAGGTGGGAGGTGTAGACCCGTGGAGATTTAGCAGACCTAGGAGTAAGGAGTTCTCGTTTTTCTCCTATGTCCATAAAGTCTACTCGCGAATAGACTTTTTTGTGCTGGGAAGGGCGTTGATCCCGAAGGTGAGGGGAACGGAGTATACGGCTATAGCCATTTCGGATCACGCTCCACACTGGGTGGACTTAGAGATAGGGGAGGAAACAGGAGGGCGCCCACCCTGGAGAATGGACATGGGACTAATGGAAGATGAGGGGGGGTGTCTAAGGGTGAGGGGGTGCATTGAAAAGTACTTGGAACTCAATGATAATGGGGAGGTCCAGGTGGGAGTGGTCTGGGAGGCGTTGAAGGCGGTGGTTAGAGGGGAGCTGATATCAATAAGGGCACATAAAGGGAAGCAGGAGAGTAAGGAACGGGAGCGGTTGCTGCAAGAACTTTTGAGGGTGGACAGACAATATGCGGAAGCACCGGAGGAGGGACTGTACAGGGAAAGGCAAAGGCTACATGTAGAATTTGACTTGCTGACTACGGGCACTGCAGAGGCACAATGGAGGAAGGCACAGGGTGTACAGTACGAATATGGGGAGAAGGCGAGCAGGTTGCTGGCACACCAATTGAGGAAAAGGGGAGCAGCGAGGGAAATAGGGGGAGTGAGGGATGAGGAAGGAGAGATGGAGCGGGGAGCGGAGAGAGTGAATGGAGTGTTCAAGACATTTTATAAAAAATTATATGAAGCTCAACCCCCGGATGGGAGGGAGAGAATGATGGGCTTCTTGGATCGGCTGGAATTTCCCAAGGTGGAAGAGCAGGAAAGGGTGGGACTGGGAGCACAGATCGAGGTAGAAGAAGTGGTGAAAGGAATTAGGAGCATGCAGGAGGGAAAGGCCCCGGGACCGGATGGATTCCCAGTCAAATTCTATAGAAAATATGTGGACTTGCTCGCCCCGGTACTGACGAGGACCTTTAATGAGGCAAAGGAAAGGGGACAACTGCCCCCGACTATGTCTGAAGCAACGATATCGCTTCTCTTAAAGAAGGAAAAGGACCCGCTACAATGCGGGTCCTATAGACCTATTTCCCTCCTAAATGTAGATGCCAAGGTCCTGGCCAAGGTAATGGCAATGAGAATAGAGGAATGTGTCCCGGGGGTGGTCCACGAGGACCAAACTGGGTTTGTGAAGGGGAGACAGCTGAACACGAATATACGGAGGTTGTTAGGGGTAATGATGATGGCCCCACCAGAGGGAGAAACGGAGATAGTAGTGGCGATGGATGCCGAGAAAGCATTTGATAGAGTGGAGTGGGATTATTTGTGGGAGGTGTTGAGGAGATTTGGTTTTGGAGAGGGGTATGTTAGATGGGTGCAGCTGTTGTATAGGGCCCCAGTGGCGAGCGTGGTCACGAATGGACGGGGATCTGCATATTTTCGGCTCCATAGAGGGACAAGGCAGGGATGCCCTCTGTCCCCATTATTGTTTGCACAGGCGATTGAGCCCCTGGCGATAGCGTTGAGGGGTTCCAAGAAGTGGAGGGGAGTACTTAGGGGAGGAGAAGAGCACCGGGTATCTTTGTATGCGGACGATTTGCTACTATACGTGGCGGACCCGGCGGAGGGGATGCCAGAAATAATGCGGATACTTGGGGAGTTTGGGGATTTTTCAGGGTATAAATTGAACATGGGGAAAAGTGAGTTGTTTGTGGTGCATCCAGGGGAGCAGAGTAGAGAAATAGAGGACCTACCGTTGAGGAAGGTAACAAGGGACTTTCGTTACCTGGGGATCCAGATAGCTAAGAATTGGGGCACATTGCATAGGTTAAATTTAACGCGGTTGGTGGAACAGATGGAGGAGGATTTCAAGAGATGGGATATGGTATCCCTGTCAATGGCAGGGAGGGTGCAGGCGGTTAAGATGGTGGTCCTCCCGAGATTCCTCTTTGTGTTTCAGTGCCTCCCGGTGGTGATCACGAAGGCTTTTTTTAAAAGGATTGAAAAGAGCATCATGGGTTTTGTGTGGGCCGGGAAGACCCCGAGAGTGAGGAAGGGATTCTTACAGCGTAGCAGGGATAGGGGGGGGCTGGCACTTCCGAGCCTAAGTGAGTATTATTGGGCCGCTAATATTTCAATGGTGAGTAAGTGGATGGGAGAGGAGGAGGGAGCGGCGTGGAAGAGATTAGAGAGGGCGTCCTGTAGGGGGACTAGCCTACAGGCTATGGTGACAGCCCCATTGCCGTTCTCACCGAGGAACTACACCACAAGCCCGGTGGTGGTGGCTACACTGAAGATTTGGGGACAGTGGAGACGGCATAGGGGAAAGACTGGAGCCTTGGGGGGGTCCCCGATAAGAAACAACCATAGGTTTGCCCCGGGGGGAATGGATGGGGGATATGGAATGTGGCAAAGAGCAGGAATAACGCAACTGAAAGATCTGTTTGTGGATGGGAAGTTCGCGAGTCTGGGAGCGCTGACCGAGAAATATGGGTTGCCCCAAGGAAATGCATTCAGGTATATGCAACTGAGGGCTTTTGCGAGGCAACAGGTGAGGGAATTCCCGCAGCTTCCGACACAAGAGGTGCAGGACAGAGTGATCTCAAAGACATGGGTGGGGGATGGTAAGGTGTCAGATATATATAGGGAAATGAGGGACGAAGGGGAGACTATGGTAGATGAACTAAAAGGGAAATGGGAAGAAGAGCTGGGGGAGGAGATCGAGGAGGGGCTGTGGGCAGATGCCCTAAGCAGGGTAAACTCGTCGTCCTCGTGTGCCAGGCTAAGCCTGATTCAGTTTAAGGTATTACACAGGGCACATATGACTGGAGCACGGCTCAGTAAATTTTTTGGGGTGGAGGATAGGTGTGCGAGGTGCTCGAGAAGCCCAGCGAATCATACCCATATGTTTTGGTCATGCCCGGCACTACAGAGGTTTTGGATGGGGGTGACAAAGGTGCTTTCAAAAGTAGTAGGAGTCCGGGTCGAACCAAGCTGGGGGTTGGCTATATTTGGGGTTGCACAAGAGCCGGGAGTGCAGGAGGCGAGAGAGGCCGATGTTTTGGCCTTTGCGTCCCTAGTAGCCCGGCGCAGAATATTGCTAATGTGGAAAGAAGCCAAGCCCCCGGGGGTGGAGAGCTGGATAAATGACATGGCAGGGTTTATAAAGCTAGAGCGGATTAAGTTCGTCCTAAGGGGGTCGGCTCAAGGGTTCACCAGGCGGTGGCAACCGTTCGTCGAATACCTCGCAGAAAGATAGACGGAATGGGAAAAAGAAGGCAGCAGC
Source organism: Scyliorhinus torazame (assembly GCF_047496885.1). Lineage (NCBI taxonomy): Eukaryota > Metazoa > Chordata > Chondrichthyes > Carcharhiniformes > Scyliorhinidae > Scyliorhinus > Scyliorhinus torazame. The sequence continues at coordinate 40,562,620 of NC_092738.1, read as the reverse complement.
AGCAGCCCAGGATCGGGTGGGGGGGGGGGGGGGGGGGGGGTGGTTGGGGGAGGAGGAACCAGAAGGACTCTCAGGGTTGTTAATATATACTGTATAGTATGTATAGGTCGTTGCTACAGATAATTATATATCGGACTGTTAAATTATATTTTTGGAGAGTGTTACTTGTGACAAGGCAGTTGCCAATTAGGGCTAGTTTTCATTTTTGTTATTTATTATTTATTCATTTTTTGTTTATAAAATAGGTCATTGTTATTTGTGTTGTTATAATATTGTGTAAAGGATGCACAATGTACTGTGTTGGTTGACCAAAAATTTTCAATAAAATATTTAATAAAAAAAAAGAAATGTTGTTACGGAACATGGCTAATAATTGGCTTCTATTAACGTCAATGGATTTTGGTGGGGGGGGGGCGGTGTAAGGTCATTTCCACTTTCATTATTGCATCTTCCTTCTTGTTCCCCAGTCCGTGGATGTAAACATGTATCTCGTCCTCTTTTGTTGCTTAAGGCGTCTGCTTCGTGAATGTCGATTCGATCTCACCTACTCCAGCCCTTCTTATTCCATTCCAGTGCCATGAAATTCCCGGCCTGAAGATATTAGCTTACAACGCTCCCATTTATTATGGAAACAAAAACTTCTTCCAGGATACCATGGCCAAGTTGATTGGATTGAGCCCAGACAAGATCAAAAAGAGGGAAAAGAAAAAGAAAGTCCTGCACAGCATCAGCAAAATGACCGTTGCCACAATCGTACGTCTGCTTAAATTCACTATTGTATGTGTGTATGTGCATTTGATTCTTTTGTATCTGGATGTTTGTGGGGTTGTGTGTGTGTGTTCTACATGGGTTTGTGTGTGTTGTACATGGGTTTGTGTGTGTGTGTTGTGCATGGGGTTGTGTGTGAACACAGAACATAGAACATTACAGCGCAGTACAGGCCCTTCGGCCCTCGATGTTGCGCCGACCTGTGAAACCACTCTAAAGTCCATCTACACTATTCCCTTATTGTCCATATGTCTATCCAATGACCATTTGAATGCCCTTAGTGTTGGCGAGTCCATTACTGTTGCAGGCAGGGCATTCCACGCCCTTACTACTCTCTGAGTAAAGAACCTACCTCTGACATCTGTCTTCTATCTATCTCCCCTCAATTTAAAGCTATGTCCCCTCGTGCTAGACATCACCATCCGAGGAAAAAGGCTCTCACTGTCCACCCTATCCAATCCTCTGATCATCTTGCATGCCTCTATTAAGTCACCTCTTAACCTTCTTCTCTCTAACGAAAACAGCCTCAAGTCCCTCAGCCTTTCCTCATAAGATCTTCCCTCCATACCAGGCAACATTCTGGTAAATCTCCTCTGCACCCTTTCCAATGCTTCCACATCCTTCCTAGAATGCGGCGACCAGAATTGGACGCAATACTCCAAATGCGGCCGCACCAGAGTTTTGTACAGCTGCAACATGACCTCATGGCTCCGAAACTCAATCCCTCTACCAATAAAAACTAACACACCGTACGCCTTCTTAACAGCCCTCTCAACCTGGGTGGCAACTTTCAGGGATCTATGTACATGGACACCGAGATCTCTCTGCTCATCCACACTGCCAAGAATCTTACCATTAGCCCAGTACTCTGTCCTCCTGTTATTCCTTCCAAAATGAATCACCTCTCACTTTTCTGCATTAAACTCCATTTGCCACCTCTCAGCCCAGCGCTGCAGCTTATCTATGTCCCTCTGTAACTTGTAACAACCTTCCGCACTGTCCACAACTCCACCGACTTTAGTGTCATCTGCAAATTTACTCACCCATCCCTTTACGCCCTCCTCCAGGTCATTTATAAAAATGACAAACAGCAGTGGCCCCAAAACAGATCCTTGTGGTACACCACTAGTAACTGGACTCCAGTCTGAACATTTCCCATCAACCACCACCCTTTGTCTTCTTCCAGCTAGCCAATTTCTGATCCAAACTGCTAAATCACCCTGAATCCCATGCCTCCGTATTTTCTGCAGTAGCCTACCGTGGGGAACCTTATCAAACGCTTTACTGAAATCCATATACACCACATCAACTGCTTTACCCTCATCCACCTGTTTGGTCACCTTCTCAAAGAACTCAATAAGGTTTGTGAGGCACGACCTACCCTTTACAAAACCGTGTTGACTATCTCTAATCAAATTATTCCTTTCCAGGTGATTATACATCCTATCTCTTATAAACCTTTCCAAGACTTTACCCACAACAGAATTAAGGCTCACTGGTCTATAGTTACCGGGGTTGTCTCTACTCCCCTTCTTGAACAAGGGGACAACATTTGCTATCCTCCAGTCTTCTGGCACTATTCCTGTAGACAAAGATGACTTGAAGATCAAAGCCAAAGGTTCAGCAATCTCCTCCCTAGCTTCCCAGAGAATCCTAGGATAAATCCCATCCGACCCAGGGGACTAATCTATTGCCACACTTTCCAAAATTGCTAACACCTCCTCCTTATGAACCTCAAGCCCTTCTAGTCTAGTAGCCTGAATCTCAGTATTCTCCTCGACAACATTGTCTGTGTGTGTTGTACATGGGTTTGTGTGTGTGTATTGTACATGGGGTTGTGTATGTGTATGTTGTACATGGGGTTGTGTATGTGCATGTTGTACATGGGTTTGTGTGTGTTGTACATGGGTTTGTGTGTGTGCGTGTGTTGTACATGGGGTTGTGTGTATGTTGTACATGAGGTTGTGTGTGTTGTACATGGGTTTGTGTGTGTGTATGTTGTACATGGGGTTGTGTGTGTGTTGTATATGGGTTTGTGTGTGTGCGTTGTACATGGGGTTGTGTGTGTATGTTGTACATGGGTTTGTGTGTGTTGTACATGGGATTGTGTGTGTGCGTCTGTTGTACATGGGGTTGTGTGTATGTTGTACATGAGGTTGTGTGTGTTGTACATGGGGTTGTGTGTGTATGTTGTACATGGGGTTGTGTGTGTATGTTGTACATGGGGTTGTGTGTGTGTGTTGTACATGGGGTTGTGTGTGTGCGTTGTACATGGGTTTGTGTGTGTGCGTTGTACATGGGGTTGTGTGTGTGTATGTTGTACATGGGGTTGTGTGTGTGTATGTTGTACATGGGGTTGTGTGTGTGTGTTGTACATGGGGTTGTGTGTGTATGTTGTACATGGGGTTGTGTGTGTGTGTTGTACATGGGGTTGTGTGTGTGCGTTGTACATGGGTTTGTGTGTGCGTCTGTTGTACATGGGGTTGTGTGTATGTTGTACATGAGGTTGTGTGTGTTGTACATGGGGTTGTGTGTGTGCATTATACATGGGTTTGTGTGTGTGTATGTTGTACATGGGGTTGTGTGTGTGTGTTGTATATGGGTTTGTGTGTGTGTGTTGTATATGGGGTTGTGTGTGTGTTGTATATGGGGTTGTGTGTGTGTGTTGTACATGGGGTTGTGTGTGTGTTGTATATGGGTTTGTGTGTGTGTGTTGTATATGGGGTTGTGTGTGTGTTGTATATGGGGTTGTGTGTGTGTGTTGTACATGGGGTTGTGTGTGTGTGTTGTACATGGGTTTGTGTGTGTGTGTTGTACATGGGGTTGTGTGTGTGTTGTACATGGGGTTGTGTGTGTGTTGTATATGGGGTTGTGTGTGTATGTTGCATATGGGGTTGTGTGTGTGTTGTATATGGGGTTGTGTGTGTGTTGTACATGGGGTTGTGTGTGTGTTGTATATGGGGTTGTGTGTGTGTGCTGTACATGGGGTTGTGTGTGTGTGTTGTACATGGGTTTGTGTGTGTGTTGTATATGGGGTTGTGTGTGTATGTTGTATATGGGGTTGTGTGTGTGTTGTATATGGGGTTGTGTGTGTGTGTTGTAAATGGGGTTGTGTGTGTGCGTTGTACATGGGTTTGTGTGTGTGTGTTGTACATGGGGTTGTGTGTGTGTTGTATATGGGGTTGTGTGTGTGTTGTATATGGGGTTGTGTGTGTATGTTGTACATGGGGTTGTGTGTGTGTTGTATATGGGGTTGTGTGTGTGTGTTGTATATGGGGTTGTGTGTGTGCGTTGTACATGGGTTTGTGTGTGTGTGTTGTACATGGGGTTGTGTGTGTGCGTTGTACATGGGTTTGTGTGTGTGTGTTGTACATGGAGTGGACAATGTGGCTGGATCGTTTTTCATGCCAAAGGGCATAACTTTGAATTGGTATCTACCATCTGGAGTCACAAAAGCTGAAATCTCCTTCGCCCTTTCGGATGTAGGTACCTGCCCCCAATTTGTTATGGGCCAGGGTTCAGAGAACCCCAAAGTGTATCATGGAGTTCACCTGACCCACAACTTTTAATAGATTGTGGTATGGGGAGCACACGGCCCACTCTACAGGTGTGATGCAACATAGAGTGAAGAGTATTTTTAAACAAAAAACATGTTTATTCTATGAAACCAGTTAACATTTTATAAACACACAGTAAACAGTTTATCAACTACCAACCCTGATCACCCCCCAAAAGATACAGTACTCGATAGATAACCCTTCATAACTTCCCAAACAACATCCATAAGTTAAACCCTTTCTAACAAAGACAGCAGGTTTAAATTCTCTACAGAAACAGGCATCACTTCGAAATTATCAAGTGATTTCGAGACATTCTTTAGATTGCAGAGAGAGAGATCATAGCATCTTCTTGCTGTGAATGCAGCTCTCCAACTCTGAAAACTAAACTAAACACACTGCAGCTGCCAGCTCAAAGCTTCACCCACACTGACATCACTGCAGCTATTTGATAAACACCTATTTCTTAAAGGTACACCCATCTGACAGTGAGTGAGAGAGCGAGTGCGTGGGTGAGAGAGAGAGAGTGTGTGGGTGAGATAGAGAGAGTGTATGGATGAGAGAGAGAGTGTGTGGGTGAGAGAGAGAGAGTGTGTGTGGGTGAGAGAGAGAGTGTGTGGGTGAGAGAGAGAGTGTGTCTGTGGGTGAGAGAGAGAGTGTGTGTGTGGGTGAGAGAGAGAGTGTGTGTGTGTGGGTGAGAGAGAGAGTGTGTATGGATGTGAGAGAGAGTGTGTGGGTGAGAGAGAGAGAGTGTGTGGGTGAGAGAGAAAGTGTGTGTGTGTGGGTGAGAGAGAGAGTGTGTGGGTGAGAGAGAGAGTGTGTGGGTGAGAGAGAGAGTGTGTGGGTGAGAGAGTGTGTGGGTGAGAGAGAGAGTGTGTGGGTGAGAGAGAGAGTGTGTGGGTGAGAGAGGGAGTGTGTGGGTGAGAGAGAGAGTGTGTGTGTGGGTGAGAGAGAGAGTGTGTGTGTGGGTGTGAGAGAGAGTGTGTGTGGGTGAGAGAGAGAGAGAGAGAGTGTGTGTGGGTGAGAGAGAGAGAGAGTGTGTGTGTGGGTGAGAGAGAGAGAGAGTGTGTGTGTGGGTGAGAGAGAGAGTGTGTGTGTGGGTGAGAGAGAGAGTGTGTGTGCGGGTGAGAGAGAGAGTGTGTGTGTGGGTGAGAGAGAGAGTGTGTGTGTGGGTGACAGAGAGAGTGTGTGGGTGAGAGAGAGAGAGTGTGTGTGTGGGTGAGAGAGAGAGTGTGTGTGTGTGAGAGAGAGAGTGTGTGTGTGTGAGAGAGATAGTGTGTCTGAATGATTTTTGGGTGTGTCTGAGTGTGTGTGTGCCTTATCAAAGTTCCAGAAAACATTTAAGCAAATATGCAAAAAGGTCCCACCCTTAATTCCACACAGGTTCAGCCAATGATGAATTACCCGACATAATCAAAATCTTTCAGCAGTAACTCAATGGAATCAAAATAATTCATGGCAGATAGCTAGATTTTCATCGCTATAACAGAAAAACAAACGATGGAATGCAACACTTTATTATGGGTTGGATACAGCTCCCTCTACACTGCCCCATCAAACACTCCCAGGACAGGTACAGCACGGGGTTAGATACAGAGTAAAGCTCCCTGTACACTGTCCCCATCAAACACTCCCAGGACAGGTACAGCACGGGGTTAGATACAGAGTAAAGCTCCCTGTACACTGTCCCCATCAAACACTCCCAGGACAGGTACAGCACGGGGTTAGATACAGAGTAAAGCTCCCTGTACACTGTCCCCATCAAACACTCCCAGGACAGGTACAGCACGGGGTTAGATACAGAGTAAAGCTCCCTCTACACTGTACCCATCAAACATTCCCAGGACAGGTACAGCACGGGGTTAGATACAGAGTAAAGCTCCCTCTACACTGTCCCCATCAAACACTCCCAGGACAGGTACAGCACGGGGTTAGATACAGAGTAAAGCTCCCTCTGCACTGTCCCCATCAAACACTCCCAGGACAGGTACAGCACGGGGTTAGATACAGAGTAAAGCTCCCTCTACACTGTCCCCATCAAACATTCCCAGGACAGGTACAGCACGGGGTTAGATACAGAGTAAAGCTCCCTCTACACTGTCCCCATCAAACATTCCCAGGACAGGTACAGCACGGGGTTAGATACAGAGTAAAGCTCCCTCTACACTGTCCCCCTCAAACACTTCCAGGACAGGTACAGCACGGGGTTAGATACAGAGTAAAGCTCCCTCTACACTGTCCCCATCAAACACTCCCTGGACAGGTACAGCACGGGGTTAGATACAGAGTAAAGCTCCCTCTACACTGTCCCCATCAAACACTCCCAGGACAGGTACAGCACGGGGTTAGATACAGAGTAAAGCTCCCTCTACACTGTCCCCATCAAACACTCCCAGGACAGGTACAGCATGGGGTTAGATACAGAGTAAAGCTCCCTCTACACTGTCCCCCTTAAACACTCCCAGGACAGGTACAGCACGGGGTTAGATACAGAGTAAAGCTCCCTCTACACTATCCTCATCAAACACTCCCAGGACAGGTACAGCACGGGGTTAGATACAGAGTAAAGCTCCCTCTACACTGTCCCCATCAATCACTCCCAGGACAGGTACAGCACGGGGTTAGATACAGAGTAAAGCTCCCTCTACACTGTCCCCATCAAACACTCCCAGGACAGGTACAGCACGGGGTTAGATACAGAGTAAAGCTCCCTCTACTCTGTCCCCATCAAACACTCCCAGGACAGGTACAGCGCGGGGTTAGATACAGAGTAAAGCTCCCTCGACACATCCCCATCAAACACTCCCAGGACAGGTACAGCA